>NC_052637.1:7070191-7400109 GCF_016161935.1 Mauremys reevesii
GCTCTGGGTGCACTGACATCAGCACCCGCCTGTGTCAGCCAAGGGGAAACATTCAGGGTGGAGCAG
Source organism: Mauremys reevesii (assembly GCF_016161935.1). Classification (NCBI taxonomy): domain Eukaryota; kingdom Metazoa; phylum Chordata; order Testudines; family Geoemydidae; genus Mauremys; species Mauremys reevesii. Next base: position 7,070,258 of record NC_052637.1, read on the forward strand.
TGCCAGGACAGGGGCGGCAGAGAGGGAGCGATGAGGAAAGATTCAAAGAGCGAAGGGGGGGTGTAGTTTGTCCACCCGCTTTGCAGGCCCAGCTCACACTGGTGTTGACCCACAGCAGCCCTCTAGCCGGGCCAAGGGAGCCAGGCATAGGGGGCAAATTCCTACCATTGGTGTTTGTTTGGGCCATGCTCAGGGACCTGGGGTGAATTTAACCAGGGCCAAGGGGTGGTAAATGTGCAGGAGCTCCCAGATAGGGGGCCTTGGATGCCATGACTGGAAGCCACCCAGCCTCCAGGGGTTTGGGGTGGGGTGAGGGGTCAGCTCAGATGGTCAGCTGGGCAGCTGAGCCCAGATGGTCAGATGGTCAGCTGAGCTGGTCAGCTGGGCAGGCTCTGTACAAAACACGTGGGAGGGGTATGGGGGCATCAGGGCTGCACTGCAGTGGGCACAGGCAGATGTTGAACTGGCACCTCTCTGATCTTCCCTCCAGTTGTTGAGGCCTGTTTGCCTTTCCCTGGTGATGGGTGTAGTAAGTGCAGGCCATGATAAAGGCCCAGTATGAGGCCTGAGGCCTGAACTAAAGTAATGAACAAGACTTTGCTAACATAAAGCAAAGGTAAGCTGTGAGCCAGAGGCAGGCCCTGCTCACAGAAGCTGGCAAGGAAAGGGCTGATACGTACCTAAAAGGTACTGAACATTCACATACTTGCACATTCCACACAGATAACAAAGAACAGGCTGGCCCATCCCAATGACAGGGGCAAATGGGTAAAATGATGGATAGAGTTGTTTTGATCGAACCAACATGTACAAGGTAGAAGGTGGCACCTAAATACGTAGAAAGGTTGTACCGTGCTACGTGGAGGGGTTGTACCTCATACGTCAGGTGTGATGTGTAACTTCTTTGTGTCTGTGTATAAGAATGCATCCCTGGGGCGGTGCCTTTGTCCGGCCGAGGGGGCAGTGGAGTCCCGCCACTGAGAGGGTCCATTGCCAAGAGGCACTTTCTCGTAGTATCCCCTGAATTAGGCTAAGAAACCTACAGGGAACTGCAATTGTGTCCGAGGTCGCAATAAACCTAGCCGACGTGGCTTTGCATCTTACTGGACTCTGTGGTTATTGGGGGTTGTCGTCGGGTCTGCTGTGTCAGCTATCTGCAGAGCTGGGGTAGCACACAGAGGGAACACACGCACGCAGCCGAGTGATATCAACAAGGAGAAAGCAGAGCACCACACCGGTAGCACTCTGACAACACACTTCTGACAACAATGGGCGTTGTGTTCATTAACACTATTTGGATATAACCCCTGCCCCATAAAGAACCTGTTCTGTTCCCCCCGGGCCTGAGAGGGGTTTGGTTTAAAGGGCTCACCCCAGGGCGAGATCCTGCATCCTTGGTCCAGGCTGCCCTGTCCCTTTGGCCAGCTGGGGATCCAGGAGACCCTGGGAACAGCTTTAGCCAGGCCTGTGCCACTACTAAATAAAGAGCGGCAGGGTCCCAGCAGAATTCGGGAGGGCTGAGAGTAGGATTTACCGTTATGAGAGCTGGGGAGTCCCTCCAGGAGCCCCCACTGGGGCATTACCCCTGGAAGGCAGTAATGGATGGGCCCCTTTCTCCTGCCCGCTTGCTGGATCTCGCCACCCAGTGTGGGACTGAACATCAGTCTGGTGAATGCGCCAGCGGGGGCTAGTTTGTGGGTACAAAAGATCTGAGGAGAACTTTCCCCTCCTTTGACGCTGCCCTGCCATGAGAACGAAGGGGAGAGGAAAGGGCGGTAGCTGCAGAACCTACAGACAGAGCCATTTCCTTATGGAGCTGACAGGCCAGCTGTAGGATTCCTGGCCAGGAAAGGAGGGGCAGATTTTCACCAAGGTACCATCACTTGTCACCCTGGAAGCCAGCAAGAGCATTGCAGCACCCTGTGCTGCAGAGGCCCCCTCGCTGCATGCAGGCTCAGGAATGCACGTCCTTCCCCAAGGGGAGCCTCGTCCCCAGGCTGCCCTCATCCTTGTCAGTAGGCCTGCGGGACACCAGGGTTCCCATCCTTTCTGCCATGTGCTCTCATGGAGAGTGAGAGGAAGGCGGGAATGGGCTCATGATTTATGACAATCCGTTTTCTGGCTAGGACCATAGCACAGGCCCTGCTAGCCCACCCCCTAGCCCCCACTCACATGTCCGCAGTTTGATGGGATCTCCTGTGAGCTGCCAGGCCTTACATCATGAAACAACGGCAGGAGTTGCGCAGCCACTTGCACAGCCACGCGGCTGGCGCTCTGCCTGTCCATGCCGGCGAGGAGGTGTTTCAGCACGGCGATGGCCTTGCAGATGAGGTCTCTGTCTACCTCCTGGAGTCGCTCCAGGACATCTGGCAGCAGATGCTGGAGTTTCCCCACCTGTGTGAAACAAGGAGCTGCTTTACGAAACACCCTCCAGTGACCCAACAAGCCATTTCCAAAACAATGTCTGCCTCCCCTGCAGACAGAGGCACGGGAGCTAGGGGTGCTGGGGGTGCTGCAGCACTCCCAGGTTTTACGCAGGGCTCTGCTCCTGGCCCCACACACAGGGTCCCAGCTGCCGGCCCTGTGCCAACCCCCAGCTATGGCCCCAGCCTTGGTCCCCTTGCCCCATCCACCCCCCGCCCCCGCCTCCTGGAGCCATGGCCCTGCTCCTGACCAAAGCTCTAGTGGTGGAGGGGTGTGTGGACAGGGGTAAGGGGGTGTGTGTGCAGCACCTCCACTATAAAAAGTCTTCCAGCGCCCCTGCCTCCAGAGACATATTACAGCCTCAAAGCCTTTGCACAGCCAGCTAAAATCACGGGCAGTGGGTCCGGCCACCTGCAACATAAGCAGCTGCTTCCTTGTACTCCAGATCTCAAGGGATGGTTTTTATTAGCAGATATCATCCGTGGAAAGTTCTCTACACAACACGTTGACCCCAAATAAATCAAGTGTATTATTGTTCGAATAGCACCTCGAGGGCCTGTCTGCAATGAGGGCTTGTGCTGGGGGCTTTCCAGGCACAGTAAGAGACGGTCCCTGCCCTGGAGCTTACAGGCTAGACACACGAAGGCAGGATTTCTATCCCCATTGTACAGACATGGAACTCGGGCACAGAGAGGTTACGTGACTCGCCCATAGTCACTTAGGGAGTCTGGCAGAGCCAGGAACCGAACCTGGATTCTCCTGAATCCTGGTCCTTACAGCCCAGCCTAGGGGAGGGAGTCGATTTTGCACACTAGTTCTAGGGTTAGGCTGTTACTAAAAGCCAGATTCAGTCATTTCTGTGTTTGGTTTTTCAACCTTTCAAAGACAGCCCCACAAAATATCAACCGCATCAGGGAAAAATAGGTCATATACAGGCTAACCGGTTCGGAAAGGAAAATGAACCACAAGCAAGTGAAAACCAGGCTGAAGTGCATGGACCGATGGGAATGGTGTATAACAAAGAGAATTACAGTCACGCCCTCTCCATGTCTGATCTAGTCATAGTCCGGGTTTAATAAACCGGACTGACCCCCCTATTCTCAGGCAAAGTAAATTATCATTAACGAGAGTTGCCTTCAGATTGTCTCCTCTTTACCAGGCTGTCAGATCTGTGTATTTAAGTCCCAAGGGCTTTCTCTGCCTTCACTATATTGTGGGTATCAAACTTGTTATGAGATCTTAGCAGCAAAAGGCCCTTCCAGAGCTCTTCAGAGGAGCGAGTGCTGCAGGACAGAGCCGTGACGTCAACAGTTAAAACCTATGAGGCTTTAAAAGGGGATTTGTAGGAAAAAATGGTTCCTAATTGTAGTGAAATGGCTCTATCCAAGCGTCCCTGATCACTGGGGTCGCCAGCATTCCCTGGGGGTCTAGAGTCTGCAGCTCTGCTGCTACTCTAGTGCTAGGGTTCTTTGGATCACAGAGACCCCAGACACAATCAGGCCCAGCTGTGCCAGATGCTCCACACACCTAGAGACGCACCCTGCAGGAGCCAGGCCCTGCCCTGCAGAACAGCAGACAAAGGCCAGGCAGGGGCTTGCCCAAGGGCACCCCGCAGGTCAGTGGCAGAGCCAGGAATAGAAGCCAGGGCTCCTGACTCCAGGCCAGGGCCATACCCCCAGGGAAGGTTTCAATGACCCCAGCCCTGCAGCAGCTCCCTGCGGTTCTGGATTTATCCCCCAGCCCTCCTCCCCTCTCACCTTCTCTGGGTGAAGGGCCAGATTGAGGAGGCCTTTGAGCGCCAACCAGCGCACCATGGTCTTGGGGTCTCTCAGCAGCCCGCTCATCTCCTCCACGATGGCGTCTTCCAGCTCGCTGCCAAGGTCAGGGCACTTGAGGAGCTAACACACCAACAGCAAATCAAGCTAGAGAACGGGGCTGGCCTCTCGCGACTCATCTCTGCCATGGGGCCCTTAGCTCCACTGGCCAAGGCCCGGCATGGGCTGCATGCAGGGCATCGCGATTGGTCACCGTGTGGGCCCCACTGAAACGCTGCTAGCGCGACGGCCCCTCGAGGCTCCAGCTGAGATCAAGGCCTGCCCTGCTCCCTCACTAAGGCTCAGCTGCACACGGAGCAGTGGTGTGTGTGTGGGGGGTCTGCAGCCTTGTGCTCCAAAGGGTCGCCCGGTCTGCGGGGGGCAGGTGAACTGGCCATGAATGGGCAGGTGGCTGCCCGGCCTGCACATGGCACACGGATGTCAGAGGGGGCTCGAGGGCCGAGGTCACACAAGGGACCATTCTATGGAACTGAGCCTTGGGGAACAAGAGACACCTGACCCTGGGCCTTGCTCCAGCCCCGTGACACCAGCTGGGACAGGTAACAATGCCCAGACTGAGTGACTCCACCCCTAGGGTTGTAGGAGCTTTCCCTGCCCCTGCTCACCCACCCACCCCCAGGGCCTTCAGGGCCACCCCTCTCCTGACCAGAGGCATGAGCGGCAAGTTCCATTGGCCCATGGTGCCTGGGCACCATGGGCCTCAGCCCCACCTTTCCCCCCACGTCTCCCAGGCCATTTAAAACAGCCTGGGGCCCCCACCACCACTGGCAGCGCAGCAGAGCGGCCTCCTGTCTGCTTGCTCCCATGGCTGCCAGCCCCTCCCTGTGGCCCCTGGGTGGGGTGGGCATGCCCCTGCAGCCAGTAGGAAGCTGTGGGGGCAGTGCCTCGGGGGAGCAGCACATGGAGGGCCCCCGGCCCGCCCTGCCTAGGAGCCCCAGATAAGCGCTGCACCCTCCCAACTCCTCCCAGAGCCTGCCCCCCCACCCCTTTCCCGCACCCCACTCTGGCCCCCAAACTCCTTCCCAGAGCCTGCACCCCCTCCCTCCACACCCCCTCCTGTCCCCAAACTCCCGCCCAGAGCCTGCATCCCCACCCTGTCCTGCACTCCCACCCTCTGACCCATCCCAGAGCCTGCACCCCAGGCCCCCTCCCCCACCCAAACTCCCTCCCAGAGACTTAGGCAGGTGGGGGGCAGAGTTTAGGGGGGCAGAGTTTGGAGGGGCAGGTTCTGCTGAGCACCACCAAAATTTCTACAAATCTGCCGTCCCTGGCCATAGATCAGCCCCATGCCCCAGTCACCGCTGGGCCGGGGCGCTTCTCACGACCCTCACCCGCTGGTGAGGCTCACCTGAATGAAGAGCGCCACGGCCGGGACGTACCGCCTATCGTCCCGATCGTTGAGGATGGCCATCAGATGGTAGAAAATCCAGTTTCGCTCCTCGACATTGAGCGAAACCATGGCCCTGGCATAGGAAACACAAACACCACATCATCAAGGTGGGCAAGGACTGGTCCTCCATTTATGAATCTAACCAGACCAGTGCCACAGGACAGGGGATCCCGGGCGACTAGTCACGCGCAGCTGGCACAGACTAGTTCCTGCTGGCTTAAAATGCCCAGCGGCTTATGTGCTAGAGACCCAAACCCTTAATCACTCGACAGGGAGCCCTTCCATGAGGCCAGCTCTGAGCACGTAGTGCTGGGGCTTCAAGAGAACTGCAGACAAAGAAGGGTGTTGGTGGGGTCGGTGGTCTTCCTCATGTGCCCAGATATTGGGTGATGAGAGACAGAAGGGTGGGTGAGAGAATATCTTAGATTCACCCAAGACAAGCGCTGGAGCTTTCTGTGTTAGCTTCTCTCTCACCCACAGTCACTGGGCCAACCAAAGACATTCCCTCCCCCACCTTGTCTCTCTCATGTGCTGGGCCTGACAGGGCTACACCAACGCTGCGGAAAGACATGGCGGAGGCTGTCTTTGCCCAGCCATGCCTGCCAGAGCCATGCAGGAAGCGGTTTACGCCAGGCAGCGCAGGGTGGAGAAGTAGCCGACTGACCCCTTGGCCAACAGCACAGAGGCTGCGGCCTGTTCCATGCAGGCGATTGGGAGCGTCTCACCCAGCAGGGAAGGCAATGTGGCCGTGTCCTGGGCCAGGAGGAGCTGCTGCTGTGATCGGTTCTGGGCAGCACTCACCGGGCAAGCAGGCAGACACCTTTGTGGTGCGTGTCGGAGCTCATGAGCAGGTCCCAGCGGCCATGCTTCATCATGAAGGTGGCCTGCTCCTTGTAGCCAGCGCATAGAAGCAAAGCTTCCATGGCCTTCACCGCGAACCTGTGTGCAGAGCGAGCCTCTTGTTACTGAGTGAGCCCAGGCCAGGCCCTGCCGCGTGCCTGCGGGCGACGCTGCAGAACCCAGGCTGGGTGTCGGGCTGGCGGTACCTGACAGGGCTGAGGGGTGCGGCCGTGTCCTCCTGGTTATGCTCCCTCTCCTGCGAAGCAGTGTGCTGCACTGTGTGGGTGACATGGAAGAGCAGCGCGACGTAGAGCTGAGGGAAGAGCTCCTTCACTTCCTGCCTGCAGGCCTGCTCCTGCAGGATCACATATAGGGCTCTTGTGGCCTGCAGATAAGAACAGGAGACAGACATTGCTGCAGGGATTTCATCCTTCCCACGCTCCCCCAGGGCACCTAGAGGGGTGGGCTGGGCTGGGGGCTAAGGCCTGGGATGCTGGGTTCAATTCCTAGCCTGTGAGACCTTGGCTAGAACCACACAAGGGACTTCGGCCCAGCGTGGCCATGCCCAGCTTCATGTGCCCTGCTGCCCAGTGGACTCACAGCCCTGGGTTAAGTGCCCAGGCTCCGTATATGCTCCAGAGAGAGAGTCAGTTGGGCCAATTGTTAAAGCGGGTGAAAGGGATGGCCTGGGTAATTTCAGGCCTGTCAGCCTGACATCGATCCCAGGCAAGATAATGGAGCAGCTGGTATAAGATTCAATTAATAAAGAATTAAAGAGGATAATTTATTTAATGCAAATCAACAATTTTTTGATGAGATTACAAGTTTGGTAGATAAAGGAAATGGTATTGACATAATGTATGTAGACTTCTGTAAGGCGCTTGAGTTGGCGCTGCACTCCAGTTTGATCGGAAACCTAGAAGTTACAAAAGTAACGTGGCACACTTGAATTGGATTATAAAGTGGCTGATAGGTCTCAAAATGTAACTGTAAACTGGGAATCAGCATTGCACAGGTGTGTTTCCAGGATGGTCCTTGCAGGGATCGGGTCTTGGCCCTAAGCGATTTAACATTTTCATCAATGACCTGGAAGAAAACATCAAATCGTCACTGATAAAGTTTGCAGATGACACAAGAATTGGGTGAGTGGTAAATAATGAAGAGGATAAGTCACTGATACAGAGTGATCTGAATCACTTGGTAAACTGGGGAGCAATCAAACAGTATGTGTTTTAATATGGCTCATTGTAAATGAATACATCTAGGAACAGGACGAGGGACTCTATCCTGGGAAGCAGAGACTCTGTAAAGGACTTGGGAGTCCTGGTGGATAATCAGCTCATGTGATCCTGGGATAAATAAACAGAAGAATCTAGAGTGGGAGTATTTGGCACTGGTGTGACAACTGCTGGGATCCTGGGTCCAGTTCCGGTGCCCCAATGCAAAAAGAATGTTGATGAATTGCAGAGGGTTCAGAGAAGAGCCATGAGAATGATTAAAGGACTAGAAACCATGTCTTATAGTGATAGGGTGACCAGACAGGACAGGGGTTGGGGGTAATAGGAGCCTATATAAGGAAAAGACCCTAAAATCAGGACTGTCCCTATAAAAATCAGGACCTCTGGTGAGAGATATAGTGAGAGACTCAAGAAGCTCGATCTATTCATCTTAACAAAGAGAGGGTTGAGGGGTGACTTGATTACTGTCTATAGGTATCTCCCTGGGAAACAAATCTTTAGTAATTGGCTTTTCAGTCTTGCAGAGAAAGGTCTAACATGATCCAGTGGCTGGAAGTTGAAGGTAGGCATTCAGACTGGAAATAAGGCATAAACGTCACAGTGAGAGTAATTAATCATTGGAAGAATTTACCCAGGGTGGTGATAGATTCTCCATCACTGACTGTTTTTGAACCACGATGGGATGTTTTTCTTCAAAGACCTGCTCTAGGAATGATCTGGGGGCAGTTCTCTGGCTTGTGTCAGGCAGGGGATCTGACTAGATGATCGCAGAGGTCCCTTCTGGCCTTGAACTCTATGAAACTAAGAGTGAGGAGCTGCCTAAACCAACCAATAGGAAATGCGGCGGAGAGGGATGTGGCCTAAGCCCCACCCCTAAAGGGAATTTGGTATCTATCTCTACTTGGGAACTCTTAAATAGTCATTGGAGCAGAGTTTTGACCCCAGGTCTCCCAGTTGCGTACCCTAACCACTGGGCTAGAGACAGTGGTGTAGTCGAAAATATGAAGGTCCTGGAATGCCACTAAAATACTAATTTTCTTCAATATGAATTATAGAAATTCACATTTTATTTGTCTACTGAATTTCTGGTACAGTAATCCTGGGCTAAACCAGGCATGGTTGGAGACAGGCCAGCTGTCCAAAATAACAAGGTATTGGATTTTTTTTTAATTGTACCCCCCCCCATAGTAGCTATTCAATTTATTTTAAATGTTGAAATCATTGTGCTGAAATGCCATTACTGTGTATGCAATAGAATACAATAGAAATGCCATTACTGTGTCTACAATAGAATATGTAAAAGATATAACTCTAGACAGTAGTGTACAGTACAGTGGTAAAAACCCAATGAATGCGTAGCACGTTTTCTTTTTACTTTAGCCTATAGGCTAATGAAAATAGAAAATAAATCATGCTGCTGCACTACAGACATTACTGTATCAGGCTGAAATAATAAAAGTTTATTTTAAATGTAGCTAGTAGGCTACACAAGTAACACAAAATACATCAAGGCATAACGGGCTGGAGTAGCACAGGCCTGCTGTAATGCATTGATCTAATTTTACAAGTATTTCCACAAAGCGCCTTTCTCCATATTGTATTTTCTGTGTCTGTGAATCAGAGGGAGAACAAGGATGTCTGAGCCAAGTTCTGGCACAGCTGAGAGGATGCCACATGGAAAATGAAGGGCCATGTAGCTTGCTAAACGTGAGTGATGACGTATGCGGAATAAGCCCCTTGCTACATTTCCATTCACAATCATAGTCATGTGGCTGAGGGTATGGCTACACTTGCAGCTGTACAGCACTGGGAGTTAAAGCTGTCTTCGTACAGCTGAGTAGGGAAAGCACTGCAGTCTGTCCACACTGACAGTTGCCAGCGCGCTGTCGTGGCCACATTTGCAGCATCTGCAGCGGCATTGGGAGCAGTGCATTATGGTCAGCTATCCCAGCGTTCCAAGTGGCTGCAACGTGCTTTTCAAAAGGGGGGGTGGAGTGTGACAGGGAGCGTGGGGGAGAGAGAGTGGATTTTTGGAGCCAACACTGTGTCAGCAGCTGCCTTGCAAGTTCCAACCCCCTCCCCTAGCCCTCTCTGACTCACTGAAAGTGAACAGCACCTCTTTGTCTTTTTCCTCACAGACCAGATAAGCAGCCGCTCGCCGAAACGGACCCTCCTCCCTCCCCCTCTATTCAAGCAAACACTAGCTGTGGGCCTTCCAAAGGGAGCCCTCTGCCTCTGCTCATTTACAGCAAACAGGAGCTGTGTTTGTTTTTTTAATAAGCAGCTCCCGGAGCCCAGAGTTTGCAACAAAACAAAGAGCGGAACCTTCACTTAAAAGGATTATGGGAAGCTTCCGGAGATCAGTCACTGCGTACTAAGGTTATTCCCTATTTACACTGGTGCCCCAACACAGCAGCAGCAGCAGCAGCAGCAGCAGCAGCAGAAGAAGAACAATACTCTTTATTCCTCTCGGGGAGGTGGAGTACAAGCAGCGCTGTAGCCAGGGAGGTACAGCGCTGTATGTGCCTTGCCAGTGTGGACGGGGAGTGAGTTACAGCACTGTTGGTGGCTTTATTGTGCTGTAACTCTCAAGTGTAGCCAAGGCCTTAGATAAAGTGAAAAGGAGGTAGGGCAGCTGTGTAACCAATCTGGTCTGTCACTGACAGAAATTGTCAATGCCTAGCATGACTTTCTTGATTATACTGGTCAGAAGTGCCAGCTGAGCTGAAACCACTGCTCAGCTCCACGCGTGTGATTTCATGCAGCATGGCTGAGTGTGAACGTGGATTTAGGCCTTGGCTACACTTGAGAGTTACAGCACAATAAAGCCACCAACAGCGCTGTAACTCACTCCCCGTCCACACTGGCAAGGCACATACAGCGCTGTACCTCCCTGGCTACAGCGCTGCTTGTACTCCACCTCCTCGAGAGAAATGAAGAGGATTGCGCTGCTGCTGCGCTGGGGCACCAGTGTAAACAGGGAATAACCTTAGTACGCAGTATCGACTCATCCCACCCCCTTTTCTGGCTCAGGTTACAGCCTCAGGTACTGACCCTCACCTAAAGTCATCCCCTGCTCTCCCATCCCCCATGCAGACAGTCCCAGTAAAACTAAACACCATTTCCAATCAATCCATCCCTCTCCCTACAGTGTCACAGGGCTCTAGATAACAAAATGAAATTCACCAAAGACAAATGTGAGGTGCTACATTTAGAGAAGAAAAAGCAAATGCACAGATACAGAATGGAGGATAACCAGCTGAGAAGGATCTGGGAGCTGTGGTAGATCACAACCTCAGCATGAGTCAGCAATGCGATGCTGTTGCAAAAAAAGCAAATGCAATTTTAGGTTGCATTAACAGAGGTATAGCCAGGGCCGGCTCCAGACGCCAGCGTGCCAAGCGCGCTTAGGGCGGCAATGAGAGCCGCGGGGGCGGGGCGCTCGGCCTGTCACCGGGAGGGCAGCAGGCAGCTCCGGTGGACCTCCCACAGGAGTGCCTGCAGAGGGTCCGCTGGTCCCGCGGCTCCGGTGGACCTCCCGCAGGCATGGCTGCGGATGCTCCACTGGAGCCGCGGGACCAGCGGACCCTCCGCAGGCACGTCTGCAGCAGGTCCACTGGAGCCGCGGACCAGCGACCGCCAGAGCGCCCCCCGCGGCGTGCCGCCCTGCTTGGGGCAGCGAAATTACTAGAGCCGCCCCTGGGTATAGCATGCAAGTCATGGGAGGCGATAGTACCACTCTACTCAGTGCTGGTTAGGCCTCAGCTGGAGTACGGTGTCCAGTTTTGGTCACCAATGTCTAGAAAGGATGTGGAGAAACTGGAAAGGATCCAGAGGCGAGTGACAAAGGTGATTAGAGGGATGGAACACAAGCCATAAGAAAAAAAGGCTGAAGGAACTGGCTATGTTTTGTTTGGAAAGGAGAAGATTAAGGGGGGACTAGATAATGGTCTTCAGATACTTGGAAGGCTGCCATAAAAAAAGATAGAGAAAAGTTGTTCTCTCTTGCTACGGAGGGCAGGACAAGAGGTGATGGGGTCAAACTACAGCACAGCAGATGTAGATTAAGCCTCAGGAAAAACTTCCTAACTGTAAGAAGAGTAGGACGATGGGAAAGATGCCTAGGGAGCTTGTGGAAACTCTTTCGCTGGAGGTTTTCAGAAGGAGGCTGGAGCCATCTGTCCAGGGTGGGTTAGAAACAAGAAGTCCTGCATTGTTGCAGGGGGCTGGATGAGCTGACTTTGCGATCCCTTCTCACCCTGTGATTCTATGAGTGCTGCTGAATAGCACGAGGAGAGTGTTTCGGCGTGTTCCGGCTCAAATATAGCACTGGCTAAAGTCACACTCTCTCTCTCTTTGGCCCAATGACTATACCCCGTGGGAGACTGAGAGACCCCCTCAGGCCATGATGGGGACACACGGCACTCCTTCCCTTGCTGCAGGGGCTGCTACTTACGGCCAAGGAGGCGACGCCGGCCGGTCTCTGAGAGAGCTGATGCCGTCGTGGAGCCTGCCCCTGCAGCCTGCTGACCAGCTCCCTAAGGATCTTTTCTGTGCTCTTGGGCTGGGATGTCAGTATCTTCCACATCTCCGCAGCAACACTGCAAAGGGAGAGAGCCAGTGGCACCCGATCAGAGCCCTGCCAGTCTCCTGCACCCCTCGGTACTGGCACGCCTGCTGGGTCTCCCCTCACTGGCTGGCCCTTTGTTGCCCTCCTGCTCCTGCAAGGACCCCGTTGGCTGGTGCAGGCTACATGGAGCCAGGTCTGAGTGTCAGCCACAGGAGAGGCCGAGGGATGCCGTACAGGGTTTTGCAGATTGGCCTGTGTCCAGGGCAAGCCAGCCTGCAAAACCCTCCAGGAGAAGCAGCAGCTCTGCAGGGAGCAGGAGATCTCTGGAGGGTTCTGCACTCCCCTGTCTCTGGCAGCGGGACCAGTCCGGGGGACCCAGAGTGCAAGTGGTGGTAGCCGCAGCCCCGTACCTGTCACATGACAGTGAGCAGCCCAGCAGGGTTCCGACCACCTCCTCGCTGAACTGGGAACCCAGCAGGAGAAGGGCCCTGAGCAGCTCCTGCCGGGCAAGTGGCTCGCTGATGGAGTCCAGGTGGTCATGAATGCTCCTCACAGCCTCTGACACCTGGAAGGGAAATGGGGAGGTGGGGGCCTTGGCTTCCTCGCACGGCTATTGATCTGGGGAGCCAAGGACCTGCTGCACCTGAGAGCCATCTGCCCTCCCAGAACCTCTTCACCAGCCCCAGGCCTAGAACACAGCACCAGTTCCCAGCCTATCGATTCATAGACTGCAAGGCCACAAGCGGCCATGGTGATCACCTAGACCAGGGGTAGGCAACCTATGGCATGTGTGCTGAAGGTGGAACGTGAGCTGATTTTCAGTGGCACTCACACTGCCGGGGCCTGGCCACCGGTCCAGGGAGATCTGCATTTTAATTTCATTTTAAATGAAGCTTCTTCAAAATTTAAAAAAACTTATTTACTTTATATACAACAATATTTAGTTATTTATTATAGACTTATAGAAAGAGATTTTCTACAAACATTAAAATGTATGACTGACACATGAAACCTTAAATTAGAGTGAATAAAGGAAGACTCGGCACACCACTTCTGAAAGGTTGTTGACCCCTGACCTAGACTGACCCCCTGCATTTCACAGTTCAGAGAACTGCCCCCCAATAATGCCTAGCACCCAGAGACAGAGTCTCCCACGGATGGGCTCCCCCAGCACGGTGTTCTCACTGCAGCTCTTACCCTCACCAAGCCTAGGCCGGGAACCTCCAGGATCATATGCAGCATGTTCCTGGCCGTCACTGCGTCATGGACGCTGGAGTCTCTCACGCCGTCGATAGAAACGAGGAGGAAGTCCATGCTCTCGGAAGGGTTGAAGTACTTCCCAAACAGCTGAAACAAACTGCTAGTGAAACCCCTTTGCTGCCCAGCCGGATCTGGTCAGCGGCCAGCAGCCAGGACTGGCCCGCCAGGAGTGCAGGCAAACCGCACTCTACCGACAGGCCTGGCTTACTGCACCTGGGCAGCACAGTACCCAGCCAGCAATTGGAAGCTGTCATGCATGGCAGAGGCCAGCGTGGCAGTGCACGGGGCACAATACTGCGCAGCACGGATACACTCTCTAGTGCTCAGCAGGGGCTGGTGCTCGACGCAGATGCAATGATGCCTTTTATTGCATTAATCTCTGAGGAAGCTCCCAGCAAACCTGACAAGGAGCTGGGATCAGGTTTGGATGAGCCCCAGTGCATCTTGCGGTGTGTCATGTAGGCAGGTATATTGGGCTGCATTAGTAGAAGCATTGCCTGCAGATGGAGGGAAGTGATTATTCCCCTCTATTGGGCACTGGTGAGGTCACATCTGGAGTATTGCGTCCAGTTTTGGGCCCCATACAAGAGAAAGGATGTGGACAAATCAGAGAGAGTCCAGCAGAGGGCAAGGAAAATGATGCGGGGGCTGGGGCACATGACTTGATAGCAGCCTTCACTACCTGTAGGGGGGTTCCAAAGAGGATGGAGCTCGGCTGTTCTCAGTGGTGGCAGATGAGAGAACAAGGAGCAGTGGTCTCAAGTTGCAGTGGGGGAGGTTTAAGTTGGATATTAGGAAACACTATTTCACTAGGAGGGTGGTGAAGCACTGGAATGGGTTACCTAGGAAGGTGGTGGAATCTCCATCCTTAGAGGTTTTAAGGTCAGGCTTGACAAAGCCCTGGCTGGGATGATTTAGTTGGGTTGGTCCTGCTTTGAGTAAGGGGTTGGACTAGATAATTTCCTGAGGTCTATTATTCTTTGAGGTGGAGTGGGCCATAGGCAGGTCTCTGTCCCAGCTGGATGGGGTTAGTCACATCCTGGGTCTGTCCCTTCCCCCTGACTCCTAGGGTGTTAATTTCTGACTCCTGATAACTCTGGGCACAACAATCCCAGGAAGCACTGACTGTAGTTACCGATGTGATATTGCTGATGTTGGTGACCCAGAAGGCTCTCTCAGTTTGACTGTCCTTGAGGATCTGCCGATACTCTGTGCCGTGCTTCACCAGCATTTTGGCTGACCCAGGGAGGGGAAACAGACAACAGGCAATATAAATCAGACCTTCGGTTAGCAAACGGGAGTTTTGCAAGGAAGTTTAGAGAGGGTGTGTGAGAGACAAGTACATCTAACAAACATACTGTAAACTCAGGCCAATAACCTGTTCCCCCATCCCTCCCCCAAACTAAACAAACTAACCTCCCTGGAAGAGTAAAAATAAACCAGGCAGAAGGGCAGCAGCAGCGTGGGGCTCTCCAGTTGATTGCACTGAATGCAGCATGTACGATTACCAGCCCTGTGGGCAGGTAGCATATGTGGGCATTTGGCCCAAGGAGCTACTGGCCCTCGGAGACCAGGAGACCAGAGGGGCTGAACTGGTGGAGCCAAGGGAGACAGTGAGGTACATAGAGGAGACTTTTAGGGATGAAGTAGAGTAGTCCCATTCCCAGTCTGACAGCCTCTGTGCTGCTGAGGAGGGTGAAAGTTTCGGGGAAGGAGAACATCGAGCTGGGGCAGAGGGAGACGATCCCATAGTTGGGACCCACCTTCCAGATGAAGTCATGATGTCCTCTCACACTGAGGCTACCCCTCCTGAGGTGGGAATCCCACTTACAAAGAGAAGCCAGGAAATAGTAATGGGGGATTCAATCAATAGACATATAAACAGTTGGGTTTGTGATGACTGGGAGAACCACATGGTAAATTGCCTGCCCGGTGCAAAGGTTGCAGCTATCACGAGACATCCAGACAGACTTATGTGCAGTGCTGTGGTATGTAACCTAGCGTTTAAATCGGCCTCTGTATGAGATAGCTAATGTGAGAGTGAATTTTAAAAAAGTCTCCAGATGTGATCCCTGGTAAGCCTGACTTCAGGACCAGGCAAATTGTTGAAACTATAGGAAAGAACAGAATTATCAGATGCGTCGGTGAACACAATTTGTTGAGGCAGAGCCAACATGCCTTTTATAAAGGGAAATCATGCCTCACCAGTCTACTAGAATTCTTTGAAGGGGTCAACAAGGATGTGGAGAAGGGTGATCCAATGGATATAGTGTACTTGGACTTTCAGAAAGCCTTTGACAGGGTCCTCACCAAAGGCTCTTAACCTAAGGAAGCTGTCATGGGATAAGAGGAGGTTCTCTCATGAGTCAGTGGTTAAAAGATAGGAAGCAAAGGACAGGAATAAATGGCCAGTTTTCACAGTGGAGAGAGGTAAATAATGTGGTCCCCCAAGGATCTGTGTTGAGACCAGTGTAGTTCAACATAGTCATAAATGATCCAGAAAAAGGGGTAACCAGTGAGGTGGCAAAATTTGCAGATGATACAAAATGACTCAAGATAGTTAAATCCAAAGCAGCCTGCGAAGAGCTACAAAGGGATCTAAAAAAAATGAGGGACTGGGCAAGAAAATGGCAGATGAAATTCAATATTGATAAATGCAAAGTAATGCACATTGGAAATCATAATCCCAACTATACATACAAAATTATGGGGTTGAAATGACCACTCAAGAAAGAGATTTTGGAGTTATCGTAAATAGTTCTCTGAAAACATCCAGTCAATGTGCAGCGGCAGTTAAAAAAGCAAACAGAATGTTGGGAACCATTAGGAAAAGGATAGATAATAAAACAGAAAAATATCATAATGGTTCTATACAGTGGTGAGCTGGAGCCGTTTCCCACAGGTTCCCAAGAACCGGTTGCTAAAATTAGACCTCCGTGGAGAACCGGTTGTTAAAGGGCCAGGAGGTGGACAAAGAACTCCGGTCCGTGGGCAGGACCATCCTGTTGCTCCCAGGATTCCCAGCTGGGGAGGCTGAGGTTCCCCTGGCCCCTCCCCCGCTTCCCCCCAGCTGCAGCGTGGCCAGCTGCCGGCACCAGCTGGGCAGCTCAGCTGAGCTCGGGAGTCGTCCTGCTGCCGCTTTTTGAGTAGCCCGGCAAGTGGGGTGGGAGAGGGGGCTGCTGCAAGCTCCAGGGCTAGCCAGAGGGGAGGGAAGGGGAAGGGGCAAGTGGGGCAATTGGCCCAGGCCCTGCAGGGGCCCCCGGCCCCACGAGGATGTCTCCCCCGGGCTCTCCCCTGCTTCCCCCACCCCGCAGAGCCGCAGCATGGCCAGCAGCTGTGCAGCTCATCTGAGCTCTGGGCTGCCAGCAAGGTAAGGGGTGGGGGGCTGCGAGCTCCGGGGCGGCAAGTGGGGCAATTTGCCACAGCCCCCTGGCCCCACGAGGATGTCTCCTCCCGGCCCCTCCCCCTGCAGAGCTTCAGCGTGGCCAGCAGCTGGGCAGCTCAGCTGAGCTCCTGAGTCATCCTGCTGCTTTGAGATGCCGGCAAGGTAAGGTACGGGGGAGACTACGAGCTCCAGGGCTGCGGGGGGGAGGGCAAGTGGGGCAATTTGCCCCAGGCCCTGCAGGCCCCAGACTCTCCTCTGCTTCCTCCCTTAAATCAGAACTTTTATAGGGAACCAGTTGTTAAGATTTTGGCAGCTCATCACTGGTTCTATATAAATCTATGATGCGCCGAAACCTTGAATACTGCCTGCAGTTCTGGTCGCCCCATCTCAAAACAGATATACCAGAATTGTAAAAGGTGCAGAGAAGGGCAACAAAAATGATTAGGGGAATGGAACAGCTTCCATATGAGGAGAGATAAAAAAGATGGGGGACAAGGGTACACTTCAAACACTGTATCGCCGTAGCTGCACTGGCGCTGTAGCGTTTAAGTGAAGATGCTCCTATGCAAACAAGCTCTTAATCCACCTCCCCGAGAGGCGCTGGCTAGGTGAGTGGGAGAGGTGCTCCTGCCGACAGGGGTGTGGATTTTTCACACCCCTGAGCAATATAGTTATAACAATATAGGTCTGTAGTAGAGACCTGGGACTATTTCGTTTAGACAAGAGATGACTAAGGGGGGATATGATAGAAGTCTATAAAATCATGACTGGTATGAAGAAAGTGACTAGGGAAGTGTTATTTACTCCTGCACATAACAGGAAAACTAGGGGTCACTTTATGAAATGAATAGGCAGCAAGTTAAAAACAAACAAAAGAAGGTATCTGTGCACACAATGCACAGGCAACCTGTGGAAATTGTTGCCGTGGGATGTTGTGAAGGCTAAAAGTATAATTGGATTCAAGATAATCAGGGCATGTAACCCCATACTCTGCATGTCCCTAAACCTCTGACTACCAGAAGCTGGGACAGCATGTCAGGGGATGGATCACTCAGAATTTCCCTGTTCAGTTCATTCCCTCTGAAACATGAAGCACTGGCCACTATCTGAAGACACAATATTGGGCTAGATGAACCATTGGTCTGACTCAGTATGTCCATTCTTATGTGAGTTATGAAGAGTAGAATACGGATAGAGGAAGCTAAAGACATCGGGGGAAACTCCATGGCTTGCAGGATTAAGGAGGGTTTCTTTAAAAAAAGTGTATTAGGAACAAAAGAAATCGTAGCAGTGGTGTAGGCTCATTACTAGATGGAGACTGTTTAAAAGGTTGCAGAAAAGGTGGAAGTGTTCAATAAATATGTTTTTTCGTGTTGGAAACCCCATGTCAGTGTATTTAGGAAGGACAAGGTTCTCCAGTGCTCTTACATTTTAGCAGCTGCATGAAGGAGAAGAGGTGGTGAAGTCCCTCCACAGCCGATTGCCAGATCTCCTGCTCCTGCTCCACACAGCACAGAGTGAGACACCCCACCAGCTGGCCCAGGACTCTGAACTCCTCCACTTCCTGACGGAGAGAAGGAGCAAAGGGAGTCACTCGCCCCTGCAGACCTAGCATAGCGAGTCCCCCTGGCATTGCCCTAGCAATGGGTTAGAACAGGGGGAGGCAGAGGCCACCGCAGAGAGACTGGGGACAATGAGAGCAGGAGGAGCTGTGGGGCCCATCACCAGGGGCTGAGGAAAGCTCAGCAGGGACGGAGAAATCTGGGCAGCAAAGTCAGCAAACGTTACCCCCGAGTGGGGACCCAGGTAACGAATGAACTAACGTCCAGTCTCCATCTCAAGGGCAAGTTCCTAATCCCAGCCCCTTCTGCCATCCCCCTCCCTTCTTTGACCTCAGGCCCAGGAGCTTGGGGTCACCTTGGACTCCTCTGCTCTGCATCCTGCCTCTCTCACTCCATCCTGGAGCTCCCCAGAGCCCACCTTTTCCGCGCCGCCCCCCAGCCTGCCTGCTCTCTCCTGCCGGCTCTCTCCTGCAGCCTTGTCCTCTCGTCTCCCCCTCCTGCAGCCCCTGCACTGGCTCCCTGCTCTTCCCCACCTGGCACCAAGCCCCTTGCCCTCCTCTCCCAGGGTCTGCACAGCCTCCCCACTCCCCAGTTCTCTGGCGCCTTTGGCCCCGCCCATCTCTTTCACTGTGTCCCCTCCCACCTCCCTCCTTCTGTTCTGCTGCCCCAGCCTCTGGGGGCACATCATCCGAGCGCCCCCGTCCAGCTGCCGGAGGGGAGGCCCTTCCATAGGGGGGATGGAGCATCTGGAGCAGCTCAATGGCCCTGAGCATGCAGAGCAAGGGGCGTTCATCTGGCAGCCTGGCAGAAGCTGATGCCAAGGCATCCCACAGGCGTCTGACAAAGGGGGTGAACAGATACCTGGGTTCACAGGCTGCTCTCAGGGCAATCCTGTGTAAATGCATTGACCCTGCAGAGCAGACTTTGGTGCTAGGGGAACAGCGGGGAGAGTCCTTGGAGACAGAATGATGGAACTCGACCCAAAGCCCACTGGAGTCAGAGGAAAGACCCATCGACATCAGGGCTCGTTAGATTGGACTCCTACTGAGGATCTTGCTGAGTCACTATTCTAGGCCTGCATTTTCCATGCCAGGGCGTGCTGCACCGCGAGGCTGTTCAGTGTAGTTAGGAGGTGGCCAGGGTCACAGGCTGCTCACCTGGAATTTGCACTGAGACCCCATGAATTCCATCAGCCACCTGATCCTTCCCACTGCCCTCAGCCGCTCATGTACCTCCCTGGATGTGGTCCAGGGGAGCAGGACCTGAGAGAAACAAATTGGGACAAATTGCTAAGGAGAAGTACCAAAAAATAGTCCAAGCACATAGGGAGAAAATCAGCAAGGCAAAGGCAAAATGAGTTCTAACTGTCAAGGGACATAAAAGACAATCAGAAGCAGCTCTATAAATGCATTAGGAGCAAGAGAAAGACAAAGGAAAGTGTGGGGCCACTACTCAGCAGGGAAGGAGAGCAAAGAATGGATGACACAGACAAAGCCAAGGTGTTTAATGCCTTTTTGCTTTAGTTTTCACTAAAAGGTTAATGACGACTAGATGCTTAACACAATATTAACAACAAGGGGGCAGGAATACAGGCTAGACTAGGGAGAGAACAGGTAAAAGACAATTGAGGTCAGTTAGATGTATTCAAGTTGGCAGAGCCTCATGATATTCACCCTAGAGGAGCTAGGCAAAGAAATCGCTGAACCTTTAGGAGGGTTGAGGTCCCAAAGGACTGGAGAAGGGCAGACACAGAACCTGTCTTCAGAAAGGGGAACAAGGAGGCCCCAAGGAATTATAGACCTGTCAGCCTAACTTTGGTACCCAGAAAGATACTGAACAAGTTATTAAACAGTTTGTAAGAATCTAGAGGAGATAATAGGGTAATAACAAATAGCACCATGCCAAACCAATCTAATTTCCTTCTTTGACAGGGTTACTTGCCTAGTGGATGGAGGCAGGCAGTATATGATGATGTATATGAAGTTTAGTAAGGCTTTTGACACAGTCCCACAAGACATTCTCCTAAGCAAACTAAGCCAGTCTGATCCAGATGAGATTACTATAAGGTGGGCGCCCAACTGATGGAAAGATCGTACTCAAAGAGGAGTTATCACTGACTCGCTGGCAAAGTGGGAGGGTGTCTCAAGTGAGGTCCCCCAGGGGTGTGCCTGGTCCAGTACTAATCAATATTTTCATTAAGAACTTGGTTAACGGAAAAGAGAGGATGCTTGTAAAGTTTGCGGATGACACCAAGCTGGGAGCGGTTGCAAGCACTTTGGAGGACAGATTAGAATTCAAAATCAGCTTGCTAAATTGGAGAGTTGGTCTGAAGTCAACAAGATAAAATTCAGTCAAAACAAATGTGACGTAACACACTTAGGAAGGAAAAATGCATAAAAACAAAGTGGGGATAACTGCTATGTGGCAGTAATCCATAAAATGATCTGGGGGTTATCATGGGTCTCACACTGAATATGAATCAACAGTGTGATGCTGTTGTGAAAAAGGGAAATGCCATTCTGAATTGTGTTAGCTTGGAGCTCTGTGTCCAGTTGCAGGCACCACGCTTTAAGAAAGATGTGAACAAACTGGGGCCAGTCCAGAGGACAGCGACAAAAATGATCAGCAGTTTAGAAAACCTGACCTGTGAAGAAAGGTTGAAGGAATTGGGCATGTTTCATCTTGAGAAGACGGAGGGGGCACCTGTAACAGTCTTCAAATACGTTAAGGGCTGTTATACAGAGGATGGTGACAAATTGTTCTCCATGTCCCCTGGAGGTAGGACAAGAAGTAATGAGCTTAATCTGCAGCAAGGGAGATTTAAGTTAAATATTAGGAAAAAGTCTAAGGGTGGCTAAGCACTGGGACAGGTGACCTAGGGAAGTGGTGGACTCCCCATCATGGAGGTTTTAAAAAACAGGCTGGACAAACACTCAACAGGGACAGTCTAGGAATGCTTGGCCCTACCTCAGTGCAGGGGGTGGAGTAGATGACCTCTTGAGATCCCTTCCAGCCCTGCACTTCTGTGATTCCCTCTTCCCAGGTTCTGGGATCGAGGAGACCGAATCTCTGTTAAGGACATTTCCCTCTTTTGGGAGCACAAACCACCCACAGAATCTACTTCCTGTGGCCCCAGAACTAGAATGTTGGGGGAATCTAGCTCCGGCTTTGGCCAGGTTGGTGGGGCCATGGTGAACACAAAGGAATGCCAGGTTCACATGAGGGCTCAGTGGAGAACACAGCAGATCCCGCCCACGCTCCTCCACCCCACCCCATACAGACTTTTTCAGATATAGTGGGGCACTTGGCCCTCCAGCCCAAGAACCTTTGTAGAGAACGTACTCTGAGGAGCCGAAGGCACGGGGGTGTCCCATGCTTGGGATTAAACAGAGCCTTGGTCCCTGAGCCCCACCCCAGCTACAGGACTAGTCCCCTTCCTGCCCCCACGCCTCCAGACCTTCAAGATGATTTGCAGCACCAGAAGGTTGGGCTCCTGATCCTCGCACACCAAGGCCTTCAGCATCTCATCCATGGTTTTCAAAGTCTGCATGCAGAGCAGAGGAGAAACCAGAGCAAGTGGAGTTACCCAGCCAGGTGATGAACCAATGCCCTGGCGTGTGACACCCCCCAGGTCATAGCAGCCCCTGGTATTACAGCTCACCCACTCACTTGTATCCGCAGGGGACCTACTACAAACTCCTCTTGGCAACAGGGCCCCACCTGTCTTTGCTCTCCCCAAAAAGCCCACTGCACACAGTCTATCCCACTGGGAGAGTCAGACAGGACTCCACATTTGGAGGGCAGATTTCCAGCCAAGCTTCGGCTCCCCTGGCCTATGTGCACCTGAAGCAGCCGATCTCCGGCCTGTGCCCCAGCCACGCATGGGGGATGAATGTGCTTGTGAAGGGAGTGTCTGTTCCCCACTAATTGTCAGTGCATGTGAAGGATAAATGCCTACTACTGCTACCCTAGGAGGGAGTTACTCCTTTATCTGGGCCTGTGCTTTGGGGCCTGTGCTTTGGTGCTGCAGGTCCTGAGCTGAAGTCCTGTCGGGGAGCTGTGATCATTACACTCTTATGCCAGTGCCAGGTAACCCAGGGGACAGTACACGAGCGAGTGGCAGGATTCCCACTCAGTTTGGGACAGCTCAACATGGCCGGTTTGGGGCTTACTTTGGTGTAGAGAGCAGCCTCCACCTCCTCCATGGTGTGTGCTGGAGGCAGGGAGAAGATGCTGGAGAAGCAGGTGGCGAGCAGGCTGGGTTGTGTCAGGATCCGCACCGGTAGCTTCATTTTGCTAAGAGAAGAGACACATGCGGATTTGGGGTCTGAGGCGGGACTGATGTGCTAATATTGCCCTCAGGCTCCCAGGACATGGAAACACCTGCGGGGGCTCCAGCTGGCGGGTGGCAGATGAGAACAGGCCAGGGGGTGGTGGAAGGAGTTGGTGCTGCCTTCTCCCATACCAGCAGGCAGGGACTTAGTGTAGCCTGCAGCTGTCTGCTGTGACCCCACCAGCACTCACCGGCTGGGGCAGAGATCGCTGCGCTTCACCGAGAAACAACATCCTGCAAATGGCATGGACGGGAGACTAGAGCCTGCTGGCAGCAAAGCGCCTCTGAACCCAGCGGCCACAGTGCAGAGGAGCCTGCCAGTCCTGCCCCGCTTGGGGCAAGAGACCCTCCCACCACAGCCGTCTGCACTGCGGCTGCACAGTCCAGGCCAGCACCGAGATGCTGCATCAGCCCGCAGCCGGGCAGAACCGAAGCAGAGATCTAAGCCCTGCCCCTGCCCATTGCTCTCAGCCTGCTGGACAGGGCACACAGCTGTGTGCAGGGGGGCAGGAAGGTGGGGACAGCCCAGACAGCATTAACCTCTTCACCTCCACTGCCAGAGCATGGCCCCAGCACATGCAATGAGGTGCCAGGTGACTACTTGAGCTGCCCCTGCAGCCGTGCCCCTCGTGGCAGGCGGCAGCCAGTGAGGAACAGCTACGCCCACTGCTGACGCAAATCCCTCCCCCTCTCACCCCCGCAGAGACGCGATCATGGCCAATGCCGTCGCCTGCCCCGTTGTCAGGAAGCCAGTGCGCAGTGGGGAGAGCTGCTCCAGCTCCTGCCCCGCCTCCTCTTCCCATTCCTGGGGAACCTATCGAGCCAACAGCGAGAGCCCAGCTCCAGCCCGCAGCATCCATCACCTTCCAGACGCCTGATGGACAGGGGAAGCTCAGAGCAGGGCGCTAGTGGCACTGAGAGAGAGCCCCCCATGGCACAGGCAGTGCCAAGTGCCAGGGCTCAGCCTGCCCAGCCTCTCAGCCACTGGGAGTCGCTGAGCTGCCAGTGTGACGCAGCTGGCACAGCTGGCACCGACTCCAGTCGCTCCGCTCCAGCAGCACCTAACTGCCCCTCTCCCCCCAGAGGGGACCGGTCCTGCCATCCACGCTCCCTCCACCATATCTTCATAAGGCCACGTGGAGAGGTCACCAGGCACCGAAGGATCCTCCACCACCTACCCACTGGTGCCAGTCCACATGCACCAGCACCATCATCTGGTGCCACATTTCCTGGGGGAATCAGAAGATGGGGGAGGAGCAGAGGGGGAAATGCCCTGGAAAACTGGCCATGCCAAGAGGCTGGTGTGTCTGGCTGCACGTAGCACTGGCTGGGGCTGGGCCGGGCAGGCTGGGTACCTCAGCTTCATGATGGCGAGCATAGCTTGCTGACGCATCACGCCGGTCAGGGAGTCGACGGACTCGTGATCAATCAGCTCCTGAGGAGACAATGTGGGGAAATGCCAGCTGGGCTCCAAGCTCCTGCAAGGCTCCGACAGGGGATCAAAGCGCAGGGCCTGCAACACGTGGGCTCGGCAGCCAGGTCGTCCTACTGCAGGCTTGATGGTGTGCAGGGCTCCAGCCGGGGAGCGCAGTGCAGGGCCTGTGCTCAGTGTCCCAGTGTCACGCGCCAGTGCTCTGCAAAGGCTCCATCAGCATTAGCACCCAAGGACTCCACCTGAGATCAGGCCCCCTTGTGCCCGGTGCTGCACACACACAGTGAGAGCCAGTCCCTGCCCCAGTTCGCTTACAAGCTAACTAGACGAGACAAGGCATGGGAGGGAAATTGAGGCACAGAGGGGGAAGTGACTTGCCCAAGGTCTTACTGCAGAACTGGGAGTAGAACCCCGGTGTGTTGAGCCCCAGCCCACTGGACCACCCACCAGCCCACGCTGTCCCACGTTCAGGGAAGGGAGGTTAGCTCTGGAAAGCTTTCTGCAGCGCTGGAGAGCAAAGACTTTCCAAATCTACGGAGCAGATTTGTTGCTAGTTCCCTAGTGGGCACTGACTGCGGAGTGTTGGGGCTCTGGGCAGGGAGACTGGCGTACACAGAGCGACCCGGTGACTTGGGAAGCTGGGTGCAAGGGAACAATCTACGTTTCAATACAGTTATATGTTTAGGAACAAAGACGGCAGGTCACACCCACAGCATGGGGGGTCCTAACCTGGGAAGCGGTGACTCTGGAAAAGACTTGGCAGTCATGGTAATCAGCTGCCCATGAGCGCCCAGTGTGAAGTTGGGGCCAAAAGGGCTAATGCCATCCCAGGATGTACAAACAGGGCAATCTCCAGTTGTTAGAGAGGTTATTTTCCCTCTGTATTTGGCACTGGTGCGACCGCTGCTGGGATCCTGTGTCCAGGTCCGGTGCCCACAATTCAAGGAGAATGTTGATAAATTGGAGGGGGGTCAGAGAACAGCCCCAAGAGTGACTGAAGGACTGGGAAACATGTCTGATAGTGAGAGACTCAAGGAGCTCAATCAGTTCAGCTTAACGAAGAGAAAGTTACAGGGTGACTTGATGACAGTCTGTAAGTACCTACAGGGGAAGCAAATACTGGATAATGGGCTCTTCAGTCTGACTCGATCCAATGATTGGCAGCTGGAGTTCGACAAATCTGCAAAGATCTCCAGGCCAGTCACTAAACCCGCCAAGTAACACAGCCCCAGTGTGTGTTTTACTCACCTTTATCTTCCCCACTAGCAGGGCTTTGTCCATAAAAGCAGGCAGGCTTCTGAGGCTGCTGATGGAATCCAAGAACTTGAGTTTCTTGGCCTCGTCCTATGCCCCGCAGAGATTAGACACAAACAGGAAGGTTAGTGTGGAAAGGAGCTGCCAGTAGGAGAGATGTCAGAAAGCTTCCCCCCAGTGCTGCTCAGGCTTTGATATCCCAAATGGCAGAAGACCATTCATCCGGCAACAGGAGTGACTATCTGGGGAGGGCAGGGCAGCTCTGTATGAAACCGGACCAGAGAGGGAGCAGATCTCACGGGGTAGGTGTCCAGAGAGGAACTGCAACATGGCAGCTAAGCAGCCAGACAGTGTTAGCAGGGGCTTGACAGAGTGGGAGGAACATCTGGGTGGGATACCCTGACACCCCAATATTCACCACTGTCATGTCATTAGGATATGTTTTGTACAAAGTACATATTGTAAGGTATTGTAAAAGTCTTTATCTGCTAGACATTAATGTCTCGTTGGATTGTAGGTACAGCTATCGCTCTAGACATTAATGTCTCGTTGGATTGTAGGTACAGCTATCGCTGTATGTGCAGTTATGAAGTTCAGCTATGTATGTGTTCCTGAAACACGTTGTGAGGTTCAAAACAGCCTATCAGATACAACAGTAAAAATGCCAAACAATGGCTTCTTGAGGAAATGCACACAAACAGCATAGAAACCTCTTCGAGATAACGCTACACAGTGGGAACTGTTGGACCCAGGTCGCAGCAAAAGAGTTTTCCAGCAGGTGGGAAGAGGAGATAAAAGGGGAACAATGACATCGGGGGGACCTCACGCTCCCTGCAGTAAGACACCTGGAAACACCTGAGGGACAAAGATTGAACTATGAGAAGTGATGGTCTCAGGCTGGAGAGAGATTCCTAACCTGTGTAAGAAAACCTGGGAAATCCAAGCTGCACAGCAAAGAATCTTAAGAATCTGCCAGCCTGAGAATTTGCTAGTGTAGATCCTATCTATCTAGTGTGGAAAGCTTAGTTTGTATGTTGTGTTTATTTACTAAGGTAATCTGCCTTGTTCTGTTTGCTATCTCTTAGAACCACTTAAAATCTACCTCTTGTAGTTAAGAATCTTATTTCTTGTTTATACCATAACCCAGTTTGTACAATTAGTAACTGGGGGGAGGGGCAAAGAGTTGGGCATGCCTCTCTCCACATCAAGGGAGGAGGCAAATTTCATAAAACCTTTGGGTCTGTACTCCAAAGGAGGTGGGCACCAGAGTACTGGGACAAGCCCCTTCAGCTGAGTCTTCCCAGAGCTGATCTCAGGGTCTGTGTCTTTCTGCAGCTGGGCGTGGCCCTGCCTGAGTGTATGGCTGAAAGTGGCTTGTGAGCCGAGCCCAGGGCCGCCCAGAGGATTCGGGGGGCTGGGGCAAAGCAATTTCAGGAGCCCCTTCCATAAAAAAATAGTTGCAATACTATAGTGTCATGTATTTGGAAATGTAAAAAATAACCAGTGAAATACATTCAAAAAATAATTTTTAATAATTTGAAAATACACCTCTACCTCGATATAACGCTGTCCTGTGGAGCCAAAAAGTCTTACCGCATTATAGGTGAAACCGTATTATATCAAACTTGCTTTGATCCACTGGAGTGCGCAGCCCCACCCCCCACAGAGCACTGCTTTACTGCGTTACATCCGAATTCGTGTTATATTGGGTAGTGTTATATCGGGGTAGAGGTATACACGAAATACATGATTTTAAAACATTCAACGCTTTAATGTGTGTGTCATAACTATAAAGGGAAGGGAACTGCCCTCCTGTGTACAATACTATAAAATCCCTCCTGGGCAGAGACACTAAAATCCTTTTACCTGTAAAGGGTTAAGAAGCTCAGGTAATCTGGCTGACACCTGACCCAAAGGACCAATAAGGAGACAAGATACTTTCAAATCTTGGCGGCGGGGAGGAGGCTTTTGTTTGTGCCCTTTGTTTTGGTGGTGTTCGCTCTTTGGACTAAGAGGGACCGGACATCAATCCATGTTCTCCAAATCTTTCTGAACAAGTCTCTCATATTTCAAACTTGTAAGTAACAGCCAGGCAAGGCGTGTTAGGTTTAACTTTGTTTTCTCAACTTGTAAATGTTCCTTTTTGCTAAGAGGATTTACCTCTGTTTGCTGTAACTTTGAACCTAAGGCTAGAGGGGGTTCCTCTGGGCTCTATGAATCTGATTACCCTGTAAAGTTATTTTCCATCCTGATTTTACAGAGATGAGTTTTACCTTTCTTTCTTTAATTAAAAGCCTTCTTTTTAAGAACCTGATTGATTTTTCCTTGTTTTAAGATCCAAGGGGATTGGATCTGGACTCACCAGGAATTGGTGGGGGAAAGGAGGGGGGATGGTTAAATTCTCCTTGTGTTAAGATCCAAGGGGTTGGA
The DNA here is from genome assembly GCF_016161935.1 of Mauremys reevesii. Taxonomy (NCBI): domain Eukaryota; kingdom Metazoa; phylum Chordata; order Testudines; family Geoemydidae; genus Mauremys; species Mauremys reevesii. Next base: position 7,098,211 of record NC_052637.1, read on the forward strand.
TCGGTGTTCACCAGGGACTTGGTGAAGAAGTCTCTCAAGACTATCTAGGGAAGGGAGTTAGTATTTAGGAGTGGTGGCAGCAAAACCAGATCTAAGCTGGTAGTTAAGCTTAGAGGTGTTCATGCAGGTCCCCACATCTGTACCCTAAAGTTCAGAGTGGGGAAGGAACCTTGACAGTATGTATACATTTGCAATTACATAATGGGCTGTCGCTGGGTGATGGTGATGGTTGGTGCCAATGGGCCGGCGCTGCCTGGGGGTGGCGCTGCTGTTGCCCAGGGCTGGGTGGGGAGCTGGGCTCAGGGCTGGGGGGGCCTGTCAGGAGGGTGTCCAGCTCAGAGGGGCTTACCATGCTGCTTACTCCCACCTCCCCACTCTCCCAGAGCCTCAGAGCGCGCCGCGTCCAGGAGCTTTCCTGGCCCCTGGACAGCACTGCAGCAGCCTGGCTCCATCGGGACCTGAGCTCACAGCCCCGCCCCCTTACCATGTGGTTCTGAGCAGGAGGTGCTCAGGCCATGCCTCCTTACCACGCAGCTCTGAGTGGGAGGAGCTCAGCCCCGCCCCCTTACCAGGCAGCTCAAGCAGGAGGTGCTCAGGCCATGCCCCCTTACCATGCAGCTCAAGCAGGAGGTGCTCAGGCCCCGCCCCCTTACCATGCGGCTCTGAGCAGGAGGTGCTCAGGCCCCACCCCTTTACGATGCGGCTCTGAGCAGGAGGTGCTCAGGCCCCGCTCCCTTACCATGCAGCTCAAGCAGGAGGTGCTCAGGCCATGCCTCCTTACCATGCAGCTCAAGCGGGAGGCGCTCTGGCCCCGCCCCCTTACCACGTGGCTCCAAGTGGGAGGAGCTCAGGCCCCGCCCAAGCCACGCTGCTTTAGCTCTGTCCAGGGCCACTCCTGGAGGCGGTGCGCTGAGGCGCCGGGGGATGGGGGCAGGCGGAGGGAGCCTCCGGCATTCTCGTGGGGCCTCTGCGTGGCCGGGGCCTGGTGCAATTGCCCCACTTTTCCCCTCTGGGTGGCCCTGCCCAAGCCCAGCAAGACAAGGTAAAGGGGCCCAGGCTGGCAGAACAGGCGGGCTCAGTGGTATCCCGATACATCAGGTGGCACCTCAAAGGGGCTGGAAATTGAAAGTAGACAAATTCAAACTGGAAATGTACGTTTTTAACTGAGAAAGTAATAGACCATTGGAACAACTGAGCAAGTGGCATGGTGGGTGACCTTTGTAACTCAAGACAGGAGATTTTTAAGATGTTTTAGTTTAAACAGGAATTATTCGGGGGCTGGTCTCTGGCCTGTGTTATACAGGAGGTCACAGTGGTCCCATCTGGCCTTAGAATCCATGCGTCTCCCGGAGAAGGGCGGATGGTGCATGTGGACAGGGCACTAGCTGACAGGTCAGAGGAGGGCTCTTAGTACCTGTTCATTGCTCGTGAGAAAGGCTTGATGTAATCCAGAGCCTCTTTCTCCTCCGAGTCTAGCCTCATCAAGCAGGCGTTACAGTAGGCTGGTGAATCTGATCAAAGACAGAGCGGTGGTAATACCTGGGTCTACCAAGCTGCAGGCTGGGTGACAGAGATCTTAGAGAAAACCCTTACCCCTCACTTCCGCCCCAGCAGGGGAGCAGCCCCGATGCACAGCAGGGTCTGGCACAGCGATTCCTGGATTCCTCACCTCTTTGCTGCCCAGCCCAGCAAAGATCCAGTCAGAGCCCTGGTTCCCAACAGCCACCCCACTTCCCCGCCCAGCATGCAGGCTCAGTCTGGGGATTTGGAGAGCGTCACATCTGGAAGGAGGGATGATGTCAGGCCATGAGTGGTGTCCCAACTCTCCAGGCCATTGCTGGAGGGGCAGAGGGACTGGCAGTGAATTGGTCTGGTCCTCGTGTAGGAGAGGGAACAGTTGCCCAGTCTGTGTGAGAGATGGGGACCCAGAGCCTGCCCGTTCTGCTTGTTCTGACTGCCTCCTGCCACCACCAGCCAGCCAGAGCCATCGGGTGTAACCTGGGCAGGCACTGGGCTCCCATCGTCAACACTCCCCCCCAAATGCCCTGTGCTGGGACATGCAACAAAGGAGCCAGCAGATGGGGCTGCAACACCAGGGGGCATCTTATGCTCTGGCCGGTGCCCTGCAATCCTAGGCTTTAACAACCCACCCTGCACCAAGCAGCCCCTTCGTGGTGGAAAATATCTTCCAACCCTGCAGCGTGACAGATAAGGGTGGGCGATTCAGTCAGTCTCCACCCCATGCTTCGGCTGCCGTTTCTAATGCCCCAATCAGCTCTAGAGGCTGCAGCTGCTGCCAGCAGGAGGGGCCATTCCCCCCTGCCGGGGTTTTCTTGTCTCTCCATCTCATGGCAGCTCAGAGCAGTACAAGGTCTATGGAGTCTTCTCCCCCCAGTGACACCCTAGTCCTGCCACCCAACCCCCAGAGGGGCCAAGCCCCACCGCAATGCAGGGCCATGGCCCCGGCCATTTCTGCAGCCCCCTCCGCCCACGCAGGAGGTACCCACTCACCGGCATGGAAGGGCTGAGGCACACACAGCTCCTGCTTCTGCTGTGGGCTCTTTTGCCAACTCTTCCATTGGGGAGGTTTCGTCTCCTCCCAGGCACCGATGGGCTTTGAGGGGTCCTTGGGGGCTTCTTCAGCCATCCTGCAAGAAGCCAGGACAAGGCATTGCTTGTGAGTGACGAGAGGTGACTGCCCCGTTCAGCATCAGGGCCAGCCCAATTATTTCTGTTCCACCAGCGCCTACAGATGGCAGCTGAGATCAGGGCCCTGTTGCACCAGGTGCTGCAGACAATCGCTGGGCTGTAGGGCTCAGACTCTAACTAGCCAAGGCAGCCAGCAGAGAAACAAGTGAAGGGATGTGCTCAAAGTCACCCAGCCAGTCAGCAGGACAGGCAGGATTAGAACCCAGGTCTCCTTATGCCCAGCCAGCACCCCATCCCGCAGGCCAAACGGCCTCCCTGGGTCACTCCCACCTCTCCTTCTGCTGGTTCACAAGCTGCACAGCAGACAGGCTGGATCCAGCCACTCAGGATTCTTCCTGCCCAGGGAAATTACCCTAATCCCTTCCCCCAGGAATATTGGGGCCATGGCAGTTCCCAGGTGGGCGAGGCCAGGGGGGTGGGGCAGCTGGGGCGGGCTCGTGAGCAGCAGGAGTTGCTCACACCCCCCCGTGAAAGGGCAGGAGCAGAAGGTGGGAGAGCAGCAGAGAGGCTGGTACCTTCTCTTCCAACGTGCCCAACCTCAATTGCTTTTATCCTGACCACCCCCTGCAGGGCAGGGCCTGGCTGCTACCCCCACTGAACAGACAGGGAACTGTGGCACAGAGGGAATAAGGGACTTGCCCAAGGCTATGCAGACTATCTCTGGCAGAGCTGGGAAATGGCCATGGGTCTCCTGGGTCCCAGGCTGGCACCTTCTCTTCCAACCTCCTGCCCCCTTTGTCCCTGGTTCAGTGTGAGCTGTGAGAGCTCTCTGGGGCACAGGAGCTGGCTTGTGCCCAGATGGAACAACGTTGCCTATTGCACAGATCTCACTTTTCCCAAACATTGAAAATGCTGCTAAAACCATACCAGGGCCCGCCAGGATCCCTGCAGCTGGTCATTGCAAAGTTGTGAACTGTTCCCTGGCCTCCCAGAGTGGGGCAGTGGGAGAGGGTGGGGCTGGCCCAAGGCCCTGCTGGATGGCGGCTTATGTGTATGGGGTCCCAGTGCTACAAAGCTGTGTGCCAGGGGCCGCGCTTTCTGGGGGTTTCACGGCTCATCTCTCCAAGGCCTGGGTGGCAGCAGCCGCTGGAAAGCATCCCAGGCCTGATTCCCCCCATGATGGGTGTCCTGAATGGCCCCTGCTCTGGGGGGCTCCATTCCTCACTCAATGTCTCCCGCTGACTCTACAGCAGCTGCACGGCAGGTGTCCTAATGCAGCCCTAGCCTTGTCCAGAGCTCAGGGGCACTGTCCTGGCATCGGACTGTCTTGGTAAATAGAACAATGGCTCCTGGCAACCTGAGAATGCCAGTTCCCCTGGCATCCTCAGTGCCATTCCCTATGGAAGTGATGGGGTCAGCAAAGGTGATGGAGGTGGTCAGGCCTAGCTCGCTAATGACATTCCAGGTGCAGGGGGCGAGGTGCAGAGCCAGGGAGGAGATTGGGGAGGCAGGAGTGGCACATTGTCATGTGGCGCGGGCGGGAACTAGCTCCCCACATCTGAACGCTCCGCAACACGGGCGGATTCAGATCCAAACCTAGATCAGGCTCCAAATTCACAGAGGGCCCCTCCCTCTGATCTGGAGCGGCTGAGACTCCAGCGCTCTGTGGAAGAGACCAACAAACGCCAAATCCTGGGGTGGGCTTCCCCCAGAGACAATCTCGTGCTGGGAAGGAGATGCCTAGAGCCGCAGCTCCACCACTCACGCTCCCAGCTGCCTGGGAATGAGCCAGGATCAGAGCATCGGATAGCACGCAAAGCCCGGATCAGCACCCCCAGGCCTGCAAGGGACCTGCACCGTCTGGGGGTGGTTGATTTCACCAGAAAGGGAGCTTCCCACAGACTCTCCAGCTCCCTCACCTCTCATGCTTCTTCCCATTTGCCTTTCATCACTGCCACATGGACCAAGTTGGCCACCAGCTGCCTCCCTGTCTGGACACTTACCTGGCCCCATCATGGCAGTGGCTGAGCAGAGGTGGCCAATAGAAGATTCTCCTACCTGGAGTCAGGAGTGGGCAAAGCCGGTGTGTATATGGTCCACCCACTTTCTGCTGCCGGTGGCAGAGCTGAAACGGCTGGCTCAGCGTTCCTCAGCAGCACGTGAAAGCACTCGCTCTGCCAGAGCCAAGCCTGGCAGTGAGGGGATGAGGCTGTGCCAGCCAGCAGGGGGCATGTCACAATGGGCAGGCGAGTCACAAGCCAGCCAGTGTGTGACTCCCCAGCCATGGGATGCCCCAGCCCAGACTAGTTCTGGCCTCGCAGGGTTTAAGAGCCTGTCCTTCCCCACCAGGGTCATGGGAGGGACCTTCCACTCCCCACAGTCACAGACGTTCGGCTGGAAGGGACTGCTGGACTTGTCTAGTCCCAGCTCCTGCAGACCCCAGGCCAGAGCCCCTCCCTGCGTCCATGCAGCTGAAGCCAGGAGGTTGCCAGATGGATCCCTGAGTGGGAGAATCACTTCCATCCCGGCTCCTCCTCCTCGTGACAGTACAGAACGGGGGTTCCCGAACTCTCTCCTCCTCCAGCTCCCAGCCCATGCTTTAAGAGCAGCCCCCACCCAACTGAGTCTCAGGCCTTGCTAGCCACTCAGTGCCACAGCAGCCCCAGGAGATGATTGTTGCGGGGGTCTCAGCCCAGGGAAGGTAGTGACTCCTAGAAGCAGGGAAAGCAGCAGCACCATAGCTCAGGGAGGTCTGGCAATGCCAGTGGCTGGCTGGGGTCTGACAGCCCAGGCACCCAGAGCAGATTGTCAAAGGCCAAAACCCTCTCACCACCGGCTCTGTAGCTCCCCCTTGCTTTTGGTCTGTCTTAGGCACCATCCTGGCCCTCATCCCCATGGCATCAGAGCACTGCCCAACCTCGATTGCATTTAATCTAACCACCCCCTGCAGGGCAGGGCCTGGCTGCTACCCCCCACTGAACAGACAGGGAACTGTGGCACAGAGGGAATAAGGGACTTGCCCGAGACCACGCAGAATATCTGTGTCAGAGCTGGGAAATGACCATGGGTCTCCTGGGTCTCTTCCAACCTCCTGCCCCCTTTGTCCCTGGTTCAGTGTGAGCTGTGGGAGCTCTCTGGGGCACAGGAGCTGGCTGGTGCCCAGATGGAACAACGTTGCCTATTGCACAGATCTTGCTTTTCCCGAACATTGAATCTGCTGCTACAGCCATACCAGGGCCCACCATGATCCTTGCAGCTGGTCAGTGCTAAGTTATGAACTGTGCTAGGTAGGAAGATGAAATAGATCTTCCATCACTAGCACAGCTCTGTGTTACTGTGGACTCACTGTGGGCTCAACCCAACCAGCCCTCCTCACAAGGAGCCTGTAAATCCTCCAGCCCTGCTGTTCTCCTTTGTATTTCTGTAGTGCCCAGAGGCTCAGTCCGGGATCAGGGCCGCGGTGCTAGACATTGTACAGACACAGCCCGATTCCCCCCACGCTGCGTCTCCTGAATGGGGACTGGAGGGAGACCAGGACTGGAGTAGGACTAGGAACAAGGCTGGAGCAGGCTCAGACTCTTGCCTTTGTCAGGCAGGAGCAAGTTCCTGGCCCTGGAGTGATGTTGAGCAGACTGAGCTGCTGCTGTGAGACTGATATAGCTGCTCTGGGAGTCACAAGGCCAGTTCCTGGCTTGTGGATTGGCTGGAGCCCAGCACAGGAGGGACTCAGCCCCTTACAGATGGCTCCCAGGGCGCTTGGCTCCCGGCCCCCTGGGTACTGACATGCCAGGTGCCGGGGGCGAGGTTCAGCGCCAGGGAGGAGATTGGGGAGGCAGGCGCACTGAGGTGGGGCTGAGCGGGCAGGTGCTGAGGAGCTGCGGCTGGCTGGCCAGCAGAGGAGCAGCAGCAGCTCGGCTCTGGAGGGCCCAGCTGCAGTTCCACACTGGGCGCTGCCAGAGCCTGGCAGGTGGCTGGCTGAAGTGGCACGTTGTGCTATGGTGTGGGCAGGAGCTAGCTCCCCACATCTGAACGCTCCGCAGCACCGGCGGATTCAGATCCAAACCCGGATCTGGCTCCAAATTCACAGCTGGCCCCTCCCCCCGATCTGGAGCGGCTGAGACTCCAGTGCTCTGTGGAAGAGGCCAACAAATGCCAGCTCCTGGGGTGGGCTTACCCCCCGCCACAAGGCAATCTCGTGCTGGGAAGGGAGATGCCCAGAGCTGGCAGCTCCATCACTCACATTCCCAGCTTCCTGGGAATGAGCCAGGATTAGAGCCCTGGGTAGCGCGCAAAGCCCAGATCAGCACCCTCAGGCCTGCGAAGGACCCGCACCGTCTGAGGGTGGTTGATTTCACAAGAGAGGGGGCTTCCCACAGACTCTCCAACTCCCTCACTGTGACAAAGTGGGACTGTTCTTAATGTTGCCTCTGAATACTGTAGGGGTGCCTCAGTTTCCCCTATTCATTTCTTAAGTCTCTAGTGGTGGGATAAAGGCCAGTGTGCATAAATGGCTGACACTGTTTCCGGGCAGCTAATGGCCGGGGCCCTTCCCTCCTGCAAGAGGATAGCTAAAGGTGTTGGAGAACAAAGGCATCAGGTGACTTCCTGGCTCGGGAAAGAGACAAAGGCCAGAGAGCAGGGGCTGGAGAGTTTCACTTTGGAGCTGGCTGGGGATGAGGAGTGAAGTGCAGACGTGGGTGTCTGGCTCACTGCCCCCCAAATGGACCCGGCTGAGGGGTCCTGTTCTCTGGACCTACAAACTCTGTTTTAGACCGTGTTCCTGTCATCTAATAAACCTCTATTTTCCTGGCTGGCTAAGAGTCACGTCTGACTGCGAAGTGGGGGTGCAGGACCCTCTGGCTTCTCTAGGACCCTGCCTGGGCAGACTCACTGTGGGAAGCGCAAGGAGGGGCAGAGGATGCTGAATGCTCCAAGGTCAGACCCAGGAAGCTGGAAGCCCTGTGAGCTTCTGGCCCAGAAGAGCCTGCTCACAGAGAGGAGACTTCACCAGAGTCCTGACTGGCTTCATAGGGAGCAGCTCCAGAGTATTGCCCAGGGACTCCATGACACACACCTCTTATGCTTCTTCCCATTTGCCTTTCATCACCCCCACATGGCCCATGTTGGCCACCAGCTACCTCCCTGTCTGGACACTTACCTGGCCCCATCACAGCAGCAGCTGAGCATGCGGGTGTTGTTGTATTTAGCATCTCAACCCCCCACCACCCATGGAGCAGGGACTTGCTCTCCCTACTTTGCTCAGGCCCAGAGTGTCAGGGACTCACCTGATCTCACTCAGAAGACTTACAGCAGAGTCCCAGCCCAATGCCTCATCTACCATCCTGTGCCGCCTTCCATGCCTTGCCACCAGCCCCACTAAACCCTCCTCCTTGTCTCCATCCCCTCTGGGCTTGACTGGTGTGACCCCTTCTGTTTAGCCGCCCCAGACTCCCTCCTGTGCGCATGCCGCTGCCCACTTCCTCACTGGCAGCGGGCTAGACAGCCAGCACCAGGGCACTTGGCAGCCAGGCGCTCGCAGAAGGCTCGGTGTGGCTGGGGATGCAATGGAAAAGCAGAGGTGGGCAATAGAAGAATCTCCTACCTGGAGTCAGGAGTGGGCAAAAGCCGGTGTGTATATGGTCCACCCACTTTCTGCTGCCGGTGGCAGAGCTGAAACGGCTGGCTCAGCGTTCCTCAGCAGCACGTGAAAGCACTCGCTCTGCCAGAGCCAAGCCTGACAGTGAGGGGATGAGGCTGTGCCAGCCAGCAGGGGGCATGTCACAATGGGCAGGTGAGTCACAAGCCAGCCAGTGTGTGACTCCCCAGCCATGGGATGCCCCAGCCCAGACTAGTTCTGGCCTCGCAGGGTTTAAGAGCCTGTCCTTCCCCACTGGGGTCATGGGATGGACCTGTGACAGGTTGGATCACAGAAACCCCCCGGGAGCTGCCACCTGATGTGCCAAGACTACCTCTGCTCCTGTTTTCCCTGCCAGCTCAGGACTCCAGCACCCTGTCTTGCTAAGCCAGACACTCCCGTCTGCTCCAACAAAGACCCAGGGTCTGAATTACTTGCCCCAAAGCTGCAGGTTTACCTGAAAACAGCTCACAGAAGTGTGTTTGTCTTTAGCACTCAGATGCCCAACTCCCAATGGCGTCTAAACCCAAATAAATCCATTTTACCTTGTATAAAGCTTATGCAGGGTAAACTCATAAATTGTTCACCCTCTATAACACTGATAGAGAGAGATGCGCAGTTCTTTGCTCCCCCAGGTATTAATACAGACTCTGAGTTAATCAATAAGTAAAAAGTGATTTTATTAAACACAGAAAGTAGGTTTAAGTGGTTCCAAGTAGTAACAGACAGAACAAAGTAAGTCACCAAGCAAAATAAAATAAAATGCGCAAATCTATGTCTAATCAAACACTGAATACTGATAAGATCCTCACCAGTTCCGGAAGGCTCCCTTTTACAGACTAATCTCCTTTTAGCCTGGGTCCAGCAATCACTCACACCCCTTTGTTGCAGTTTCCTCCAAATATCCTGGGGGTGGGGAGGCTCCCTCTTTAGCTAGCTGAAGACAAAATGGAGGGGTCTCCCAGGAGTTTAAATAGACTTCCTCTTGTGGGTGGAGATCCCCCTCCTCACTCCTATGGAAAGTCCAGCTCCAAGATGGAGTCCTGGAGTCACCTGGGCAAGTCACATGTCCATGCATGACTCACAGTCTTTACAGGTAGAAGCCATTGTCCACGTGATATCGTGTATGTCTCCAGGAAGACTTCTTATGGGGACTGGAGCATTCCAAGAGGCATTGTTCCCCAAGTGCTTCCTGATCGGGTACTTAGCCTTGCGAATTCCTTCCTAAAGAAGCTGACCAAATGCCTCACAAAGCTTACTTAGAAATCAAGCAAGTATACAGCCAATATTCTTAACCTCAAGTAGAAAATGATAGATGTGTACAAATAGGATGACTAGATATAGTAGACCATAACCTTTACAGAGATATGTTACATGGCACAGGCAGCACAAAACATATTCCAGCTATGTCCTATTTTCATAAAGACTTATGGGAGGTACCGTCACAGGACCTTCCGCTCCCCACAGTCACAGACGTTAGGCCAGAAGGGACCACTGGGCTCATCTAGTCCCAGCTCGTGCAGACCCCAGGCCAGAGCCCCTCCTCGTATCTATGCAGCTGGAGCCAGGGGTTCCCCAGATCCCCGAGTGGGAGCATCAGTTCCATCCTGGCTCCTCCTCCTTGTGACAGCGCAGAATGGGGGTTCTTGAACTCTCCTTACCCCCAGCTCCCATTCCCAGCTCACGTGGGTGGCTCTTTGCACCTGCCCAAGCTGCTGGGTGCCTTGGCCATGGGATGTAAAATGGCCCCATCTCTGCTTCCCCTTCCACCACGGCAACAGCACAAGCTGCTTTAAGAGCAGCCTCCTGCCCCTCCCCACCAGCTGAGTCTCAGGCCTTGCTAGCTGCTCAGTGCCTCGGCAGTCCCAGGAGATGATTGCTGCGGGGGTCTTGTGTGACATTATGAGTCTGATCTAATATCTCACTGAAGAAAAACAGGGCCAGAAAGAGTTAATTAACTCGCAGACTAACCTGACCCAGGGCTGAACTTTAGAAACTGGTTAGGAAGATGTGTAAATGAATAGAGCTTTGAAATGCAGGTCTGCATTGTTAGAGGTAGAAGGGTAGGTGTTTGCTCAGGTCTTGTGATGTAAGCAAACAAGACTTGTTTATTGCTATGGCTTTAATTTAAAGATCAAAAAGGAATATTAACATTTAGGAAGATGCTTGAGTGAAATAGTATTATTTTCTATGTGTCTCTTTGAAGGTTGTGGTAATCCATATCTGAACTATTTAATGGCTAAATTACCCTGTGTTAATTGCCAGGATGTTTGGGAGAAGGAGCATTAGGCCTGTGTTTTCTCAAGCCAAAAGGCTGCTGGAAATGTATAAGAACCCTAGGACATGATCCTACTTCATCTCAGATCTGCTTTGGGTTTCAAGAGGGGGGGAACCTTAAGCCATAAGGATTGAGATCCCCAGTCACTGACTGGAGTCACCCTGAATATGGACATTGGACCATAACCTATGGACTATTTCTAAAAGGACTTTTGGCAACTACAAGCTCACCTCTACTATGTATCTGAACCTCAAGAACTGAATTCAAGTCTGTATGTATATTGGTCTTTTAACCAACACTCTCTCGCTTTTCTTTTGTAATAAACTTTAGCTTAGTTAATAAGAATTGGCTATAGCGTGTATTTTAGGTAAGATCTAGTTATAATTGGACCTGGGTATGTGGCTGATCCTTTGAGATTGGAAGAACCTTTTCTTTTATATGATGAGATAAGATTTTCAGTAATCATCATCATAGCTGACGTGTGTGTCTGGATGGAGGCTTGAGGTTGGTCACTTTAAGGGAACTGCAGTGTTTGAACTTCTGAGTAACCAGTGGGGTATGGTAGAAGCTGTTCTGTGCTGGCTTGGTAAATCTAAGTATTGGAATAACCATCAGCTTCTGGGGTTTGTCTGCCCGGTTCTGTTTGCAGTTCACCCTAATTGAGTGACCTCAGCTGTCTCCCACGGGCAGCACTGTCACATCTTGGCCCAGGGGGAGGCAGTGACTCCTAGAAGCAGGGAGAGCAGCAGCACCATAGATCAGGGAGGTCTGGCAATGCCAGTGGCTGGCTGGGATCTGACAGCCCAGGCACCCAGAGCAGACTGTCAAAGGCCAAAACCCTCTCACCACTGGCTCTGTAGCTCCCCCTTAGGCACCATCCCGTGCCTGTAGATCTTCCACCGTAGGGGCGTGTGCACCCAGGGCACTTGAGTCACAGACATTTGCCAGCAGTACCATGGAGCGATGCCTGTGCCCCCGCTCTCCCCATGTGCTCAGGCACGGGCATCAAAAGGGCACGTCCGCCACCTCCCTCTCCAGTCCTTCACACCTGCATACTGTGGTGAACATCCCCAATTCTACTGAGGCCTCAGGGACAAGGTCTATGATGAACTGGTTGGGGTTGACCACCCCGCCCCCCCCCATCCCGCGTTGCACCCTATGGCTCGCTGAGGAGCCAAACTGACACTCATCGGTTTGAGCCCCTACCTAGCCAGGCCCTGTTCTCTCCCCCGAGGCAGTTGCTGGCCCTGAACCCCTGCAGGTAGCCATGGCACACAGGCACTCAGGGCTCGAGAGAAGGGCTATTGCTGGCTGAAAGACCCCTGCCTGCATGGTGGGGATCGAGGCCACTTTGCCAGCAGGTGCCCCCAAGTCCTGGGCTATGGTGAGTCTGGGGAGATGGGAGGATTCAGCCTCTGTCTGTGGTTTGCTTTGCTCTGGAGCGCAGGAGCTGGTCCAAGAGGTAACTATAGCAGGACCGCTTGGAAATAGTGACCATAATACAATTGCATTCAACATCCCTGTGGTGGGAAGAACACCTCAACTGCCCAACACTGTGGCATTTAATTTCAAAAGGGGGAACTATACAAAAATGAGGGGGTTAGTTAGACAAAAGTTAAAAGGTACAGTGACTAAAGTGAAATCCCTGCAAGTTGCATGGGCCCTTTTTAAAGACACCATAATAGAGGCCCAACTTCAATGTATACCCCAAATTAAGAAAAACAGTAAAAGAACTGAAAAAGAGCCACCGTGGCTTAACAACCATGTAAAAGAAGCAGTGAGAGATAAAAAGACTTCCTTTAAAAAGTGGAAGTCAAATCCTAGTGAGGCAAATAGGAGCACAAACACTGCCAACTTAAGTGCAAGAGTGTAATAAGAAAAGCCAAAGAAGAGTTTGAAGAACGGCTAGCCAAAAACTCCAAAGGTAATAACAAAATGTTTTTTAAGTACATCAGAAGCAGGAAGCCTGCTAAACAACCAGTGGGGCCCCTTGACGATCGAAATACAAAAGGAGCGCTTAAAGACGATAAAGTCATTGCGGAGAAACTAAATGGATTCTTTGCTTCAGTCTTCACGGCTGAGGATGTTAGGGAGATTCCCAAATCTGAGCTGGCTTTTGTAGGTGACAAATCTGAGGAACTGTCACAGATTGAAGTGTCACTAGAGGAGGTTTTGGAATTAATTGATAAACTCAACATTAACAAGTCACCGGGACCAGATGGCATTCACCCAAGAGTTCTGAAAGAACTCAAATGTGAAGTTGCGGAACTATTAACTAAGGTTTGTAACCTGTCCTTTAAATCGGCATCGGTACCCAATGACAGGAAGTTAGCTAATGTAACGCCAATATTTAAAAAGGGCTCTAGAGGTGATCCCGGCAATTACAGACCGGTAAGTCTAACATCGGTACCGGGCAAATTAGTCGAAACAATAGTTAAGAATAAAATTGTCAGACACATAGGAAAACATAAACCGTTGAGCAGTAGTCAACATGGTTTCTGTAAAGGGAAATCGTGTCTTACTAATCTATTAGAGTTCTTTGAAGGGGTCAACAAACATGTGGACAAGGGGGATCCGGTGGACATAGTGTACTTAGATTTCCAGAAAGCCTTTGACAAGGTCCCTCACCAAAGGCTCTTACGTAAATTAAGCGGTCATGGGATAAAAGGGAAGGTCCTTTCATGGATTGAGAACTGGTTAAAAGACAGGGAACAAAGGGTGGAATTAATGGTAAATTCTCAGAATGGAGAGGGGTAACTAGTGGTGTTCCCAAGGGTCAGTCCTGGGACCAATCCTATTCAATTTATTCATAAATGATCTGGAGAAAGGGGTAAACAATGAGGTGGCAAAGTTTGCAGATGATACTAAACTGCTCAAGATAGTTAAGTCCAAAGCAGATTGTGAAGAACTTCAAAAAGATCTCACAAAACTAAGTGATTGGGCAACAAAATGTAATGTGGATAAATGTAAAGTAATGCACATTGGAAAAAATAACCCCAACTATACATACAACATGATGGGGGCTAATTTAGCTACAACGAGTCAGGAAAAAGATCTTGGAGTCATCGTGGATAGTTCTCTGAAGATGTCCACGCAGCGTGCAAAGGCAGTCAAAAAAGCAAACAGGATGTTAGGAATCATTAAAAAAGGGATAGAAAACAAGACTGAGAATATATTATTGCCCTTATATAAATCCATGGTACGCCCACATCTCAAATACTGTGTACAGATGTGGTCTCCTCACCTCAAAAAAGATATTCTAGCACTAGAAAAGGTTCAGAAAAGGGCAACTAAAATGATTAGGGGTTTAGAGAGGGTCCCATATGAGGAAAGATTAAAGAGGTTAGGACTCTTCAGCTCGGAAAAGAGAAGACTAAGGGGGGATATGATAGAGGTATATAAAATCATGAGTGATGTTGAGAAAGTGGATAAGGAAAAGTTATTTACTTATTCCCATAATACAAGAACTAGGGGTCACCAAATGAAATTATTAGGCAGCAGGTTTAAAACAAATAAAAGGAAGTTCTTCTTCACGCAGCGCACAGTCAACTTGTGGAACTCCTTACCTGAGGAGGTTGTGAAGGCGAGGACTATAACAATGTTTAAAAGGGAACTGGATAAATTCATGGTGGCTAAGTCCATAAATGGCTATTAGCTAGGATAGGTAAAGAATGGTGTCCCTAGCCTCTGTTTGTCAGAGGATGGAGCTGGATGGCAGGAGAGAGATCACTTGATCATAGCCTGTTAGGTTCACTCCCTCTGGGGCACCTGGCATTGGCCACTGTCGGTAGACAGATACTGGGCTAGATGGACCTTTGGTCTGACACGGTACGGCCATTCTTATGTTCTTATGGAGCTCCACTAGCAGGTCCTGGCAGCCTCGCGGGGCGGGATCTGGCTTTGTTCTGGGTCACACAGCCAGCGACCCCCTGCTGACACCCTTTCTCTCTCCCACGGAAGGGGCCTCATTAACCCCGTGGGTGGTGCCAGGAGTGCCTGGACAGCCCCCCTGCAGTGCAGTTCCCTGGCGGAGGGACACTCCAAGCCCATTCTCTGTGTGGATGCCACCGACGAGCTGCTCTTCTCCGGATCCAAAGGTGCGCGCCTCGGGGGCGGGCTGGCTGCTGAGCTCTGGGTGTGATCGCTGGGGAGTGAGCCTGTTACCCCAGGGAGTGCCTGAGCCGCCCTGAACTGCGGCGGCAGGACACGAGCCTCCTGCTCGAACAGCGCCAGCCTGCCTGAGAGCCCCAAGCCCCACAACGGGCCGGTGCAGTTCTGGCTCCCCCCAGCAGAGGGCAGCCATGCTGCATGAGTCATTAGGCTGAACAGCTGTGTGGTGACATCCCTGAAGCCAGTTGTTGGGGCCTCTGCCCAGCCTCTAGTGGGCAGGTGTTTACCTGGCACTGATAGACCCTCCCTCCGTTGACAGGTCCGGCGCAGGTGCCAGGGGCTGGGTGGCCCACGGGGACTGAGCTCCCCTCTCGCCCCTGGGAGCAGGGGGAGGCAGTGACGGGGGGAGCTGTGGGGTTCCTGTGCTGAGGACGGAAAGGTCCTGCAGTGTCATGTGCTCCTGCTTCCTCTCACAGACTGGAGCTGCAAAATGTGGAACCTGGTGACGGGCCAGGAAATCGCCTCGCTGAAGGGCCACCCCAACAATGTGGTGTCCATCAAGTACTGCCACCACTCGGGGCTGGTCTTCACCGTCTCAACCTCCTACATCAAGGTGTGGCACCTCCGGGACTCGGCCAAGTGCGTCTGCACCCTCACGTAGGTACCTGGTGCACGGAGGCTGCTCTGGGGGCCTGACCAAGCTAACCGTGCTGCCCTGCCAGCGTCCTGCACCCAGGGCAGCATTGCAAAGGCCAGGGGGCTGGGCCTGTCTGCAGGGCTGAGTCTAGGAATGCTGCAATGCTGGCTGCTCTAGGCTGGCCTGGCATGCGGAGGCTCTGTGGCTTGGTGCTCTGCTGGGCTAACCTGTCTCTAGGAGCAGTGTCTGTGAGTTTAGTTGTGACGGTTAGCGCCACTACTCAGGGTACCCACTAGGAGGCATAGAGCAAGGAGGTAAGTGTTATATCCTTGGGGGCAGCCGGTTTAGGAAGAAATCACTTGAGGCCAGACAGCAGACAGCTAACAAAACCACCATTTTATTTACAGACTCAGAGAACTCACCCAGCCGGCTGAAGCTGGCTGAGCTATCCCCTAATAATCTAACTCAGTTACCATAGGAACCAAAAACCATGACAACCAAATACACAACAGTAAGGGTCTATGTGAGCAGAAAACCAGGTTGGCATTCGCCTTCACCCCACCCTCTGTGTGCTGGGTCTCTGAATCGCTGCACGGTGTGAGCGATGGGTTCAAGGAAAGACCCCGACTAGTGACTCTAAGAATCCTCAACTACCACCACTGTTCCTGTCTGATAGAAGGAGGCTCATGCCCTGAATCAAGCAGAAGGATCCTTTCCTGAATCTCACTGCACTCCCGGCCTCGCTGGTATTTAACGGCAAGGCATTGCACTGCGATAAAGTAAAATAGAGCCCCTGACTCACCCAAAATGGTCTCTGGTTGTTCAGCAGACAGAGGGCATTTGGATCACCATGTCCAATCAATTCCCACATTCTGAGGAATGTTCCAGGCAGCCACAGCCAGAACCTGATTGACCTAGGGAAATCGGAAAACTGAAAGGAGGAAATGGAGGTCATGGAGCCTCTACTAGCTCTTTGGCGCAGCCCCAGCCTCCAATATTGCTGCAATTGTCTAGAGATCAAAGAACTGGTTGACGGGACCATTTATGCCTTCCAGCAGGACAATACAGAAGAGCTCTGTTAAGGACTCTGGCTCCCTCCTCTCTGGGCTGGGAATGGAGAAAGGAAGGCTGTCACTGTGCTATCTTTAGCTGCCTGGGAAGTGCTCAGAGGCTGCAGTAGTGGGAGTCAGAGAGAAGGATGCACCAGAGGGTGTTATACATAGCCAGGCGTTTGCAATCCATGGGTGGGTCAGAGAGGTGACTCCATTACTCCTGTCAGCCATCATAGATTTAAATTAACAGGCATGTCCTATCTCCTAGAACTGGAAGAGACCTTGAAAGGTTGTTGAGTCCAGCCCCATGCCTTCACTAGCAGGACCAAGTACTGATTTTTGCCCCAGATCCCAAGGTGGTCCCCTCAAGAATTGAACACGCAACCCTGGATATAGCAGGCCGATGCTCAAACCACTGAGCTCTCTCTCCTCCCACAGCACCTGCTAAGTCCTGCTGAACCCAGCTAGTGGTTGGGAAAGGATCCTGGGGCAGAAAGGCTGATCTACACCATGCATCTGACCCTGCATGATGTCCCAGGCAGGGGCAGCTGCGGTTCCTTGAACCACCCTGGGAGGCAGCTGGGCTTCATGATGTAAAGGCAGAATTGATGTTCCCCATTTGGGCCCATGCATCCTCCCTCCCCTGCCTCCACATCCCAGAGCAGTGGCTCCACCAATGAGACCGTCCTCTGGAGCGAAGGAGGTGCCGGAACTGACTCCTCTCCGGACAGCATGGCTCCGCTGTGGCTATGAGCTCAAAGGACCGCTGATGACCCCTCTGTTGGCAGGCTGGTACCTGGATTCCTCCTTCTCTTACCCAGAATGAGCGACTGACTATTTCCTGGCCCGGTCTCGCAAACTCTTTTTTCCGCCACCACATGCCAGAGCCTCGGCGCCCTCCTCTCCCTCCCTGACCGTATCAGTACTGCAGCCTCTGGATCCTCCCTCCCACACCCCGCACTGTCTCCAGGCCACAGACTCTTCCGCACTTGGGATCTGAGGGCTGGGGGGTGGAGGGGAGGCAGCTTTTAATGAAGTGGCTCTATGACTGGTAAAAGGAACTGGGTGAGAGTCCTGGAGACCAAAGCTCCCTGGTCTTCCACAGCTTGGCCTGGCAGGGACACTGGGCTGGCCTCACCTCTTCTCCCCAGGTACCTCAGCCCTAGCCTGGAGAGCCCACAGCTGGGCTTGAAAGGGGAGTTCACGTTTCCAAGGCCCATTTTCCATGGCCTCTCTCGAAGGTGGTTCCATGGTGGGGATGCCTGGCCACTGCACTGAGTCCTACCAAATTCATTTCAGGTATGGGTCACCACAAAGTTGCAACTTCTGATGGCCTTCTCCAGGAGAGGGATGAAGGACTGCATCCAATGGCCAGACCCTCAACTGGGGAAGCTCCATGGAAGGCAGCTGAGCTACTTTAAATTACACCTGCTGGGGGGTCTAATCTTTACTTCTTAACACCCATGGAAGGACATGGGCTGGATGGGATGTTCTACCAAAGCAAACCTCCTTGTGATGAGTGACCCACTCCATCTGTCCCCATTGCACTTGCCAGTCACATGGCCAGAAGCTCCAGGGATGACACGAGGAGTCCGGTGGCACCTTAAAGACTAACAGATTTATTTGCGCATAAACTTTCTTGGATAAAAAACCCACTTCTTCAGATGCATGGAGTGAAAATTACAGATGCAGGCATAAATATACTGACACATGAAGAGAAGGGAGTTACCTTATAAGTGGAGAACCAGTGTTAACAAGGCCAATACAATCAAGGTGGATGTGGTCCACTCCCAATAATTGATGGGGAGGTATCAATTCCAGGAGAGGGGAAAGTTGCTTTTGTAATGAGCTAGCCACTTCCAGTCCCTATTCAAGCCCAAATTAATGGTGTTAAATTTTCAAATGAATTTTAGTTCTGCAGTTTCTCTTTGAAGTCTGTTTCTAAAGTTTTTTGTGTTGAAGGATGGCTACTTTTAAATCTGTTATAAAATGTCCAGGGAGACTGAAGTGCTCTCCTACTGGCTTTTGTATGTTACTATTCCTGATATCCGATTTGTGTCCATTTATTCTTTTACATAGAGACTATCCGGTTTGGCCAATGTACATGGCAGAGGGGCATTGCTGGCCCCTGATGGCATATATCGTCTTAGTAGATGTGCAGGTGAATGAGTCCCTGATGGTGTGGCTGATGTGGTTAGGTCCTATGATGGTGTTGCTAGAGTAGATATGGGGGCAGAGCAGGCAACAAGGTTTGTTATAGGGAATGGTTCCTGGGTTAGTGTTTCTGTGTTGCGGTGAGTATTTGCTTCAGGTTGGGGGGCTGTCTGTAAGTGAGGACTGGCCTGCCTGCCCTCCCGGGTCTGTGAGAGTGAGGGATCATTTTCCAGGATGAGTTGTAGATCATTGATGATGTGCTGGAGAGGTTTTAGCTGGGGGCTGTATGTGATGGCCAGTGGTGTTCTGATATTTTCCTTGTTGGGCCTGTCCTGTATCTATCTCTAGGGACACTTGTTTTCTGTTTCCCTGCTGCATGCTAGAGTTTGGGTTACCTGCCCTCCTTGGCAAGTGATGGGGTCTTGGCTTGTCCTACCAGGGATCCACAGGCATTTCCATTGCCTATCCAGCACTGTGACGACATCCTGGTCACGTCAGAGCATTACTGACTCCTAAGGCGAGGTGGACTGTGGTGAAACAAGGATCAATGGACCCAGGGAGGGACAGTTTAGGGGAGACAGGGATGGGAATGGGCTGGGGAATGGCTGCATAGAGCTGGCCCTGGGACAATGGAGTCAGGATGTGGGTGCATTGCCAGAGCTGAGGGGTGGCAGTGGGAGAATCTGGGGCTGTGGTGTGGATAGGGATTGAGGGGCATGGGCAGAGCTCAGGGGGTGGGGGGGACAGTTGGGGTGGAACCCAGGTTGGGATAGCAGTGGGTGATGGGTCGTGCTTTTGGGGAATCAGCAGAGCTGGGCTGAGAGAGCTGGTTGAGGTGATGCTTGCTCAGCCTGGTAACTGTCTCCCCCTTTCATTCTCTCTGGGTCTTGGGGATCAGGTGGTGTGAGAGGGGGGAGCACGGTGCATGTAGGGGAGGCCAGTACTGGGAAGAGAACGCTGGCTATTGCCAGTCTGGGGATCCTTTGCAATATCTGAGCATGCTGGCCAATTCACCAGGCCGGCGGGGAAGCAAATGGTGCTGGAATTCACATGGGGATGGATCCAGGATATGCTGAGGCATCCTTCTGGGCAGCTAACTGCCTGTGATGATCTGTTTCCTTTGGACGTGTGCCTGGGGCTTTTAGGCAATGTTTTCCTTGGGTCTAGTGATATTTAACCAATGCTTTGTACAACAGCCTCTTTCGGAGAGGTTGGGCAATATCAGAGGCACGCATTAGCAGCCTCCCTTGACTTGCATGGTCTTGCGCTGCTGCTGCTTCGACCCACAAAGGTCCTGTAGCCT
The DNA here is from genome assembly GCF_016161935.1 of Mauremys reevesii. NCBI lineage: Eukaryota > Metazoa > Chordata > Testudines > Geoemydidae > Mauremys > Mauremys reevesii. Next base: position 7,118,029 of record NC_052637.1, read on the forward strand.
GGCACCCCCTGCCCTAAGCACCCATGAGCCTGCCTGCTGCCCACGTCTCTGCAGTAAAACGCTCAGTCTATGAGCCAGCAGAGGGGCTTGACTAGAGATGGGCTCCAGCGATAAGGACTAGGCTGTGGGGAGGGGGGGGCTTCTTCTTGCTGGGTGGAGAAAGCATCATTACAAGAGGCCTGAAATGAAATGGTGGAGGTGGGGGGCAGGGGGGTGATTTCATGGGGTGTCCCCCAGGCTTTGTACAGCTGGATGCTGGGGGCTCAGCCTGGATCCCAGGGTGTGGGTGGCTGGAGCGTAGCTTCCTCCCCTACACGCTCCCACTGGTGCTAATTCGCCCCACACCCCATTTGGCATTGTGACCAGAGAGACCCATGGATTGTGGAGACTGAACTGCCCTGGGACCTCAGTAGTGGGTCTCAGTGGCTCAGAGCTGAGGCACATCGATGCAGGCTGGTGTGGGGGCTTCATTCACAAGGGCTCCCTCGCCACCTCTTCTCACCAACCAATGCCAGGGATGGGGCTGGCCCTTGAGTTATGCTGAAGACAGGTTCCCACATGATTGGCTGATTATTTCCCACCCCCCTGCTCAAACATCTGCTCTCCCTGCACCTGCCTCCATGAATGGGGAAGCTCCACTGATTCAGCACTGGACAGGGGCAGCCAGGACTTGGCCAGGCCTCTGGGAAGCCACTTACAACAAAAGAGCTGTTGGAGGCTACTTCCCTTCCAGGTAGGAGGCTGCAGAGAGAGATCCGCATGGGGCGAGTGACCCTGGAAGGCACAGGGTAGCTGAGTCCTGCAGAGGCTCACCCACTGGGCTCTGTGGCGCACCTAGGGCTGGGGTTGGGGTCCTCTACTCAACGATCAGCTTTATGGAGATGTTGTGAAGCCCAGTCATAGGCTCCCAGACTCAGGGTGAGCTGGGAATGGAGGGGAGATGAGTGGGCAGTGAGCGGGCAGTGAGCATTGGCCTGCTACACCCAGGGTTGTGAGTTCAATCCTTGAGGAGGCCACTTATGGATCTGGGGCAAAATCAGTACTTGGTCCTGCTAGTGAAGGCAGGACTTAATGATCTTTTGGGGTCCCTTCCAGTTCTATCAGATAGGTATATCTCCATATATTATGATTTAGAGGATCCTCTCCATCCCCGTGGCATCAAGGAGATCTGTCTGGAGCAGGACATCAGGAGGAGAAAGTGGACAGAATCATAGAATATCAGGGTTGGAAGGGACCTTAGGAGGTCATCTGGTCCTCAAAGCAGGACCAATCCCCAGACAGATTTTTGCCCCAATCCCTAAATGGCCCCTCAAGGATTGAGCTCACAATGCTGGGTGTAGCAAGCTAATGCTCAAACCACTGAGCTATCGCTCCCCCCTAACTGTAGAAATTCAGAGGAGGGTTTGGGGTGGGTGCTGGGAAGCCCGGAATGCTTGTGGCCGGGGTGGTGTGGGGAGTGAGCCAGAGCTCTGCAATCCCGGCCTGTGGCTGGAAGGTTGGGAAGGGAGCTGTCACAGCCATTTCATGTGGGTTTCCTTCCTCATCTCCTTGTGGCTGTTCACCCTGGAGTTATTAAGCAAGTTGCTGTGGTCTAGGAAATAGCTGCCACTCACACCTTGTGCTGCAGCTTCAACCTACAAGGGACCTGACTCCCATCCTGTCCCTTCACAGCCTTGTGCCCAGCTGGCACCCATGCCCTGAATGCCTGGCTGCCCCCCCCCCCTCCCGCCCACCGCGACATGGCGTTGGGGAGAAACCAGGAAAAGTTTGTGGATCCAAATTCTAACCAGCCGTGACCCAGCTGGCCCAAATCAACCCAAACCATAAGAGGCTGGATGGGCAATTTGGCCTTGTGTGGCATTACATAGAGTAATGACAAAGTTCTTAGTTCAGGCTTGTAACAGTGATGGAGTAAACTGCAGGTTCAAATCAAGTCTCTGGAGAACATCCCCCGCTGGGATGGGTCACTAGTCCCTTGTGTAGAGCTTCATTTCCTAGCAAAATCCCTCCAGAGGTAAGAAGCAGGACTGAAGACAAGATGGAGATGAGGCATTAGCCTTATATAGGCTTTTCCAGGTGTAAGAACCTCTTTGTCCTTACTGTGGAACATTACAGCAAAATGGAGTCTGGAGTCACATGGACAAGTCCCTGCATACTTTGCTCAGTTACAAAGCGTATCTGCCTTCTCTCCATGGGTCGATTGTGTAGCTGATGGTCCTTAATAGGCCATCAAGCGAACTTATCAGAGCTAACACCAACTTGTCTGCGGTGTCACCCAGAAGCAGAGCACAAATACAAAATACAGACAGTACAGAGCCAATACTTATAACTTCAACTACAAAATGATACAGACAGCATAATCATAACCACCAACCCATAACCTGGTCTTAGCCACCGTATATGACCACCTTTACCTAAGATTTGGTGCCACTACAGGACCTTGGTTGCAAACTATGTTCTACATGGTCCCAGTTTATATCAATAATGTCACACACACACAAACGAGTGAAAGAGTGCGCCTCACTCATCCAATAGGTCAATTTGGCACATTAGCCAGGAGGAAGCAAATCGTGAGTGTTTTCGACCACAAACCCCATCCCTCCAGATTTGCAACCATCCCTGGACCAGTGACAGGGGCACAGCCATCCCTGGACTGGTGACAGGGACATAGGCAGCCAAGTCATTGGAAATAATCAAGGAGGAAGCCAGTGGAGAAAATGAATGGGGCCACTCTGGTTACCACCTTGGGGTCAGGGGAGTGCTCTGTACCCACAAACGTTACCTCCCTATTCACATATTCACACTCAAAAAAGTGGAAGTGTGCACCTCACTCATCCAATAGGTCAATTTGGCACATTAGCCAGGAGGAAACAAATCGTGAGCGTTTTCGACCACAAACCCCATCCCTCCAGATTTGCAACCATCCCTGGCCCAGTGACAGGGGCACAGCCAACCCTGGACCAGTGATGGGCACAGCCAACCCCGGACCAGTGACAGGTGTGTAGGCAGCCAAGTCATTGGAAATAATCAAGGAGGAAGCCATTGAAAAAAATGAATGGGGCCACTCTGGTTATTACCTTGGGGTCTGGGGCATGCTCTGTATCCACAAACCTTACCTCCCCTTTTCACGTATTCACACACAAAACAGTGAAAGCATTCACCTCACTCATCCAATAGGTCAATTTTGCACATTAGCCAGGAGGAAGCAAATCGTGAGCGTTTTCGACCACAAATACCTTCCCTCCAGATTTGCAACCATCCCTGGACCAGTGACAGGGACATAGGCAGCCAAGTCATTGGAAATAATCAAGGAGGAAGCCAGTGGAGAAAATGAATGGGGCCACTCTGGTTACCACCTTGGGGTCAGGGGAGTGCTCTGTACCCACAAACCTTACCTCCCTATTCACGTATTCACACATAAAAAAGTGAAAGAACATGCCTCAAGCATCCAAAAGATCAGGGTTCAGCAACCTTTCAGAAGAGCTGTGCCGAGTCTTCATTCTGTCTCTCTGATTTAAGGTTTCGCATGCCAGTAATACATTTTAATATTTTTAGAAGGTCTCTTTTTATGGCTATAATATATAACTAAACTATTGTTGTATATAAAGTATATAAGTTTTTTAACATGCTTAAAACGCTTCATTTAAAATTAAATTAAAATGCAGAAACCCCCAGAACCCTGCAATAGGTCAATTTGGCACATTAGCCAGGAGGAAGCAGAATGTGAGTGTTTTTGACCACAAACCCTGTCCCTCCTGATTTGCAACCCCATGGACCAGGCGGCAGCAAGTCCTGAGCAGGAGCCCAGATGGTTACGTTGTGCGGCAGAAACTGCAACTGGTTGCAAAACGGGAGGGTTTCGAAATGTGTCGGTACACCTGGCCGGAGCCCAGTGATCCTCCCAGCCAGCTGCTCCTGGGTCCTAGCGATAAACCCGCCAGTTTGCGCTTCCCCTCTCTGTGTCTGGCCTCTGTTACACTTGTAGACTTTATGGTTAGAAGGGCCTGTCCTGACCATCTAGCCCAGGGGTTCTCATGACCACATTTTTGATGCCCTCAAAGTGTTGCCAGCAGCTCTCGCTCGTGGCCGCTCTGACATTTTCCCCTAAAATACTTAATTAACTTTAGGGAAAAACAATAAATATGCACAGAGGTGAGCAGGGGACTGATCCCGATATGGTGGGGAGCTTTGCTGGCTTATACACCACCCTGCTGGAATCAAATAGCAGAAGGATCTGAGTCCTCGCTCCTACTCCCTTCACCCAGAGGTCTGCCTGCCCCCCGGGACTCCCCTTCCACTCTAGTCCCTGAAACCCCGACAAGGCTGGGCCCAGGATTCATGAGGGGCTCAATCCCCCATTTTGTTGTGATCACTCAGGACAGGGGCTAGAGCGTCCCCACTCCTGGGGTGCTCTCTCCACTCCGGACGCTTACCTGACCTCTTCCCTGGCCATTGCACAGAGTTCAGAACAAATACAATTTATTAAACACCAACAAATAAGGAAAAAATGGGAAAGGTTAAAGGAAAAACCATCTCCACTCTGTGGGATGAACCACAAAAGTCCTGCAAGCCCTCTTGGCTGGAGATGTCTCCCTGCGCTGGTTCCTTGTCCAGGATCCCCCCTCGCTCTCCTCAGCTGCACCCAGCTCCAGACTGCCAGGGCCGCCCAGAGGATTCAGGGGGGCTGGGGCAAAGCAATTTCAGGGGCCCTTCCATAAAAAAATGGCAATACTATACAATACTATATTCTCGTGGCCCCTCGGGCCTGGCAAATTGCCCCACTTGCTCCGCACCCACGGGCGGCCCTGGGAAAAATAAACCTTCTGCATCTCGGCACAAACCCAGTTTTGAGAAAACTTCTTTACAAGGTATCACTGGTTCTCAGCATCAGCTAGTGCTAAAAGACACTAAAGCTCATTAAAAGGGTTGGACAAATATTTTCCGTCAAAACTTTTTCTGGATTGAAAACTAGGGGTTTTTAAAAAGCAGGAAAAAAATCACGGACAATGTCTGCTTTCCTTCAAAATTTGTTGTGGGGTTTTTAATTGAAAAGCTGAGATTAGTCTGCCATAACCTGAATATGGTTTGGGGTTTCAGAAGTGTGTGGCCAAATATTTGCTGCTTGCTGTGTTTGATTGTTTAAAGAAGCAATAAAAAAATTCTACTTAAAAAAAATCCACAACTTTTGAACCACCTCAGCTTGTGACCAAACGCCTGAGCCCATCCAGGCAGAGATTTTTTCCAGGTTTCTGATACTCTGCTGGCTTCCTTGACTCTCGTCTATCTCCATAACTTTGGGTTCATTTAGATTAGAACATAAGAACAGCCATACTGGGTCAAACCAAAGATCCATCCAGCCCAGTATCCTGTCTACCGACAATGGCCAATGCCAAGTGCCCCAGAGGGAGTAAACCTAACAGGTAATGATCAAATGATCTCTCTCCTGCCATCCATCTCCACCCTCTGACAAACAGAGGCTAGGGACACCATTCCTTACCCATCCTGGCTAATAGCCATTAATGGACTTAACCTCCATGCATTTATCTGTTTCCTAGAGACTGGCTCCATGGGGTCCCTCACAAACTGGAGACACTCACTGTGGGTTTGTCTTTAGTATAGACTATGTACATACGCCACAAACTGAGCATTTGAGCTTCTTCCAGAATCTGGGATGAGCCTATGTTGTGAAAACGGAAATGCTCAAAATAGCACATGCATGTGAATGGACACAGGGTGCTAAAATTAAATTAACTCAGGGGTTCTCAAACAGGGGGTCACGAGGTTATTGCTGGGAGTCATGAGCTGTCAGCCTCCACCTCAAACCCCGCTTTGCCTCCAGCATTTATAATAGTGTTAAATATATAAAAAAGTGTTTTCAATTTATAAGGGGGGGGGGTCGCACTCAGAGGTTTGCTATGTGAAAGGGGTCACCAGTATAAAAGTTTGAGAACCATTGAATTAACCCCTCTGGAGCCTCAGGGAATGCAGGGGAGGGGGGTCTCCCTTGGTAGGGTTGGGAAGGAGCTAGGTGGTGTAGGATATTGCTCTTCTCGTGTGATCCCTCCCCCAGTGGCTAATTTTAAATGAAGCTACCCTCCCCTGACATGAATCTCCCTATGGCACTGAAATTAAATACAGACTATAATTTGGCATTTGAGAAGTGAAAAGGATGGCAGCCCTAACGGAAAAGCTAACAGCTTGGCTCTTCTGCAAGCCTCAAACTGCTGAAAGACTTTACAGTAGGGAAGGCTGTGCCTCCCAAATAGCCTGGCTCTGCCCCCTGTCCGACCCCCACTCACTTCCTGCCCCCCGACTGCCTGCCCCCATCAGAATTCCTGTCCCATCCTGCTCCTTGTCCCCTCACCGTCCCCCAGAGACCTCCCCCAACCACCATCCCGGGACCCCACCCCTGCTCCCTGTCCCCTGACTGCCCCAACCCCTATCCGCCCTCGTGCTGAGTCCTGACAGACCCCCGGAATGCCCACAATCCAACCCCCTTGTTCCCTGTCCCCTGACCGCCCCTCACCTCTGCCCCTCCCTGTCCCCGGGCCTCCCTGCCCCTTAGCCAACCTCCCCAGCCCTGGCCCCTTACCCCCCGCTCCCTCCTCACCCAGGACTTCAGTGCATCCAGGAGCTTCCCTCGACTGCTGCAGCGTGTCTCCGGTGAGGCCTGAGCTTCTCCCGGCTCAGAGCCGCATGGTCAGGGGGCGGGGGGTGGGCTGCGAGCTCCAGGCTGAGTGGAGGAAGCTCAGACCCCGCTGGAGCTCGCAGCCCCGCCCCCTGACCACGCGGCTCTGAGCGGGGCGGAGCTCAGGCCCTGCCAGAGCCACGCTGCAGCGCAATCTAGGGACGCTGCTGGATGCGCTGAGGCTCCGGGAGAGGGGCAGAGGCGGGAGCCTCGGCCGTTCTCATGGGGGCCCCTGCGGAGCCTGGGGTAAATTGCCCCACTTGCCCCCCACTCTGGGTGGCCCTGCGGACTGCTCCAGTCCCAGCTCCCCTCTGCCTCATCACTGCTGCTGCTGCTGCTCTGCCTCCAGCTCAGCTCCCTGGGCTGCACCTCTCTGGCTCTGGCTGCTGCTGCTCTGCTCCCAGCACCGCTCTGCTCTCTCCTCAGCAGCTCCTGCCCTGCTCTGGCCCCTGCAGCTTACAGAGAGGATGTGACCCCAGACTTCCTCATTGGCCTGTCTGCCCTGTCCATCAGGCTGACCTGGAGCATTGGCCCCTGCCCATTGTCAGTCTACGGATCTTGAGGCCAACAGTCCCTTTACCCATATACACATCAAAATTGTTATTTATTTATTGCTAGATAGTAAGGCTGCTGCTGTGAAAAGTGATATTTGTATGTTTGTTCATATTTTTCACAGCCTCTCAGCTAGCTACCTGGGTGGCCAACTTGGTCATTTTTAAAAACCAGACACACCAGCAGCACTGCTGGAACCTTTCCTGCCCCACCTCTTTCCCCCGAGGTCCCACCCTGCTCCATCTCTTCCCCCTGAGGTCCCACCCTGCCCACCTCTTCCCCATAGGCTATGCCCCTGCCCTGCCTTACTCTCCCCCCCAGGCTCTCCCAGTAACTGGACTTTGGGTGTCCAGTCACTAGATCTGACCAGACACCGTCAGCTCCCCTTTTTGACTGGACTTTCTGGTCGAAAACCGGGCACCTGGCCCACCCAAGTAGCGCCCAACATGCAATAAGTTCTGGGAACACGTTGTGGACAACTTCTGCTTTCTTATGGTGGGGGAAGTATCTTGTGGCAACCGGGTTAGGCTTAGTTCTGACCAGGAGGGAGGAATTCGTTGGTCTAGATGAAATTACTGTAAGGTGGATGCATGACTGGCTGAAAGACTGTACTCCCAGTAGTTATCAATGGTCTGGTGTCAAACTGGGAGGGGAACAGCCCATACCCCAGCTCCCAGCCCTGGGGAGGCGGTCCCGCAGATAGGTGCTGAGGGACAGCTGTCACTACATTCTGAGATTGTGTCAGTGCCCTGACACTGCCCTCACCTTGTGAGTACCCCCTCCAGCACCCAAAACTTCACCCTCCCCCAGCTACCTTCCTCATCAGCGTCCTTTTTGGGAACCTGGAATATGGTCACCCTAGTAACAAACACAGAGTACAATCTCACCATTCTACATGCACTGGTGTTACACGCATTTCAACAGTGTAATATTCAGCAGATCATGAGTTTTCCAATGATCCCTAACCAGGCATACGTTGTACACTATATGCCATAACCATACACAAGTGGTGAGCATGGGGCACAGGGGGTTAGTTACAAGAGGGATGCAGTGTGGGGTGAGTGGAGCAGAGACAGTCTCTCTCATCCCCACACAGGACACTGCGGTAGATGGGGAGGAGGTTGTGATGGGTTCCTCCTAGGGTGCCATCTGGAACTGGGGTACCACTGAGCCCGCCTGACCCACCAGCCTGGCTTCCTATACCCTGTACTGCTGTGACCAGCCTGCCAAGCACTCTCCCAGGCTTCAGTCTGCACTTTGCCAGCACACATACAGGTAGGGACACACCCAGCTGGAGTTCATACAGACTGTGATCAGCTCTGCATGGGAAGGCACAGCTAAGGCTCCTCCTACTTCCTAAGGCACACCCCTCCCCCACACTGAAGTGTAAACCCAGCATATACCGTCTTCAAATTTAAGTGTAAGCTTATGAAATCTGCCCCCGCCCTCAATGTGGAGAGGAATATACACAGCTTTCTGCCCCAAGTTATGACTCCCACACACACTGTTTTAGATAAAGCAAACCAAGTTTATTAACTACAAAAGATAGATTTTAAGGGATTCTAAGACTAGCAAACAGATGAAAGCAGATCATCAGCAAATAAAAAAAGCGCAATCTAAGCTTTAAACTAAAGAGATTGGATATGAGTAGCAACTTCTCACCCTAAATAATGGTTTAAGCAGGTTTCAGAGATTCTTAAGGGGCCTGCTGCCCTTGCTTGCAGCTTAAAAAACCCAGGTATTCCTTTCACAGGCTAGAAACCCCTCTAGCCTGGCTTTAGCACTTCCCTCGAGTTCAGTCCTTTTTCCTCAGATGTTTCCCAGAGTCTCCTTTGGGCGGAGAGTCAGTGAAGAACCATGATGATGTCTCTCCTCTGCCTTAAATAGGTTTTTGTGATGGGAACCCTTTGTTTCCAAGTTTGGTTCTCACGCCCTTCAGTGGAAAAACACTGGTTTTCCAAGATGGAGTCCAGTACCAGGTAATCTAGTCACATGACCCTGCAGTGTCACAACAGCCATGACTCCAGGAATTCAGGAAGGCTTCCTGGTGGGAGATTAGCTTATTTTAAAACCTATTGTTCTCCCTAATGGCCCTTCCCAGCCAGCCATTTAGACTGATAATTAGAGCTGTCGATTAATTGCAGTTAACTCACATGATTAACTCAAAAAAATTAATCACGATTAAAAAAATTAATCACGATTAATCACAGTTTTAATTGCACTGTTAAACAACAGAATACCAATTGAAATGCTTTAAATATTTTGGATGTTTTTCTACATTTTCATATATATTCTATCCTGTATTATAACTGAAATCAAAGTGTATATTATTTTTATTCCAACTATTTGCAGTGTAAAATTGATAAACAAAAAAAATAGTATTTTTCAATTCACCTCAACAAGTACTGAAGTGCATTGTCTTTATCGTGAAAGTGCAACTTACAAATGTAGACTTTTTTTGTTACATAACTGCACTAAAAAACAAAACAATGTAAACTTTAGAGCCTAGAAGTCCACTCAGTCCTACTTGTTCAGCCAATCGTTAAAACAAACAAGTTTGTTTACATTTACAGGAGATAATGCTGCTGGCTTCTTATTTACAATGTCAACTGAAAGTGAGAGCAGCAGTTCACATGGCACTTTTGTAGCCAGCAATGCAAGGTATTTAAGTGCCAGATATGCTAAACATTCATATGCCCCTTCATGCTTCAGACACCATTCCAAAGGACATGCTTCCATGCTGATGATGCTTATTAAAATATATATATATATGTTAATTACATTTTGATTGAACTTCTTGGGATAGAATAGTATGTCTCCTTCTGTTTTATCTGCCTTCTGCCATGTATTTCATGTTATAGTAGTCTCAGATGATGACCCAGTACATGTTGTTTGTTTTAAGAACACTTTCACTGTAGATTTGATAAAATGCAAAGAAGGTACCAATGTAAGATTTCTAAAGATAGCTACAGCATTCGACCCAAGGTTTAACAATCCAAGGGCCTTCCAAAATCTGATGAGGTGTGGAGCATGCTTTCAGAAGTCGTGAAAGAGCAACACTCCAACGTGGAAACTACAGATCCCGAACCACCAAAGGAGAAAATCAACCTTCTGTTGGTGGTATCTGACTCAGATAATGAAAATGAACATGCATTGGTCCACACTGCTTTGGATCGTTATCGAGCAGAACCTGTCATCAGCATGGATGCATGTCTTCTGTAGCAGTGGTTGAAGCATGAAGGAACATAAGACTCTTTAGCACATCTGGCACATAAATATCTTGTGATGGTGGCTACATCAGTGCCATGAGAACGCCTGTTCTCACTTTCAGGTGACACTGTAAACAAGAAGCAGGCAGCATTATCTCCCACAAATGTAAACAAATTTGTTCATCTGAGCGATTGGCTGAACAAGAAGTAGAACTGAGTGGACTTCAGGGTCTAAAATTTTACAGTTTTATTCTTGAATGCAGTTTTTTTCCACATAATACTATATTTGTAAGTTCAACTTTCATGATAAAGAGACTGCACTACAGTATTTGTATTAGGTGAATTGAAAAACACTATTTCTTTTGGTTTTTTTACACTGCAAATACTTGTAATAAAAATAAATATAAAGTGAGCATTGTACACTTTGTATTCTGTGTTGTAACTGAAATCAATATATTTGAAAATGTAGAAAACATCCAAAAATACTTAAATAAATGGTATTCTATAACTGTTGAACAGTTTGATTAATTGCATGATTAATTTTGTTAATCTTGTGATTCACTGCAATTAATTTGTTTAATCGCATGATTAATCATGATTAATTTTTAAATTGCTTGACAGCCCTATTGACAATCTTTTGACTAGTGGGCGTTCCCCAAGTGTAAACATTTCTAATACAGATGCGTAGCCAATATTCCTAACCTGAGATACAAAAATAATAGATACATACGAATAGGATAATCATGTTCAGTAAATCATAACCTTTTCAATTATCTGTCACATGACCTATCTTGTATAAAATACATCATAGTTATGCTATAATCATAATAGTATCTCTGTGAGGAATATGGGATGCAGTGTCACACTGAGCAGCTGGACTGTCAGGTTCCCCATCTCCCTTTGGCTTCAATGCTGGGTGTTGGCCTGGCTTCTGTTGACATCCCTGGCTCCTTTCTTGCCTGTGCCAAACCTCGGCATCTCAGCAATAGGGAGATGCTGCCCCTCCCCCTATCATTTTTGGGGGTGTCGTTCATGGTCCTTTAGATTTCAGGGGCAGCTTCACACGACACTCACAATCCAATTCAAGTTTCTCTCTGGCACTGGTGCAGCGAGTTCACAGTTCTCAGCCTCTGCCATCTAGCTCTGAGAAGCAAACCCAGCAGTTTCCCAGCTCTGTTCCCCCCATCTTCTCCCCCTCCAAATGGTATCTCACATCACTTCAGGGATCAGGCAGTAACTTCATTCCCTGTTTTAGACTCGGGCTTGCACACTGTGAATGTATCTCGCACCATCAGTGTTTGTGTTTAGAGACATTGATCACAGTCACTGTTCAAATGATACAAAAAAAAATCTCATGACAAAGGGTTAGATAAAGATCAAAATAAAATCTAAAAAAGGACTATTCTGGCAAATGATCATTTGTCTTGTGAAGGCCTCAATGAATCTGACCTACATCCTATCAAACTAAACCAATATCAAAGTATGAGACGGAATGGTCTTCATGAAGAGAGAAAAACCCACAATCCAGGGTAGGCTATAAAAAACTTTCACATTCATAAAGTGAAATCCCAGAGAATCATCAATCTCAAGACTCAAAATCAGGAAAATAAATTTACCCATTTTCTTTTGAAGTGGCTAAACTGGCTTCACTTCTCACCTCATTATTTGGTTGTATTAGTTGCAAAAGTTTTAGCATCAATATAATTAAAGAAAGAGAAAGAAAGACGAATTTTCCCATCTACAAATGATCTGGACTAGCCTAGAAAAAGCCAGGAAGCAATTTTACCAATCGATGGAAACAGGGCTACAAGATCTGAAAGGTCAAACTGTGCTTTAGGTTCAACGGGATTTCCCCACCCACTCCTAGGTCTGTGACACTTCCCTCTCCAGCCCTCTGATCATAGACATCAAATTTGTGATTCCTAAGCACGGAGAGCCAGGGACACGGTGGTAAAGTGACACCTTAGGAGCTGGAGGGGTAGAACGGGGACAGGATAAAACTCTCTATCGCTCGGACAGAGGCTGCTGTGTTGAGAGTGGAGCGTGATGGTGATGGGGGAAGGAGGGAATCCCTGAGACTCACCCCATTGCCCTGAGATAGCACAGAAGCTAAAACATCACATTTTACTGTCCCTGCTCCCCATTTCTTTAGCATGTAATTAATTCTTGTGCGTATGGGAGAAAATGTACAAACACTAAATGCTTTTCAGCATGGCCTGGTGTAATGTGGGACTATCTGGGAATGAGAGAATCCAGCCCCAACGGGGGAACTCAGGGATTAACAATCACTCTGTGAATGGGAGGGGATCAGAACAGATAAGTAAGGGTACGATTTTATTATTGAGGTCGCAGAACTCAGGCAGTCTGTGACTTCCAGAGACCTCCGTGACTTCAGCCCGTGGCAGCTCAGAGCTGCGAGGTCCCTCTGCCACCCATGGCAGCCGAGAGCTGCCCCCTGGAGCTCTGACCTGCTGCAAGCCGTGGGGTCACCCCACAGCTCCTGGCTGCAATGGGTGGCTCCCAGAGCTCTGAGTCACTGTAGGCGGCTGGGGCCCCCCATAGCTCCCAGCTGCCATGGGTTGTGGGGCGCCTCCGGAGCAACAAGCTGCAGGTGGCCGGCGGGGGGAGGAGGGGAGGCCCTCTGAGACCCCAGCTAGAGCCCCTGCACCTCCCCACCCGACATGGGACCCCAGAGCCCCAGCAGTGATAGGTGCTGGAGCCTTCTCCCTCCCCATTTTGTCACAGATATTAGTAGTAAAAGTCATGGACAGGTCACAGGCTTCTGTGAATTTTTCTTTATTGCCCGTGATCTGTCCACAACCTTTACTAAAAAATATTGATGACAAAATCTTAGCCTTACACATAAGATGCTCAAGGAGAGTTTACACTAGAAAATCTGGTGCAGGGTCACAGAGATGTGCTGGCTAATCCTGACCACGTTTCCTACCATAGACACACTCAGAGGCTGATGCTGCGGAGGCAGAGGTGGGATCTCCAGGCCTCCCACAAAAGGCCCTGTGGGAACCAGTCCCTCTCGGTGGTGCTGTCTGAATGCAGAGGGGGCAGGGAGAAGGGACAGAGGGGCTGAGTGAGGAGAGGCAGCACCTCTCTACCCCTGTGCTCTCCCTCGCCTCTTATCTCCTGATCCCCAAACACTTGATAGCCCCAGCACCCAGCTCCCCCTGCTCCCCAGCTCCACCACCCCCAACCATTCAGACTAGGCAGAGCCAGAGGATCACTGACCAGCTGAAGCTTGGCTGCCGCTGGATCCTTGCCCCAGCAATGGGCAGCTGGATCCTTGGCAGCCAAACACCCCTGATCTGTGTGGGAACGAGAAAATGGGTTGGTCACCATTGCCAGCCCCAGTCATTTCCCTGCTGCATGGAGGAGTCTCTGATGTCCAACATGGTGTTAGCTCCACTTGGAGCATTTTTCCCCCTGAAAACATCTCAGAGGTTTCTTCCCTGTGCAGATTTGCGGATGCCTGATACTCTGGGAGCACCAAATGAAGCTTCCCCCGCATTCAAGGTTTCTCTGTTGTGTGGTCACTCATGTGTGTCTGCACTCAAGCTATTCCTAGGGTGTCTCACCCTTGTGGATTCTCTGATGTTTGGTCAGCTCTGAGCTCTTACTGAACCTTTCCCCACAGTCAAGGCATTTATAAGGTCTCTCTCCCATGTGGATTCTCCCGTGTTTAGTAAGGTATGAGCGCTGACTGAAAGTTTTCCCACAGTCCAAGCATTTGTAGGGTCTTTCTCCCGTGTGGATTCTCTGATGTGTAGTAAGCTTTGAGCTCTCGCTAAAATCTTTCCCACACTCAAGGCATTTATAAGGTCTCTCTCCTGTGTGGGTTCTCTGATGTGTAATAAGCACTGAGCTCCGAATAAAACTTTTCCCACATTCACAGCACTGAAAAGGTCTCTCTCCTGTGTGCAGTCTCTGGTGTAGAATAAGTTGTGACTTCTCAATGAAGCTTTTCCCACAGTCTAAACATTTATGGGGTCTCTCTCCTGTGTGGATTCTCTGATGAGTGGTAAGTTTTGTTCTGTCAACAAAACTTTTCCACAGTCGAGGCATTTATAGGGTGTGTCTCCCGTGTGGATTGTCTGATGTTTATTAAGGTGTGAGCTACTACTGAAATCTTTCCCACACTCAAGGCATTTATAAGGTCTCTCTCCTGTGTGCACTCTCTGGTGTATAATAAGTTGTGACTTCTGAATGAAGCTTTTCCCACATTCAAGGCATGTATAGGGTCTTTCTCCTGTGTGGATTCTTTCATGTTTAGTAAGGGATGAACTTTCGATAAAACCTTTCCCACACTCAAAGCATTTATAAGGTCTCTCTCCCGTGTGAAGTCTCTGGTGTTTAATAAGATAAGGCTTCCTACTGAAGCTTTTCCCACAGTCTAAGCATTTATAGGGCTTCTCTCCTGTGTGGGTTCTGTGATGTGACATAAGGTGTGATGTCTCATTAAAGCTTTTCCCGCACTCCAGGCATTTATAGGGTCTCTCGTCTGTGTGCAGTCTCCGGTGTGTAATGAAGTGCGACTTCTCACTGAAGCTTTTCCCACAGTCCAAGCATTCATAGGACTTCTCTCCTGTGTGGGTTCTCCAATGTTTAATAAGGTTTGCACTGAACTGGAATCTTTTCCCACACTCAAGGCATTTGTAGGGTTTCTCTTCATTGAGACTTGTCTGCTGGACTGTGGTTTCCTTGGGATCCTTCCATCCTCCATCACATTCAGAGGATTCATCCAGTTTCTTCCCAGGATAGCTTCCCAGCTGCATCTCTGATCTGTGTCGATCTCCCCAGGCATTTCCTTGTTCCAAGTGCTGGGAAAAATTCCCTTCAGCTCTGCTCAAAAACCTCTCCTGCAGTTCCACTTTCTTAGGACCTTCCTCCTGCTGATTCTCCTCCTTGTTCTCACTCACTGTCCTATCACCTGCTGGGAGAGAGAGAATCCAGACAGGAGTCACTGCTTGTGCCGGGGAGAAAGGACAGAAAGGGGAATAGCAAAGAGGGAAAACACAACACAGTGACTGTTGGGGAGATGGAGACACTGGATTCTATTGCCACATCCCACCCCAACACTCCCAGGGAAGCAAAGTGAGGGAGGAAATTCCCACAGCTAACAGGATGGATGGGAAGCTGTGACTGATATTTGCCTTGATGCTATGACACCAGGTGACTGCTGCCCTGACCTGGGTGAGATGGGGCACCCAGTTGAGGGCTTTCGCCTACAGTAAGTTTTTGGGAGTCCAAACTTTTTCCTTCACTTGCCAGATGTTTCTGTCTCAGTTTCCCTCATTCCTCACCTGTGCAGGTGCCTCTTGGGCTCTCCCTTTTCTCAGCAGCCTGGAGATCTGGGACCCACGGCTCTTCCCCTCGTTCCATCTGGGCGATCAGGTCAGGTTTCGGAATGGGGAATACTGCTCAGGGAGTGAAATCAGGCAAGCTTAGGGTGCATGGAGCATTGGTAGAGTATTTGTCAAAAGGAACATTCCCTGAGTTTAACCTGACCCTACATGGGATTGTGGTAACTCAGACCCCTTGGGAGCAGCAGACATCTGGGGGCTGGGAGGGAGGTGTTGTTACCCCCTCACTAGGAGGTCTCAGGGTAGATGCTCTGGGGGACTTGCTGACACACACACAGAGTTTGGGTGTTAAACTTCTGCCTATTTCTAAGCCTGCAGAACCTGGAGCCCTCCCCACAGATGGTGCAAGGTGAACGGTGTGTGAAGGAGAAATAATACAGGCAGGACAATCCCCTGCTTCTGATCCCCTGAAAGCTGGAGAGATGGGGATGAATTAGCCTGTCCATTAGGTTTCTAACTCCCCTGTTCCCTTGGAAGGTATAGAGATGCAAGTCTCTCCTCACTGCAGCTGTGGACTACGTGATCCTTCCCCAAATCCAACTGACCAGAGAAGAACCTGATGAGATTCAGATGTACAGACCCCACGGCATCTAATAGCTGAGGACACGGGAATCCCTTACCCAGCAAGGTCACCGTCTCGTAGTTCTCCTGCATGACGTCCCTGTAGAGGGCTCTCTGAGCAGGTTTCAGCAGAGCCCCCTGCCCCTGGGTGAAATACACAGCCACCTCCTCGAAGGTCACTGGCATCTGAAACAACAAGAGTCCCCCACTCAGCACCTGCTGCCCCAGCCACAATCCCACTAGTCACAGAGAAGGAGGCCCAGAAAAGCAGAATCCAACCCGCACCCTGCTCAGAGCAGCCAGGAGGCTTCAGGGGCTGGGAGAAGGTGAGAGCTCCTTGTCCCCCAGCACACGGAGCAGGGCAGGGTCTTCTCATTTCCCACACGCCTGCCAGCCACAGGCTGATACGGGAAGCAGAGCTCTGAGCCAGGGACAGGGACACGAATCCCGGCAGCTTCCCTGCGTATTTCACAGCAGCCTCTAGCCAGTGGGGTCAGGCTCCAGCCCTGGGAGTCTGCTCAGTTTCCCCAGCCCTGCCCAGGGGGGTGTTTCCTGTTTCAGAAATGAGGGGAATGGGATGGGCCTGTTCAGAAAACTCAGGCCCAGGCTGAACATGTCTCAGCAGGTTTATCACACCCTGTCCCCCCCGTGCCTCACCCTGTGTTTTTCCTGCCCCTACCCCCCCTACAACCACCTCCCTGAAAAATCCCCTACCTGAGCTGGCTCCATCACAGCCATTTCCCTTCCTTGTGTCCTTGAAGCTGGGACAATCTGGAGCAAATCGTGGACGTGATTCCTCAGCCTGTCGGGGCGAGAGGGGTGATGGGGGAGGTTTCAGAAGGGGCTTGAGTCCATTTCACACCGTGATCCCCCCCAGGCTCTCTCCCTGCAGACAGATGCTCTGGGCTCAGCCACGCTGGGAAAACCCTCAGTCACTTTATTACAACACAGACCTGGTCCCTCCCACCAGGGCTGAACCCACAGGGGCACTTTTAAACCCTCCCAGGGGCAGAGTCCTGTAGCCAATGATTTTAGTTTTTTGGTCATTTATTGTGTGATGTTATGATTAATTCATATGTTACATCATATATAATCATTTTGTTAAATAGAGTTAAATTGTAGGATTATAAAAGTATAAGACTGATTCGTAGTAGAAGGGATAGGTTTGCATTAGGTATCTAAGTAAGCAGGATTGAAACGCAAGGCCTCCAGGTTGAAGCTTGTAAGATTTTAGCTTAGCCATATTAGGCCTTGGTGCTAAGAAATGCTGACCGAAGTATGTCACTGAAGAATGCCCCGATGCCACAAGATTACGGGCAAAGATGTACCAGTGGGTAACATTGTGAAAAATTAGCCAGAAGATTAATTTTTAAATCACAAAAATGTTGTAATGGCACAACTTTTTTCAATACGTGTCTTAACCACAGGATATAAATTGTGTGTCAATGCTAATGAGACTAAATAGAACCTATCCGACCAATAGAAATTGGGGTCCCTCATGCTTCTGGGGGACACCAGACCAGTAAGAACAAAGAGCGTTGACACTTTCATGAACATGCACAGAATGTAGGTATAGTCGGAATCACCATATAAAAAGAGGGTGCCCAGATTAGGAAAATTGAGTTCTCCATAGTGTGACGGGGTGTGCATCCCCCACAGTAGCCAAGCCAGGCTTAAACCCACATTACGGACAGCAAAAGTCCCGCCCACTAGGCCAGACTCGGCATGCTCCAGATGCTGTAGCAGTCTAGAGGAGGAAGCTAAGCTCATTCCAGGTTGGAGGCTGGAGGGGAAGGACCTGGGCTGGATGCTCCTGCTGCGGACTAGCTACAGCCACTGCCTGCAGAGATCGGAAGCCCCAAGAACCGGCCTGGACCCCTGCGACCGATGGAGTTCTAGGAAGCTACATGTGCTGGAGACCCAGAAGCCTCATGGTCTCTGGTGAGGCAGTCAACGGCAGGAAGTGACCCAGGGAGGGTGATGGAAGAGTATCTCCCATCCGGGTAAGCTCAGCATGTTTTGGTAGCATTCCCTGCTGAGACAGTGGCTCTGGGTCCCCCCTGGCTGGGCTGACAGCAGGAGCGCCGCCAGCTTTTTTGGTGCCCTAGGCGGCGGAAGGTTCCTGCTCCCGACAGAGGCGGCGGAAGGTCCCGCCCTCGAAATACCACCCACGACCGGGGTGGCCGAAGAGCCGGCCGCTGCGGTCGCCGCCCCTGAAATGTTAGTGCCCTAGGCAACCGCTTAGGTCGCCTAATGGGTTGGGCTGACCCTGGCTGCCAGCCCCCCCTGCTGGTGGGTACTGGCCACTAGGTCCCCAATGCCCTGCACTGAAGGGTGTATTAACTCTGGCCACTAGGCCATGCTTTCCTGGGCACTGGGGCTATCGCCTTTGCTTTGGTCCTTGGACCCTGGGCTAGCAGGGTTGGACACGGCCAAGTAAACTCACTGGTGGTGTCCACGCACCCACTTCCCATCCCCTTTTGGGACGGGATGTCCATACACCGTGATATATGGGAAAACTCCAGCAGGAACCATCCCTCCACTCATGATCAATCCATGAGAGACCCACAGTCCGTAACAGTATCTAGGAGGATGGGAGTATAACTATGTTTGTAACTCGTGCATAGGTCTGTATGGAATTTCTATATGCCTGGGTACTCGTAACTTTAATAAAGCTTGTAAACCAGACTAGACTTTGCACTTGTGAATGTCTGTGTGGTCACTGCCCTTGGTCTTTATGTGTTCCTAGAGACTGTAAATCCAAAGCAAGTACCAGAGGTGACTTTTACTCCATTAAGTGTGAAACTGTAGCCACCAGAGCCAAACCCACGGTGGTGGAATCCCACATTACTAAATTAACTTTAAATAAAATAAAAGGCTACAGTCTCTAAGACAAATTCTAGAAAAGAGCAGAATCAAAGGAGCCACTGTGGGGGATTCCCCCTGACATTGTCCCTGAGAGCAGCACGTCCCCCCAGCAGCGCGGGGACTCCGCCAGGGCAGAAACTGACTTCTCCTCTGTCAGCTCCTCCCCTTGTTCCTAGGAGAGTCAGTCGGCCCAGGGGGTGCAGGGAATGGATCCAGGCAGGGCTGGGAGCTGGGAACCTCCCTCCCCACTTCTTGCTCCTGCTGCTCCTTTCAGTCTCACCCCTCCCCTTCCTGTCTCCTTCCCTCCCCCTCTGCCTGGGAGAACTGGGGACTGTCCCGTTTCCATGGGCGTTTGCTCTCCAGTGTGAGCCTGGCTGTGTCACTGGGGGCAGCAGCCCTGGGACCCGCTGGCATGGGGG
Source organism: Mauremys reevesii (assembly GCF_016161935.1). Lineage (NCBI taxonomy): Eukaryota > Metazoa > Chordata > Testudines > Geoemydidae > Mauremys > Mauremys reevesii. The sequence goes on from NC_052637.1 coordinate 7,137,701, forward strand.
AGCCCCTCCCCCTCCAGTACAAACTCACCAGCAGGTCCCTGAAAAGAGCCCTTTGTGCAAAGTCACTTGCCTGCCCAGCCCCAACCCTCCCCACCCCCCACCTGGAAACTCTGGCTCAAGAGCTGGTTGGCAGAGCCTGGGCTGCCCCAGGACTGTCAAAAGTCCCCACCTGGGCTGGGCACAGAGGGGGGTAATGAAGGTCTGTCCCTGAGGGAGCAGCAGTTGCTCAGTCTGAGCCCCAGATCACACTGCAGGAGGCAGCATCAACTGACCCAGGGAGCTCAATTAACTCCCGGGTACTAATATCATGTGCAGACAGAGAGAGACACCAGCCTCCTCTGCCTTAGCAAAAACCAACCCTCCCCATCCCATATGAGGACAATCCAGTGGCTGCAGATTTCATTTGCCCACCTGGACTCACACCAGAACAGAACCAGAGAACCAGCTTGAACCAATCTGCTTAACTGAACTGGAACCAGACTTAAACCATCATTTTTCCTCTTCGTGAATCTGAATCGAACTCAGGGAAAAATGGCTACCAGTTAAAATAAAGTTTCAGCAATTTTTCAGTTCAATATTTGTCAAAATAAAATAAAACCTACTCTGATCTCATTTTCATTATAAAACAAGACACCAAAACAACCCCCAGGCATGTGATCACTCCGGAACGGCCTGTCCCAGTAGGAGAAGAGAAGGGGGCAGCCCACAGGAGCAGGGAGGGAGGGGGGAGAGAAGTGGGGGTTCCCTGTCCCAGAAGTTAACATGAACTCTTCAAGGCCAAGGAAAAAGGCTGCTCAATTCTTCTTCCCCTTAGACAGGCCTCCTCTCACCCACCCCTTAGGGCAGCTCCTCCAATTGCCCCACCTGAGGCAGGCCCCATGCCCCAAATTCAGTTCCCACTGAAGCAAGCCACAGGGCTCACTCCCAACCCTAACCAAAACCGAACACACCGACTGCAACTGAACCCGAACCAAACCCCAATTCCACTCCTTGCGGCTCACAGTGACTCTGGCTGGACACCGAATCCTGCACAGAAATCAGACCAGCCCCTGTTCAGTGCTGTCAGACCAGGAGTCAGACCACCACCACCCCCCGCCCAAATAAAGAAATTGTCTTTAAACACAAATATGAAATTGGGAGCTGGGTGTGTGCATGGGGTGGGGAGGGAGGAAGGGGGGACATTTGCCTTGTAAATTCTCAGCCCTTTGGGGAAGTCTCCTGCCCACCCCTAGTGTGACCACCTTTCAAAAGGCAAAGTGGGACACATACAGGCAGGGCCAGCTCTAACATTTCTGCCGCCCCAAGCAGAAAAGAAGAGCGCCGCCCCCCCCCCCCCGAGCGGTGCGGCCCGCGACCCAAGTCCCCCCCCCGAGCGACGTGGCCCGGCCCGCGGCCCAAGTCCCCCCCCCCCTCCCCCCGAGCGACGCGGCCCGGCCCGCGGCCCAAGTCCCCGCCCCCCCACCGAGCAGCGCATCGCACCGCCCAAGTCCCCGCCCCGGCGGCGCGCTCGCAGCAAGTCCCGCCCCCAAGTGGCGCGCCCGCAGCCCAAGTCCCCGCCCCAGCGCGGCGTGCTGCCCTAGTCCCCACCCTCCCGGCGGCGCGGGCGCGCCACCCAAACCAAAAACAAGAAGACCAAACCCAGATCGCCACCCCCTCCCAAGGTGCCGCCCCAAGCACGTGCTTGGTAGGCTGGTGCCTGGAGCCGGCCCTGCATACAGGACCCCTGCCCCCCTTCCCCAAGGCCACACCCCCTGCTCCGCCTCTTCCCCCTGAGGTCCTGCCTCCTGGCCAGGTCAGAAGCCAAGCTATGATAAGAGCCGCCCAGGGAGCCCAAGGCCACTGCAGGGAGCCCAGACCCTCCACCTGCCCTGGGCAGGGGTGCTCGAGAGCATCCCCTGGCCCATGTGCCCACCCCCCAGGGTAGGTGGAGGGTCTGGGGCTCCCCACTGCAGCCTGGGCTCCCTGGGTGGCTCTTATTATGGCCCGGATCTCCAGTGGGGAGGGCCTCGGAGGGAGAAGAGAAGGAGCAGGGGCGGGGGCTCATGGCCAAGGGGGGCTAAGGCCCACCTCAGCCCCGCCCAAAGGGAACAGGCTGGCGCTGCCCCTGAGCCTCGGGCAGGCACCGAGCCCTGGCACAGGGATCCGGGACAAATGGTGTCCCGGAGTCATTCGACCCAGGACCGGGACTTGAACTCTGCATTTAAGGCCTGTCCTGCCCAATTCGGGATGGATAGTCACCCTGCCCACCCCCCACTGCTGATTTGGCCATTTCTAGGGAACAAGTCATAGAATCATAGAATATCAGGATTGGAAGAGACCTCAGGAGGTCATCTAGTCCAACTGCCTGCTCAAAGCAGGACCAAACCCAACTAAATCATCCCGGCCAGGGCTTTGTCAAGCCTGACCTTAAAGACCTCTAAGGAAGGAGATTCCACCACCTCCCTAGGGAACCCATTCCAGTGCTTCACCACCCTTCTCGTGAAATAGTGTTTCTTAATATCCAACCTAAACCTCCCGCACTGCAACTTGAGACCATTCCTCCTTGTTCTGTCATCTGCCACCACTGAGAACAGCCGAGCTCCATCCTCTTTGGAACCCCCTTCAGGTAGTTGAAAGCAGCTATCAAATCCCCCCTCACTCTTCTCTTCTGCAGACTAAACAAGCCCAGTTCCCTTAGCCTCTCCTCGTAAGTCATGTGCTCCAGCCCCCTGATCATTTCTGTTGCCCTCCGCTGAACTCTCCAATTTGTTCACATGTTTTCTGTAGTGGGGGCCCCAAAACTGGATGCAATACTCCAGATGTGGCCTCACCAATGCCGAATAGAAGGGAATAATCACTTTGCTCAATCTTATGGCAATGCTCCTACTAATGCAGCCCAATATGCCGTTGGCCTTCTTGACAACAAGGACACTGCCAGGGGTGGCTCTAGACATTTCATGCTGTCATGCTGCGGGGGGCACTGTGCCGGTCGCCGGTCCCGCGGCTCCGGTGGACTTCCCGCAGGCTTCGGTGGAGCCACGGGACCAGCGGACCCTCCGCAGGCATGCCGCTGAAGGCAGCCTGCCTGCCGCCCTCCTGGCGACCGGCAGAGCGCCCCCCGCGGCATGCCGCCCCAAGCACACGCTTGGCGTACTGGGGCCTGGAGCCGCCCCTGCACACTGCCAACTCATATCCAGCATCTCATCCACTGTAATCCCCAGGTCCTTTTCTGCAGAACTACTGCTTAGCCAGTTGGTCCCCATCCTGTAGCAGTGCTTGGGACTCTTCTGTCCTAAGTGCAGGACTCTGCACTTGTCCTTGTTGAACCTCATCAGATTTCTTTTGGCCCAATCCTCCAATTTGTCTAGGTCACTCTACCCTCCAGTGTATCTACCTCTCCCCTCAGCTTATTGTCATGTGCAAACTTGCTGAGGTTGCAGTTCATCCCATCATCCAGACCATTGATAAAAATGTTGAACAAAACCATCCCCAGAACCGATCCTTGGGGCACTCCGCTTGATACTGACTGCCAGCTAGACATGGAGCCATTGATCACTGCCCATTGAGCCCGACGATCTAGCCAGCTTTCTATCCACCTTATAGTCCATTCATCTAGCCCATACTACTTTAACTTGCTGGCAAGAATACTGTGGGAGACCTATCAAAAGCTTGCTAAAGTCAAGATATATCACATCCAGCTTTCCCTACTGAGCAGAGCAGCCCCCTCAGCCTCCCTTACCCCATGGGCCGGTGGAGCTGCCTTGTATCTCTCCCCTCCGCCTTATCCCTGCCCCCGGGCTCTCCCTTCCCCACCAGCTCCTTTAGCGCTCAGTCTCCCCCCATCCCCCTTTCCCTCGCAGTGACCCCTCCTCACATCTTCCCTCCATTCCAGCCTCGTCCCCCTCAGCCCCATAATTCCCCTGCATCGCCCCATCCTCCCTTCAGTGCAACCATCGCCCCTGCCTCTGCTCCCCCCTTTTGCCCCCGGCCTCACACCCTGTTCCCCTCAGTCCCCGCTTAACTGCACCCCCAGCATCCTCCCGGCTCCTCGCCCGCCCACCCACATGCCGCTGTCCCACCCCCAGCCCGGCCCGGGCTGGCGCCCCCCGCCCCGCCCCCACTGGGGCTGGCGGCAGCTTTCCCGGGCCCCGGGCGGGAATCGCAGCCAGCTCCGCTGGGAGCAGCCCGGGGCCAAACCTCCCCCTGCAGCCTGGGGGTGCCGGGGGGGGGCGGGTCTCTCTCACCTTCCCTCCGAGCGGGGCCCCCGGGGCAGGGGCCGGGCCGGGCTGGGGGCTCTGCCCTGGGAGAGGCTCCTGGGGGGGGAGCAGCGGGAAGGGCCCTGCTGGAGATTCCCCTCTCCCGGCTGCAGCCAGGGCTCCGGGCTCCCAGCACCAGCCGCCCCCCGGGGCTCGGGGATCTCGCCAGGAGCCCGGGAGCCAGAGTCACCGCAGCGGCTGCGAGTCACTTCCTGCGGCCGGGACTGAGCCCAGCGATCCTCCCACCCAGGCGCTCCTGGGTCCTAGCGATCAACTCGGCTCGATGCAGCCCCCTACCCCAGACTTTGCCTCCTATGACACTAAGAGCCCTGCAGTGCTGACGGGAAAAGGGCGCATTGTTCTGTGAGGGCAACGCTGATCAGGCCTGACAGACGCCCTGCTCCTCAGGCATTGCTTTCATAGTGTTCATCCACCACGGCCATGGGCCGTCTCTAATAAAGGCTCATGTCACACTGGTCCTCAGGATCACTGCAAGAAGCTGGGCAGATGATCTTTAATGAACTACATTTATATACCAGAAACTGTTTTAAATTCTGAATCTAGGCAGGGTTGACAAACAGGTTTTGCTAGACCAAGGGATATCTAGTCATCTCTCTCCCACAGTTCACATGTAGATGAAGCATTGTAAGCAAATACAATTGAAGTCCTGTTTGCATATAGCAGCAGTTCTCAACCAGGGGTACACGCATCACACAGACACAAGGCAGACTTCTGCAAATCCCTCCTGCAAACTCAGCACAAAGAAACAAGTGGACCATCTGCAACCCTCCTTTCCCCAGCAACTCCCTTCAGCCACTCCCAAAATCAAAACCACTTATCAGGGGCCTCCTGTCCTGTGTCTGCTTCGCCAAACTCTGACCTGACTGCTGTGACTGGCTAGCCTCCTCCGGAATAGAGAAGAGCTCCTGGCTTCATGCATTTGTGAACACCAACTCATCCTCTGCCTCTAGGTCCCCCTCCTGCACCACATCCCCGTCCACGATTTTCTCCTGGCTCAGTCCACTCTTGACTGATCCCTGAGCCACCAAAATATCCACGGTGGTCTCTGCAGTGGAGGTTGGGCCACCACCAAGTATCGTGTCCAGCTCTTTGTAAAACCAACAGCTCGTGGATGCAGCACAGTGCACCGGAGCAGCCACCTCCCGCACCTTGTGGTAGGCATTTCGCAGCTCTTCCACTTTGACCCTGCACTGCACTGTGTCCCCATGATGGCCCCTTTCTGTCATGAAGCATGATATCTGTCTGTAGGTATCGTAATTCCTACAGCTGGAGTGCAACAGAGACTGGACAGTCTCCTCTCCCCACACGCTGACGAGGTCCAGCAGCTCGGCATTGCTCCAAGCGGGGGAGCTGCTGCGTGCAGCAGTCATGGTCACCTGGATGGATGCGCTGAGACCACTGCACACATCACAAAACAAACAGGAAGGGGACTTTCAAAATTCCCAAGGAATTTAAAGGGTAGGGCTGATGGTTGGTCATCTGAGGGCAGGGCAGTAGAGTTCAAACCGATGACCAGAGAGGTGAGAACAGGCATCGTGGGACACCTCCCGGAGGCCAATCACAACACTGTAATCACCACAGTGTCTACACTGGCACCACGGCGCTATAGCCCTGGCACAGAAAGTCTCTCGTTGGGGTGGATTTTTTACAGCACTGCAAGTGTGCAGTTTCTGCGCACAAAACAGCTTGGCAGTGTGTACACCTCTGCAGTTGGAAGGCAAGAAGCTGTTTTACTGAACACAAACTTGCCAATGTAGACATACCCTCAGTCTCTGACTCTTGGAATGCGTATCCAGCACTTGCCCTCATTGTTTTTGCTGACAGATACTCGTCATTTTCATTGTTCTAAAACCAAGAAAAATCTCATGACAAAGGCTAGGGAAACGTGAAAAGAAAATCAGAAAGGACTATTTTGGAAAGTGATCATTTGTCTTTTGAAGTCCCCAATAAATCTGAACTCCATCCTGTCAGAATAATTTAATATCAAAATATGTAACAGAACAGCCTTAACGAAAAGAAAAACCCTCAGTCCAGGAAGGGCTACAAACCATTTTCCCATTCATGAAGTGAAACCCCAGAGAATCTTAAGATTCAACATCTGGAGAACAAATTTGCCCATTTCCTTCTGAACAGGCCAAACCTACTTTACTCAGCACCGCTGCATTATTTGGCTGTGTTATTGACAAAAGTTTTAAGCATCATCATCAAAAAAGAAAGAGGAAAACAAGACAAACCTAACCAAAAAAGACGGTTACTCACCGTAGTAACTGTTGTTCTTCGAGATGTGTTGCTCCTATCCATTCCAGTCAGGTGTGCGCGCCGCCGTGCACGGCTCTTAGGAACATTTTTACCCTAGCAACTCCGGCGGGCCGGCTGGCGCCCTCTGGAGTGGCGCCGCTATGGCACCTGTTATATACCCCAGCCGGCCCGTCCGCTCCTCAGTTCCTTCTTGCCGGCTACTCCGACAGTGGGGAAGGAGGGCGGGTCTGGAATGGATAGGAGCAACACATCTCGAAGAACAACAGTTACTACGGTGAGTAACCGTCTTTTCTTCTTCGAGTGATTGCTCCTATGCATTCCAGTTAGGTGATTCCCAAGCCTTACCTAGGCGGTGGGGTCGGAGTGAGACGTGGCGGAGTGTAATACCGCGGAGCCGAAGGCTGCGTCGTCTCTAAACTGTTGCACCAACGCATAATGGGAGGCGAAGGTGTGGACCGAAGACCAGGTGCCGCTCGACAGATGTCCTGGATTGGGACATGGGCCAGGAATGCGGCCGACGAGGCGTGTGCTCTGGTCGAGTGAGCAGTGATGCGGCATGGTGGCACGCGAGCAAGCTCGTAGCATGTCCGGATACATGCCGTTACCCAGGAGGAAATCCGTTGTGAGGAGACCGGCTCACCCTTCATGCGGTCGGCGACTGCTACAAAGAGTTGGGGCGAACGTCGGAAGAACTTCGTCCGCTCGATGTAAAACGCGAGGGCCCTGCGGACGTCGAGGGTGTGAAGCTGCTGCTCCCGAGGCGAGGCATGCGGCTTCGGGAAGAAGACCGGGAGGAAGATCTCCTGGTTGAGGTGGAAGGCCGAGACTACCTTAGGGAGGAAGGTCGGATGTGGTCGAAGCTGCACCTTGTCTCCGTGGAAGACGGTGTATGGTGGACCCACCGTTAGAGCACGGAGCTCAGATGCCCATCTTGCAGATGTAATGGCGACGAGGAAGGCTGTCTTCCAGGAGAGGTAGAGCAGAGAGCACATTGCCAGAGGCTCGAAGGGCGGACCCATCAGCTGGGCCAGGACAAGGTTCAAATCCCAGGTCGGGGCGGGATGCCGCACTGGCGGGTACAAGCGGTCCAGGCCTTTAAGGAAGCGAGAAACCATCTGGTTGGAGAAGATGGAGCGACCTTCTACAGATGGGCGAAAGGCAGACACTGCTGCCAGATGAACTCTCAGGGAGGATACCGCCAAACCCTGCTCCTTAAGGTACCAGAGGTAGTCCAGGATGGTAGGGACAGGGACTACAAAGGGATTGAAGCCTCGTTGGTCACACCAGAGGGCAAAGCGCTTCCACTTTGCGAGATAGGTGGAGCGGGTGGAAGGCTTCCTGCTTTCAAGCAAGACTTGCTGCACTGCCACCGAACAGTCCCTCTCCGAGTGGGTCAACCACGCAGGTACCAGGCTGTAAGATGGAGGAACTGCAGGTTCGGATGGCGGAGTCTGCCGAAGTCCTGCGTGATGAGGTCCGGCCATAACGGAAGGGCGATGGGCTCCCGAACGGAGAGCTCGAGCAGCAGGGTGTACCAATGTTGCCTCAGCCAGGCCGGAGCCACGAGTATGACTGTGGCCCTGTCCCTCCGAAGCTTCAGTAACACTCGGTGCACAAGTGGGAACGGAGGGAATGCATAGAGGAGGTGATCCTTCCAGGAGTAAAGGAAGGCGTCGGATAGGGAGCCTGGCGAGCGACCCTGGTACGAGCAGAACAGGTGGCACTTCCTGTTCTCCTTGGCGGCGAATAGGTCTATCAGGGGAAACCCCCACCTCCGGAAGATTGTGTATATGACGTCTGGCCGGAGGGACCACTCGTGGGAGAGGAACGACCTGCTGAGATGGTCGGCTAAAGTGTTCTGCACTCCCGGGAGAAAGGACGCTTCGAGGTGAATTGAGCGGGTCACACAGAAGTCCCACAGGAGCATCGCTTCCCTGCAGAGTGATGAGGAGTGGGCTCCGCCCTGCTTGTTGACATAAAACATAGCAGTTGTGTTGTCTGTGAGCACCGCTACACATCGGCCTTGTAGATGGGCTTGGAAGGCGTGGCATGCCAAACGAATGGCCCTCAGCTCCCTGACGTTGATATGGAGGGAGAGGTCCTGGGGCGACCAGAGGCCCTGGGTGTGAAGGTCGCCCAGGTGGGCCCCCCACCCCAGCGCCGAGGCATCTGTCGTCAGAGTCAAGGACGGTCGAGGAGGGCGAAACGGAACCCCTGCACATACTATGACTGGGTCCAACCACCAGGTGAGCGAAGCGAGGGTCGGTTTCGTGACCGTGACTATCATGTCTATGGAGTCGCGGTGCGGGCGGTACACCGATGCCAGCCAGGATTGAAACGGGCGAAGACGCAGCCTCACGTGGGCTGTGACAAATGTGCATGATGCCATGTGGCCCAGAAGGCGGAGGCAGGACCGGACTGTCATGGTGGGAAAGTCGTGCAGGTCTCGTATGAGGGAGACCATGGTCTGGTGGCGAGCGCGCGGGAGGCAGGCCCTTGCCACCGTGGAATCGAGGACCGCTCCTATGAATTCCACCCTTTGCGATGGAATCAGAGATGACTTCTCGGTGTTGACGAGAAGGCCGAGTGCCCGAAACAAGGAGAGTACCTCGGCAATTTGGTTCGTTACCACTAGCCGTGACTGTCCGCGAATCAGCCAGTCGTCGAGGTAAGGATACACGTGAACTCGACGACAGCGGAGGACCGCCACTACGACCGCCATGCACTTGGTGAATACCCTTGGCGTGGTGGACAAGCCGAAGGGCAGCACGGCAAACTGGTAGTGGGCACCTTTGACCATGAACCGTAAATAGCGTCGATGGGGAGGGTAGATCGCGATGTGGAAGTACGCGTCCTTCATGTCGAGGGCGGCAAACCAGTCTCCCGGATCCAGGGAGGGAATGATGGTCCCCAAGGTTACCATCCGAAATTTGAGTTTGACCATATATTTGTTGAGCTCCCGGAGGTCCAGGATTGGTCTGAGGCCGCCTTTCGCCTTGGGGATGAGGAAATAACGTGAATAAAATCCCCTGCTGCGCCTGTGGTGCGGCACCTCCTCTATGGCACCCATCCTCAATAGCATGTCGACCTCTTGTAGGAGGCATTGCTCGTGAGAGGGGTCCCTGAAGAGGGACGGGGAAGGTGGGTGGGAAGGAGGGGGTGAAATAAACTGCAGGCGATAGCCAAACTGGATAGTTTGGAGTACCCAGCTGTCCGATGTTATGTGGGACCATGCTGGGAGGAAGTGGGAAAGGCGGTTGGAAAACAAAGGGGTTGGATCCTGAAAAGAGGCTGGTGGGCCGTCCTCGGCGTCCCATCAAAATTGCTGTTTGGGGCCTTGCGGGGCCTTAGGCGACGCTTGGGCCTGATTGTGCCTGCTTCCGGAAGGTCTACGGCGGTTGAGGCCGTTGCGCCGACTGTTATATGGCCTTGACCGGGCCTGGGTACAAGGCCGGAAGGGCTGCTGCCGCTGGAAGGGACGCCTCTGGGTAGCTGGTATATGCATACCCAGAGTGCGGATCGCTACACGACCATCCTTCAGGGTCTGTATTCTCGAGTCCGTTTTCTCGGAGAACAGGCCATGAGTCTCGAAGGGCAGGTCTTGTAAAGTGTACTGCACCTCCGGCGGCAAGGTGGAGGACTGCAGCCAGGAGATGCGCCACATAGTTACACCAGATGCCAAAGTTCTGGCCCCGGAGTCCGCTGAATCCAGAGCAGCCTGGATGGAAGAGCGGGAGGCCAGTCTGCCCTCTGCGACCAGGGCCGAAAACTCCGGACGAGAAGCCGTCGGAATCAGCTCCGAGTATTTCGCAAGGGACACAAAAATGTCAAAGACGTACCGAGCTAGGAGGGCCAGCTGGTTTGCAATGCGTAGCTGGAGACCTCCCACGGAATACACCTTGCGGCCCAACAAGTCCATGCGCTTGGCGTCTTTTGACTTTGGCGCCGGGGCCGGTTGTCCATGCCTCTCACGGTCGTTGACAGACTGAACTACTAGTGAGTCCGGAGTGGGGTGAGTGTACAGGTACTCGTATCCCGTGGGGGGGACCGAGTACTTACGTTCCATGCCCCTTGCCGTGGGAGGAACAGACGCCGGTGTCTGCCAGATGGTCTTGGCAGACTTCTGGACGGTCTTAATAAATGTGAGGGCCACGCGCATCGGGGCCTCCGCGCCAATGACATTGGTGATGGGGTCTTCATCCTCCGGGACCTCTGCCACCGGGAGGTCAATGGCTTTGGCCACCCTGCGGAGCAGGTCTTGGTGCGACCGAAGGTCAATCGGGGGAGGGTCTGCTGTAGCGGCACCCACCACCACCTCATCGGGGGAGGAAGAGGATGACAAGGCCTGTACTCCCACATCAAGCAGAGGCTGTTCCTGAGCTTGGGAGGTTGATGGCGGCCCTGCCGGGTCTGACGACGGTACCGCCTCCCCCGGTGGTGTAGGGGGAGGCCTGCTCACTGTTGCCTCCGGCACCCTGCGCTCAGCCCCCACTGGGCGCTGGGGAAAGGGGAGCCCTTGGGCCTCATGATAGCCCCAGGGAACCCAAAACCCCCACTGCTGATGACCCAGGTGTTGACTCTGGGGGGCAGCTCCGGGGTCCATCTCGCTGCCCGCCTGTGAGGCGACCGATGGCTGGCGCGAGGGCCACGGGGGAGCAGAGGCGCTGACGGACTGCGGTGCAGACGGAGGCAGCTTGCTCCCGGACGGTGCCGCGGAGCGGTGCCGGTCGTCACGGTGCCAGGATGGAGACCTGGACGAGTGATCCCTTCGGTACCGGGAGGCAGAGCGTGACCTCGACCGTCGGTGACGAGAGCTGCTTCGGGAGTCGCGCCGTCGAGATCGGTGCCGAGAGGCGGACCTGCGATGGTACCGGCGGTCCGGTGACCGGGACCGTGAGCGGTGCCGGGAGTGCGACCGGGACCGCGAAACTGAGCGGTACCGGGACTGCGACCAGTGCCAAGATGGAGATCGGTGCCGAGATGGAGACCGGTGCCGAGATGGGAGTCGGTGCCGAGACGGGGATCGGTGCCAAGACCGGGACCGACGAGACGGTGACCGTTGCCTGGAGCGGGACCGGGTCCGAGGCTTGGTGGTGTCCCGTCTATCAGGGGTCGGAGGCCGCAACATTGCAGGCTTGCCCCGAGATTGAACAGCCCGCACCGGTGGTGCCGGGGGCCGGAGGCTCGGCGCCTCTGTGAGCTGAATAAGATCTCTCGCCGTCACGAACGTCTCAGGCGTAGACGGGAGATGCAGCTCTACCACGGTCGGTACCGGGGAGCAGGGAGGTACCGGACTCGACAGCCCTTGCGGTGCCGGAGTCAACGGAACCGTGCACTCCTTGTGCAGTACTGCAGCCGGTGCCGGAGGTTTCGGTGGTGGCTGGGTTAACTGTCCCGAAGCCGATGGCTTAGGAGTCGGGTGCGCCGTCTTGCGTTTCCTCTGTGGGGAGAGGGAACGGTGCCAGGACTTCGGTGCCGTCTGCTTCTGTTTAGGAGTGTCGGTACCGGGACGGCTCGGTGCCGCGGGTGTGCTGCGCACCGAGGACGTTTTCTGCGGTGCCGGGGACGGAGCGGGGGGCTGCAGTGCTGCCTCCGTAAGGAGCTGTTTGAGTCGAGAGTCTCGCTCCTTTCTTGTGCGCGGCTTGAATGCCGTGCAAATGGGGCAGTTATCTGTCCTGTGCGATTCCCCGAGGCAGCGCAGGCAAGAGTCGTGCGGGTCGCCTATTGGCATGGGCCGCTGGCAAGCCGCACAGGGCTTAAACCCCGGTGCCTTGGGCATGAGCCCGCACCGGGTGTGGAAGAAGAGGGGCTAACCCTTCTAATTCCCTACTATACTATACTATACAACTATATATACAACTATAACCACTAACTTAACTAACTACTAACAACTATGTACACTAAAGCTATGGAGAACGCTAGAGCTGTGGAGGAAAGAGAGCACTCCACTGTTCCTACTGGCCGTCACAGGCGGGAAGAAGGAACTGAGGAGCGGACGGGCTGGCTGGGGTATATAACAGGCGCCATAGCGGCACCACTCCAGGGGGCGCCAGCCGGCCCGCCGGAGTTGCTAGGGTAAAAATGTTCCAAAGAGCCGTGCACGCGCGGCGCGCACACCTAACTGGAATGCATATGAGCAATCACTCAAAGAAGAATTTTCCTATCTACAAATGATCTGGATTTGGCCGGAAGAACTCCAGATGCCAGTTTACCAATAGATGGAGGCTGGCATTTGTAGACCTGAATTTATGGGGACTAGTTTGTTATGTCTCGCCAGTGATCCGATTAGAAGAATTTAGGTTTATGTCCCAATTCAGGCTCCCAGGGGGTTAAAAAACACAGACAGTTCTATGTCAGGAGCAGACTCCTGGGGTGTGTGGCAAGGGCACCGATACTGAGGACAATACCAGAGTTTTAAGATCTTTATTAAAACAAGTGAAAAAGCAATAACGCTACAAGGCACAGTCACAAATAAGTAGTACAATTCTAAAGTTCCTGGTGGTAACATTCCTGCTCTAAAGACTATTTAAGCTACCATGCTCACACGCTTCCCTGAAGACCGGGTAGTAGGAGACAAAGAACCAGCCTTGTCTCTGGCATGCCCAACAGATTTGATGGTCTAGGTCGAAGTCAGGACCGGAGGAGTGGCTATGTTGCCAGGCTGAGCTGATAGCTTAACAGAAGGTATAAAGAGGACGAACGAGCGACCCCTCTGCATGGGAGTTTGCCCTTTTATAGGGTCTTCCTAAAGGCATGAATATTCATAGCCGTGCCCAATCTGCCATGCCCAAATCTTACTTCCTCACCCAGAGAAATCTTCGGATACGCTTATTCTATAGGCTAACATATTGTGACATATATTCAGACAGGTTAATATTGATTATCTCATCCCTGAAATCATTACCTTTGACATTAATCATAACTTCCATGTTCTGCTGCAGAGCACCCTGTGGTTACCAGCCTGGTCCAAACTTAAGGTGAACACCTTCGGTTCTTCATTCGATTCTCTGTTCAGTTCCCCCAGAGACAAAGGGGTCGCCAATAGGACATTTATCTATGCCAAAGGTTGCAATCACTTATCCTAACTGACTCAAGCTAAGCTTCCTCTTCCAGGATACAGGCCTGTAGGCTCCCCTGCGTTACAACCAACCATTCTGAGTAATATATATTGAGATCCGGTATAAACCAAACTCCCTGAAGATAACATAATCAATCAAATCAGTGAAGGAAGCACTCTAGCCAATATAGCAAGCTAGAAAAGTAACCTTATGGGCTACAGATTTAAGCTCAATCTGTGCTTTGGGGTTCATTTCAATTCCCCCTTGAGGAATGGGACATTTTCTTTTCCAGCCCTCAAGGGCCTGATTGCGGATCAAAGAAATCAAAGCCTGGTTCCTAAGCATGGTGGGCAAAGGACTCTGTGGTAAATGACACACGTGAAGGTAGAGGGGTAGAAAGGGAAAAGGATAAACCCTCCTCAGCTTGGGCAGAGGCTGCTCTGTGAGAGAAGATGTGTGAGCTTGATGGGGGTGGGAGGGAATCCCTCGGACTCACCCCGTCCCTCTCAAATAACACAGAAGTTAAAACACCACATTATTTTAATATCCCTGCTCCAGCTTTTTTAGACTCTATTGAATGCTGGCGGATAAGGGAGAAACAGCACAAAAAGTGAAATGCTTTTCAGCAGAACCTGGAGCAATGTGAGGATGTCTGGGCATGAGACAATCTCACTGCAAAGGGGGGGACTTAGTGACTCTAACAAGCACTTTGCTAATGGGGGATTGGAATAAACTGCTCAGGGTCAGTCTAGACTAGAAAAAGGGGCGGAGGAACAAAGTAGACGCACCAGCTAATCCCAACCACTTCTCCTGCCCATTTATTCCCTCTCTGGAAGGCACTGATTTGTCTCTGGCCTCCCCGCAAGCTGCTTGCAGAGTTGGGAACAGAGCTTAGGTCCCCTGAGTCCCAGGCCAGTGCTCTACCCATTAGGCAACACTGCTTCCCTCTCACAGGCTGATATTGTAGTAGCAGAGGTGGGAAATCCAGATTGCCAACTAAAGGCCCTGTGGGAATCAGTCTCTGCTAATGGTGCTGTCTGGCTGCAATGGGGGCCGGGAGCCGGGGCAGAGGGGTGAGTGATCCAGTGGAGGATGTGGGGATGGGAGGAGTTACCAGCCCCCAGGGACACTCCCCCTGCAGGGAAAAGCTCCAGGTCAGTGGGGGGGCCAGCCCAGGGGATGGTGGAAGATGGGGAATGGGGAGAGGTGTTTAGCGTGAAGGTGGGGTCTGGCCCTAGTGTCCTTCTCCTCATCTCCATGGCAGGGGGATCCCGGCTGGCAGAGGAAGGGGGGGGGGACTTCAGCCAGGCAGAGGGGGCAGCTGGAGGAGTTTCTCTCTTTCCCTTCCCCCATCTGTGGCCCATCAGCTCAGCAGCCAGAGCTGCAGCAGGGGGAAGGGGCTGATGGGGGTTTCTCCTCCTCTGCCTGGGGTTTGCTTAGACCAGGCACAGCCAGAGGGTCACTGACCAGCTGATACTCAGCTGCTGCTGGATCCTCCCCCCAGCGACGGGCAGCCGGATCCTTGGGAGCCAAACGCCCCTGATGTGTGTGGGAATGAGGAAATGGGTTTGTCACCATGGCTGGCCCCAGTCAGGGCCCTGAGAGAATTTCCCTGCTGTGTGGAGGAGTCTCTGACGTCCAACATGGCGTTAAGCGGCACTTGGAGCATTTTCCACACTGAGAACACCTCAAAGGTTTCTTCCTGTTGGGGATTTGCAGACACCTGATACTCCAGGAGCACCAAATGAAGCTTCCCCGACATTCAAGGTCTGTGTTGTGTGGATCACTGACGTGTGAAGTCAACTTGAATCTTTTCCTGCAGTCAAGCTATTCCCAGGGGGTCTGTCATACCTTGATTCAAACTCCTTGAATCTAAAACAAAGAGGGATTCACCTTCCAGCTCCTCTTTTCCCACCACCTATCCCTGGTGAGTCAGACTAATCCCCTGAGGTCTCAAACAAGGGGGAAAAATATCAATCAGGTTCTTAAGAAGAAAAGCTTTTATTAAAAGAAAGTTTTTATTTTATTTTCTATCTCTGTAACACCAGGATGGAAAATATTACAGGGTCTAGCTTATAAAAGCTAAAGGGACTCCCTCCCCCCTAGCATAAGTACAAGTTCCAGCAAACAGAAATAAAATATTCTTCCAGCAAATACACATTTGCAAATACAGAAAACAACCAAAAGACTAATCCGCCTTTTTAACTAATACTCACTCTATTGAACAGAAGAGACTATTTCAGAAAGCTTGGAGAGCCTGGATGCACGTCTGGCCCCTCTTAGATCCAAGAGAGAATGGACAACAAAACAAAAAGCACAAACAAAGACTTCCCCTGATTGCTCCTTTGGTCAGGTGTCAGCCAGGTTCACTGAGCTTGTTAACCCTTTACAGGTAAAAGAGACATTAACCCTTAACTATCTGTTTATGACAGGGTCTCATTCTTGTGCATTCTCTGATGTTTGGTCAGCGCTGAGCTCTTACTGAAGCTTTTCCCACAGTCCAAGCATGTATAGGGTCTGTCTCCTGTGTGGGTTCTCTTATGTGCAATAAGATTTGAGCTCTGACTAAAACTTTTGCCACATTCAAGGCATTTATAAGGTCTCTCTCCCGTGTGGGTTCTCTGATGTGAGATAAGCGTTGTGCTCCGAATAAAACTTTTCCCACATTTACAGCATTGAAAGGGTCTCTCTCCTGTGTGCAGTCTCTAGTGTAGAATAAGTTGTGACTTCTCAATGAAACTTTTCCCACACTCCAAGCATTCATAAGGTCTCTCTCATGTGTGCACCCTCTGGTGTAGAATAAGTTTTGACTTCTGAATGAAGCTTTTCCCATGTCTCTCTCCTGTGTGGATTCTCTGATGAACAGTAAGTTTTGTTCTGTCAACAAAATCTTTCCCACACACAAGGCATTTATACTGCATCTCTCCAATGTGGATTCTCCCATGTTTAGTAAGGTTTGAGCGGTATCTGAAAGTTTCCCCACACTCGTGGCATTTATAAGCTCTTTCTCCCATGTGGATTTTGCTATGGTTAGCAAGGATTGATCTTGAGGTAAAATTTTTCCCACACTCAAGACATCCATAGGGTCTCTCTCCTGTGTGAGTTCGCTGATGTGTAATAAGTGCTGCACGCTGACTAAAACCTTTCCCACACTCATGGCATTTATAAGGTCTTTCTCCCATGTGGATTTTGCTATGGTGAGCAAGAGCTGGACTTGAGGTAAATTTTTTCCCACACTCAAGACATCCATAGGGTCTCTCTCCTGTGTGAGTTCGCTGATGTGTAATAAGTGTTCCACGCTGACTAAAACCTTTCCCACACTCATGGCATTTAAAGGGTTTCTCTCCCATGTGCACTCTCTGGTGCACAATAAGCCTGGACTTGAGTATGAAGCTTTTCCCACAGTCGAAGCATTTATGGGGTCTCTCTCCTGTGTGGATTGCCTGATGTGCATTAAGGGTTGATTTCCAATTGAAACTTTTCCCACACTCCTGGCATTTATAGAATTTGTCGCTTGTGTGGATACTCTGATGCTTAATAAGGTCTGAGCGCTTAATGAAAGTATTCCCACAGTCAAGGCATTTATATGGTCTTTCTCCTGTATGTTCTCTCTGGTGTTCCTTAAGCTTTGACTTCTGAATGAAGCTTTTCTCACAGTCAAGGCATTTATATGGTCTCTCTCCTGTGTGTACTCTCTGGTGTTCACGAAGCTTTGACTTCTGAATGAAGCTTTTCCCACAGTCAAAGCATTTATGGGGTCTCTCTCCTGTGTGGATTTTCTGATGTGCATTAAGAGTTGATTTCACACTGAAACTTTTCCCACACTCCTGGCATTTATAGGGGCTTTCTCCTGTGTGGATTCTCCTATGATTAGTAAGGGCTGAACTTGCGATAAAACCTTTCCCACACTCAAGGCATTTATAGGGTCTCTCTCCAGTGTGAGTTGTCTCATGTGCAATAAGTGTTGCACGCACACTAAAACCTTTCCCACACTCAAGGCATTTATAGGGTCTCTCTCCAGTGTGAGTTGTCTCATGTGCAATAAGTGTTGCACGCGCACTAAAACCTTTCCCACACTCAAGGCATTTATAAGGTCTCTCTCCTGTGTGGGATCGCTGATGTATAATAAGCTTTGAGTTATGATTAAAACTTTCCCCACACTCATGGCATTTAAAGGGTCTCTCTCCTGTGTGGGTGATCTCATGTCTAATAAGCTCTGAGCTCCGAATATAACCTTTCCCACACTCACAGCATATATAGGGTCTCTCTCCTGTGTGTACTCTCTGGTGTACAGTAAGCCTTGACTTCTGTAAGAAGCTCTTCCCACACTCAAAACATTTATAGGGTCTCTCTCCGGTGTGGATTCTGTTATGTGACATAAACTGTGACCTCGCATTAAATCTTTTCCCACACTCAAGGCATTTGTAGGGTTTCTCTTCATTGTGACTTGTCTGCTGAATTGTGCTTTCCTTGGGATCCTTCCATCCTCTGCCACATTCAGTGGATTTATCCAGTTTCTTCCTGGGATAGTTTCCCAACTGCATCTCTGATCCATGTCCATCTCCCCAGGCTTCTCCCTGTTCCAAGCCCTGGGAAAAATTCTCTTCAGCTTTTCTCAAAAACCTCTCTTGCTCAGGACCTTCCTCCTGCTGATTCTCCTCCTTGTTCTCACTCACTGTCCTATCACCTGCTGGGAGAGAGAAGCCAGACAGGAGTCACTGCCTGTGCCAGGGAGAAAGGACAGAAAGGGGAATAGCAAAGAGGGAAAACACAACACAGTGACTGTTGGGGAGATGGAGACGTTGGATCCTGCCTCTACATCCCACCCAAGAGCTCCCAGGGAAGTAAACTCGGCACGGAAGTTCGCCAGAGTTCACAGGATGGGTGGGAAACTGTGACTGATATTTGCCTTGATGATACGACATCTGCTGACTGCAGCCCTCATCTAGGTGAGACAGGGCAGAACTGAGGGCTCTCGCTCATGGCATGTTTTGGGAGTCCCATCTTTTTCCTTCACTCTCAAGATGGTTCTGTCTCCCTTTCTCTGACTCCTCACCTGTGCAGGTGCCTCTCAGGCTCACACTTTCCTCAGAGGCCTGGAGATCCGGGACCCACGGCTCTTCCCCTCGTTCCAGCCGGGCGATCAGGTCAGGTTTGGGAACGGGGAATCCTGCTCAGGAGGTGAAATCAGGCAAGGTCAGGGCGCATGGAGCATTGGTAGAGTATCTGCCACAAGGAACATTCCCTGAGATTAACCTGACCCTACATGGGACTGTGGTAACTCAGCAGCACATAGCCGAGGCCGTGGAGGTATTGTTACCCCCTCACTAGGAGGCCTCGGAGTAGATGCTCTGGGGGACTTGCTGACACACACTCACAGCTCAGGTACTAAGCTCCTGCCTATTTCCAAGCCTGCAGCATAAGAACATAAGAAAGGCCGTACCGGGTCAGACCAAAGGTCCATCTAGCCCAGTATCTGTCTACCGACAGTAGCCAATGCCAGGTGCCCCTGAGGGAGTGAACCTAACAGGCAATGATCAAGTGATCTCTCTCCTGCCATCCATCTCCATCCTCTGACGAACAGAGGCTAGGGACACCATTCTTACCCATCCTGGCTAATAGCCATTTATGGACTTAGCCACCATGAATTTATCCAGTCCCCTTTTAAACATTGTTATAGTCCTAGCCTTCACAACCTCCTCAGGTAAGGAGTTCCACAAGTTGACTGTGCGCTGCGTGAAGAAGAACTTCCTTTTATTTGTTTTAAATCTGCTGCCTATTAATTTCATTTGGTGACCCCTAGTTCTTGTATTATGGGAATAAGTAAATAACTTTTCCTTATCCACTTTCTCAACATCACTCATGATTTTATATACCTCTATCATGTCCCCCCTTAGTCTTCTCTTTTCCAAACTGAAGAGTCCTAGCCTCTTTAATCTTTCCTCATATGGGACCCTCTCTAAACCCCTAATCATTTTAGTTGCTCTTTTCTGAACCTTTTCTAGTGCTAGAATATATTTTTTGAGGTGAGGAGACCACATCTGTACACAGTATTCGAGATGTGGGCGTACCATGGATTTATATAAGGGCAATAATATATTCTCAGTCTTATTTTCTATCCCCTTTTTAATGATTTCTAACATCCTGTTTGCTTTTTTGACCACCTCTGAACACTGCGTGGACATCTTCAGAGAATTATCCACGATAACTCCAAGATCTTTTTCCTGACTCGTTGTAGCTAAATTAGCCCCCATCATGTTGTATGTATAGTTGGGGTTATTTTTTCCAATGTGCATTACTTTACATTTATCCACATTAAATTTCATTTGCCATTTTGTTGCCCAATCACTTAGTTTTGTGAGATCTTTTTGAAGTTCTTCACAATCTGCTTTGGTCTTAACTATCTTGAGTAGTTTAGTATCATCTGCAAACTTTGCCACCTCACTGTTTACCCCTGAGCACCAAGAGCCCTCCCCATGGATGGAGCTAGTCCCAAGATGGCAGGTGAACGGTGTGTGAAGGAGAAATAATACAGGCAGGGCAATCCCCTGCTTCCGGCCCGTGGACAGCTGGAGAGCCTTTGGGAGCAGCAGATATCCGAGGCCATGGAGGTGTTGTTACCCCCTCACTAGGAGGCCTCAGGGTAGATGCTCTGGGGGACTTGCTGACACACACACAGCTCAGGTACTAAGCTCCTGCCTATTTCCAAGCCTGCAGCACCGAGAGCCCTCCCCACGGATGGAGCTAGTCCCAAGATGGCAGGTGAACGGTGTGTGAAGGAGAAATAATACAGGCAGGGCAATTCCCGGCTTCTGGCTCCTGGGCAGCTGGAGAGACGGGGATGAATTAGCCTGTCCGTTAGGTTTCTGACTCCCTGGTTCCCTTGAATGGGGTATGGAGATGCAAGTGTCTCTCATACTGGCATAGGCTCCGACTCAACCCCACCTCTGCCTCCGCCCCCGCCCACTTCTTCCATGAGGCCCCGATCCATCCTAGCTCCCATTTCAACCCCTTCCCCAAAGTCCCCACCCCAATTCCCCCTCCCTGCCCTTATTCTAACTCCTGCCCCAAATCCCTGCCCCGGCCCCACCCCCTGCCCTGAGTGCACCATCTTCCCGCTCCCTCTCCCACCCCCCCCTCCCAGCATGCAAACAGCTGTTTGGCGCCGGCTGGGCGGGAAACACTGCGAGACAGGTGGAGGAGCGGGCACACTGTGCGCTCGGGGGAGAGGAGGAGGTAGGGCAGGGGAGCTTGGATGCTGTAGGGTGCAGAGCACCCACTAATTTATCCCTCTGGGTGCTCCAGCCCAGAAGCACCCACGGAGTCGGGGCCTATGCACACTGGAGCTGTGGACTATGCAACACTCCTCCTCCCCCAATCTAACTGACCAGGGAAGAACCTGACCAGAGTCAGATACTCAGACCCCACAGCTTCCAATAACCAAGGGGTCGGGAATCCCTTACCCAGCGAGGTCACTGTCTCATGGTTCTCCTGCATGACGTCCCTGTAGAGGGCTCTCTGCGCGGGGTCCAGCAGAGCCCCCTGCCCCTGGGTGAAATACACAGCCACCTCCTCGAAGGTCACCGGCATCTGAAACAACAAGAGTCCCCCACTAAGCACCTGTTGCCCCATCTACAATCCCACTAATCATGGCGGAGGAGGCCCAGAGAAGCAGAATCCCACCCCCACCCTGCTCAGAGCACTCAGGAGGCTTCAGGGGGTGGGAGAAGGTGACAGCTCCTTGTCCCCCAGCACACAGAGCAGGGCAGGGTCTTCTCATTTCCCACACGCCTGCCAGCCACAGGCTGATGCGGGAAGCAGAGCTCTGAGTCCGGGACAGGGACACGAATCCCGACAGCTTCCCTGCGTATTTCACAGTGGGGTCAGGCTCCAGCCCTGGGAGTCTGGTCAGTTTTCCCAGCCCTGCCCAGGGGGGTGTTTCCTGTATGAGAAATGGGGGAATGTTCCCTCCTTTCCCACACGCCAATGGGCCTGTTCAGAAAATCAGGCTCCAAGTTGAATGTGTCCCAGCAGGTTTCTCCTGCCCCTCCCCTTCTACAGCAACTTCCCCCTCACCCCGCAGCTGCCTGAAAATCCCCTACCTGAGCTGGCTCCATCACAGCCATTTCCCTTCCCTGTCCCCTGGAAGACGGACGTGATTCTTCAGCCTGTCAGGGCGAGAGGGGCGATGGGGGAGGTTTCAGAAGGGCCTTGAGTCCATTTCACACCCCGATTCCCCTCACACTCTCTCCCTGCACACAGATGCTTTGGACTCTGCCATTCTGGGAAAACCCTCAGTCACTTTATTACAACACAGATGCAGCCCCTCCCACCAGCACTAAGACATCCCCCAGGGACAGAGTCATGGAATCATAGAATATCAGGGTTGGAAGGGACCTCAGGAGGTCATCTAGTCCAACCCCTGCTCAAAGCAGGACCAATCCCCTACTAAATCATCCCAGCCAGGGCTTTGTCAAGCCTGACCTTAAAGGCCTCTAAGGAAGGAGATTCCATCACCTCCCTAGGGAACCCATTCCAGTGCTTCACCACTCTCTGAGTGAAAACGTTTTTCCTAATATTCAACCTAAACCTCCCCCACTGCAATTTGAGATCATTACTCCTTGTTCTGCCATCTTCTACCACTGAGAACAGTCTAGATCCATCCTCTTTTGAATCCCCTTTCAGGTAGTTGAAAGCAGCTATCAAATCCCCTCTCATTCTTCTCTTCTGCAGAACAATCCCAGTTCCCTCAGCCTCTCCTCATAAGTTATGTGCTCCAGCCCCCTAATCATTTTTGTTGCCCTCCGTTGGACTCTCTCCAATTTATCCACATTCTTCTTGTAGTGTGGGGCCCAAAACTGGACACAGTACTCCAGATGAGGCCTCACCAATGTCGAATAGAGGGAAATTATCACATTCCTCGATCTGCTGGCAATGCCCCTACTTATACAGCCCAAAAGGCCGTTTGCCTTCTTGGCAACAAGGGCACACTGTTGACTCATATCCAGCTTCTCCTCAACTATAACCCCTAGGTCCTTTTCTGCAGAACTGCTTCCTAGCCATTAAGTCCCTAGTCTGTAGCAGTGAATGAAATTCTTCTGTCCTAAACGCAGGACTCTGCACTTGTCCGTTAACCTCATCAGGTTTCTTTTGGCCCAGTCCTCTAATTTGTCTAGGTCCCTCTGTATCCTATCCCTACTCTACAGCGTATCTTCCGTTCCTCCAGGTTTAGTGTCATCTGCAAACTTGCTGAGAGTGCAGTCCACGCCATCCTCCAGATCATTAATGAAGATATTGAACAAAACCGGCCCCAGGTCCGACCTGTGGGGCACTCCACTTGAAACGGGCTGCCAGCTAGACATGGAGCCGTTGATCACAACCCGTTGAGCCCGACGATCTAGCCAGCTTTCTATCCACCTTACAGTCCAATCGTCCAGCCCATACTACTTTCACTTGCTGGCAAGAATACTGTGGTAGTCTCTGACATAAATGCTAGAAAAGAGAAGAATCAAAGGAGCCACTTTGGGAGATTCCTTCTGACATTGTCCCCGAGGGCAGCAAATCCACCCAGCAGCGCAGGGACTAGGCAGAGGCAGGATCTGGCTTCTCCTCTGTCAGCTCCTCCCCTTGTTCCCAGGAGAGTCAGTCGGCCCAGGGGGTGCAGGGAATGGATCCGCGCAGGGCTGGGAGCTGGGAACCTCCCTCCCCACTTCTTGCTCCTGCTGCCTCTTTCGGTCTCACCCCTCCCCTTCCTGTCTCTTTCCCTCCCCCTCTGCCTGGGAGAACTGGGGACTGTCCCGTTCCCAGGGCGTTGGCTCTCCAGGGTGAGCCTGGCTGTGTCACTGGGTCAGCAGCTCGGGGAGGCAGGCACAGGGGGAGCCCCTCTCCCTCTGGTACAAACTCACCAGCAGGTCCCTGAACGGGGCCCTTTGTGCAGAGTCACTGTCCTGCCCAGCCCTTTCCCCATCCCCTGCAGACTGCGGCTCAGGGGCTGGTGTGGGCAGAGCCCGGGGCTGCTCCTCCCTCCCATTGCCCCACCTGAGGCAGGCCCCATGCCCCAAATTCAGTTCCCCACTGAAGCAAGCCACAGGGCTCACTCCCAACCCCCCTCCCCACTTCTGGGGACAGCCCGGTAACGGAACAAGAACCGAACACACCAACTGCAAAACCAAACCCCAATTCCACTCCTTGCGGCTCACAGTGACTCTGCTTGGACACCGAATCCTGCACAGAAATCAGACCAGTCCCTGTTCAGTGCTTTCCGCCCAGGAATCAGACTGCGCCCCCCCCCCCCCCGCCTGAAAATAAGGAAATTGTCTTTAAACAGAAATATGAAATTGGAAGCTGGGTGTGTACATGGAGGGACTCTGGGTGGACATTTGCCTGGTAAATGCTCAGCCCTTTGGGTAAAACTCCTGCCCGCCCCTATCTCTGGATGACTAACTTTTCTAAAGGCAAAAGCGGGACCCATGCAGGAGCCCCACCCCTCCTCTTCCCAAGGCCACATCCCCTGCTCCGCCTTTTTCCTCTGAGGTCCTGCCCCCTGGCCAGACCAGAGGCTGGGCCGTGATAACACCTGTGGGCCTGGAGCATTGTCACCGCAATGGCCTCCCTGCCCTCCCTTCACCCCGACCCCTGCACTGTGCCCCCGTTGTCCCTAACTCCTGCCCCCTCCTGCACACTAACCCCTACATTGTGCCCCCTTCACCCCAACTCCTACCCCACTCCTGTGCCTCTAAGTTCTGCATCCCCCTCCGGCACCCACTTGGGGAAACTGACCTCGATGCAGGGATGGAGCAGCTGGCCTTGCTGCTTGCTCCCCCACTGGACTGCTGCTTCTCTGCCCCAGGCACCCCTAGGGGGCTGTGAGGGGAGGAACGAGGTCGGGGCTCCCTGCACCCAGGTCACGTTCCCTGCCTGGGCTGTGTAAGGACAGGGCAGGATAACAGCAGCTCCTGATGCTGACCTCCTAGCACTGTCTCTTTAAGAAAGCACTCAGGGTCGGTCAGGCACCTGAAGGCTTATTCAGACATAAACAGCTGGACCCAGAGACGCAACAGCACACACAGATTCCCCCTGTCCCGTATCACCCCAGCTCCGGGCCGGTGTAACCACCAGGCGAAGTAGGCAACTGCCTAAGGCGCCAAGATGT
Source organism: Mauremys reevesii (assembly GCF_016161935.1). Lineage (NCBI taxonomy): Eukaryota > Metazoa > Chordata > Testudines > Geoemydidae > Mauremys > Mauremys reevesii. The sequence goes on from NC_052637.1 coordinate 7,162,426, forward strand.
GGGGGTGCCAAAAAGCAGTGCCCCAATTATTTTTTTTTTACGCTACAGTGGAGTCACATCGTACAGGGGGTTAGGTTCTAAAGTCATCGCATAAGAGGAAAATCGTGTGCAGTGAAAATTACTATAAAGTACAATACACAAGAGTATACACTAGAACAGGGGTCCAAAGGTGGCACGCAAGCCGATTTTTTTTAATGGCAGGCTGCAGGTCCCAGCCGCCGCTCAGCCTGCTGCCGACCTGGGGTTCTGTTCACTCAGCCACCAACCGCCAGCCGCACTCAGCCTGCTGGGGTCCCAGCCAGCTCCGCTCAGCCTCCTGCCAGCCCAGGTGCACGGTCTGGGTTCTGTTCACTCAGGGTTCCATCCGCCGGCCTGAGGTTCCGTTCGCTCAGGCCGGCAGGAGACTCAGCGGAGCCGGCGGCTGGGACCCCGGCTGGCAGGGGGCTGAGGTCCCAGCCGCCGACCCCCTCAGCCCGCTGCTCGTCTGGGGTTCCAGCTGCCGGCCCCTTGTCAGCCAGGGTCTCGGCCACCAGCCCCTCTCAGCCTCCTGCTGGCCTGGGTGAATGGCAGGAGGCTGAGCGGAGTCGCTGGCTGGGACCCTGGCTGGCAGCTGACTGAACGGAACCCCAGGTCTGCAGCAGGCTCAGCGGTGGCCGGGACTCGCATCCTGCCATTAAAAAAAAAAAAAAAAAAATCAGCTCTCGTGCCACCTTTGGCAAGTGTGCTGTAGGTTGAGGATCCCTGTTCTAGCGTATACTGTACTTTATGGTAATTTTCACTATACACAATTTTCCTCTTACGCGCTGACCTTAGAACCGAACCCACGTGTAGGATGTGACTGCCCTGTATTCATTTCTGAACACTTATAGTAAGTGATTCTCCGGGGTGTGTGCGCCCGGTGGAAGTTTTTCCTAGGATGCAAAATATCCTTGCACCGGCCCTGCCCCAGCTTAATGTAAATTGGGTACATGGGAGCGGGACACCCCAACATCAGCCTCCCCACACCCCGCACAGCAGAGAGGAGGACGCTCCCAGTCCAAGTGGCCGGGGGCTCCGGGGAGGAAGGAGGCGGGGGACAGGAGCAGTGGTGGCTGCACAGGGCAGTGGAGGAGGGGGGAGTAGGGGCAACCATGCTCCTGAGAAGTCACCTGCCTCGGCTGATCATCCAACTGCCCCTTGCAGCTCAGGTCCTTCCCCCCTACTGCCCTCTCACCCAGAAGGCCGGCCTTGGTCTCATTCTCCTCCTCTCCCCGCCAGCAGCCTCACTCCCAACACTCAGAGATGAGGATCTATACCTCGAACTCCTGGGTGCCGGGGATGGGGCGACAGACCGTGGGGTCGCTGCAGGGGCAGGTGCCGCAGCTGAAGCCCAGCCACAGGAGCAGCGCGAGGAGATGAGGGCCGGCACCATGATCCTTCAACAGCCACCTGCTGAGCAATCGCAAGTGGGGCTAGTTCGCCCCCTGCCCTGACCCGACTGGCCACTGGGAGCTGCGCCTGCGGGCGGGAGGTGGCGGCATGCGCAGAACCCCCTGGCCGTCCCTAAGCCTAGGAACTGGATATGCTGGCTGCTTCCCCGGAGCCACATGGTGCAGAGGCTGGCTGGGAGCCTGCCAGCCCTGCTGCATGTTGCTGCCAACAGGACAGTCTATGGCCCGGTGAGCAGTGCTGACTGGAGCCTCCAGGGTCCCTTTTTGACAAGGTGTTCCAGTCCAAAATCAGAGACCTGGTCACCCTATTCGGCAATCCAGCCATCTGCTCAGGGCAGGTGGAGGGTCCGGGGCTCCATGCAGTGGCCTGGGCTCCCAGTCCAGTCGGGGAGCAAGCAGCAAGGCCAGCTGCTCCATCCCTGCATCGAGGTCAGTTTCCCCAAGTGGGTGCCGGAGGGGGATGCAGAACTTAGAGGCACAGGAGTGGGGTAGGAGTTGGGGTGAAGGGGGCACAATGTAGGGGTTAGTGTGCAGGAGGGGGCAGGAGTTAGGGACAAAGGGGGCACAGTGCAGGGGTCGGGGTGAAGGGAGGGCGGGGAGGCCATTGCGGTGACAATGCTCCAGGCCCACAGGGGCCAGGGGCACCAAAATGCAAGTTCGCCCAGGGTGCCGTTTTTGCTAAGGCCGGCCCTGATCTCGGGGCCCAATGGGGAGGAGTCTCAGGGCAGGCAAGTGTGGGCCCCTCCCACATTCCAACTGTGGCAGCTCCTGGCCTTCTGCTGGCGCCTGTTTGGGCCTTGCAGGGAAAATGGGTGGGGGAGAGTGAACAAAGGGGGGGGGGGGGAGAGGGAAACGAGCGGGCTCACCGAAAGGGGCGGGAGTCGGCCAAGCTGGGAACCCCAGTGCCTAGAGCATCCCCCGGCCCCTGCCGCCCCCCAGCGCAGGCGGCGAGTCTGGGTCTCCCCACTGCAGACTGGGAGGCTCCTATGGCCGGGATCCAGCCTCTGGCTGGCCGGGGGAGGGGGGCAGGGATGGGGGGGCACCGAGGGGCGGGGCCTCGTGGAGAAGGGGGGGCTAAGGCCCCCTCAGTCCCACCCCTGGGGAACAGGCGGGCGCTACCCCGAGCCTCGCGCGTGCGCAGAGCCCTGGCACCGGGAGTCCTGGGATCGTTTAGCTCGAGTCCCGCCACTTCGGGACACACGGTCCCCTGCCCATCCCCCCGCTGGTTTGGCCGTTCCGAGGGGAACCAATCCCCGCTGGCTGCTGGGCAGGGCACCCCCCTCCCCCGCCCTTACCCCATGGGGCGGGGAGCTGCCTTGTGTCTCCCCCGCCCTCCGCCTGGACCCGGCCCCGCCCGGCTCCTCCCCCCCGCCGCTCCCCCCCGCCCCCCTGCGCTTCAGTGACCCCCCCCCCACATCTCCCCTCAGCCCCGTAATCCCCCTGCACCGCCCCAGCCTCCTCCAGTGCAACAACCGCCCCTGCCCCCTCCTGCCCCCGGCCTCGCACACCCTGTTCCCGCCCCAGCCCCCTCCCGCCCCCCGTGTCACTCTCCTGCCCCCAGCACGGCCCGGCCGGGCTCCCCCCGGGGCTGGCGGCAGCTTTCCCGGGCCCCGGGCGGGAATCGCAGCCAGCTCCGCTGGGAGCAGCCTGGGGCCAAACCTCCCCCTGCAGCTGGGGGGGGCGGGGGGGGGGGCGGGTCTCTCTCACCTTCCCTCCGAGCGGGGCCCCCCGGGGCAGGGGCAGGGGCCGGGCCGGGCTGGGGGCTCTGCCCTGGGAGAGGCTCCTGGGGGGGAGCAGCGGGAAGGGCCCTGCTGGAGATTCCCCTCTCCCGGCTGCAGCCAGGGCTCCGGGCTCCCAGCACCAGCCGCCCCCCGGGGCTCGGGGATCTCGCCAGGAGCCTGGGAGCCAGAGTCACCGCAGCGGCTGCGAGTCACTTCCTGCGGCCGGGCCTGAGCCCAGCGCTCGCTGCCCGGAGCCGCCTCCCGGCTGCTCCTGGGTCCTAGCGATCAACCCAGCGCGCTGCAGCCCCAGTCCCAGCCTCTGCCTCCTATGACACTAAGAGCCCTGCAGTGCTGAAGGGAAAAGGGCGCATTGTTCTGTGAGGGCAACGCTGATCAGGCCTGACAGACGCCCTGCTCCTCAGGCATTGCTTTCATGGTATTCATCCACCACGGCCCATGGGCGCTGTCTAATAAAGGCTCATGTCACACTGGTCCTCAGGATCACTGCAAGAAGCTGGGCAGATGATCTTTAATGAACTACATTTATATACCAGAAACTGTTTTCAAGTCTGAATCTAGGCAGGGTTGACAAACAGGTTTTGCTAGACCAAGGGATATCTAGTCATCTCTCTCCCACAGTTCACATGTAGATGAAGCATTGTAAGTGAATACAATTGAAGTCCTGTTTGCATATAGCAGCGGTTCTCAACCAGGGTTACACGCATCACACAGACACAAGGCAGCCTTCTGCAAATCCCTCCTGCAAACTCAGCACAAAGAAACAAGTGGACCTTCTGCAACCCTCCTTTCCCCAGCAACTCCCTTCAGCCACTCCCAAAATCAAAACCACTTATCAGGGGCCTCCTGTCCTGTGTCTGTTTCGCCAAACTGGCTAGCCTCCTATGGAATAGAGAAGAGCGCCTGGCTTCAAACATCTGTGAACACCAAGTCATCTTCTGCCTCTGGCTCCCCCTCCTGCACCACATCCCCATCCATGAGTTTCTCCTGGCTCAGTCCACTCTTGACTGACCCCTGAGCCGCCAAAATATCCACGGTGCTCTCTGCAGTGGAGGTTGGGTCACCGCCGAGTATTGTGTCCAGCTCTTTGTAGAACCAGCAGCTCGTGGATGCAGCACGGTGCACTGGAGTGGCAGTTTGCCTCCCACACCTTGTGGTAGGTGTTACGCAGGTCCTTCACTTTGACCCTGCACTGCACTGTGTCCCCGTCATCAGGGGCGGCTCTAGGCACCAGCGCCCGCTTGGGGCGGCATCCTGGGGAGGGCGTCATTTGGCTCCGGTTGAGCTCCGCGGCATGCCTGCGGCAGGTCCACGGAGCCGGGACAAGCGGACCTGCCGCAGTCATGCCTGCGGCGGTCCCGTCTTCCAGCGGCTCGGTTGAGCTCCGCAGGCATGACCTGCGGCAGGTCCTTCGCCCGGGCTCCGTGGACCTGCCGCAGGCATGCCGGCGGGAGCTCCACCGGAGCCAAATGCCGCCCTCCCCAGGATGCCGGAGCCGCGGGAAGAGGGGACCCGCCGCGGGACTGGGGAAGGGCGGCGCAGCGCTCCGCGCTGCTTGGGGCAGCCTACTTTGTAGAGCCGCCCCTGCCCGTCATGGCCCCTTTCTGGCATGAAGCGTGATATCTGCCCATATGTATCATAATTCCTATAGCTGGAGTATAACAGAGACTGAACAGTCTCCTCTCCCCACATGCTGATGAGGTCCAGCAGCTCAGCATTGTTCCAAGCAGGGGAGCGCCTGGTGCGTGCAGCAGCCATGGTCACCTGGACGGATGCGCTGAGACCACTGCACGCATCACAAACAAGCAGGAAGGGGACTTTCAAAATTCCCAAGGAATTTAAAGGGTAGGGCTGATGGTTGGTCATCTGAGGGCAGGGCAGTAGAGTTCAAACCGATGACCAGAGGTGAGAACAGGCATCATGGGACCCCTCCCAGTAATCACCACAGTGTCTACACCGGCACCACAGCGCTATAGCCCTGGCACAGAAAGTCTCTCGTTGGGGTGGATTTTTTACAGCACTGCAACTGCGCAGTTTCTGCACACAAAGCGGCTTGGCAGTGTGTACACCTCTGCAGTTGGAGTGCAAGAAGCTGCTTTACTGCACACAAACTTGCCAGTGTAGACATACCCTCAGTCTCTGACTCTTGGAGTGCGTATCCAGCACTCACCCTCATTGTTTTTGCTGACAGATACTGGTCATTTTCATTGTTCTAAAAACAAGAAAAATCTCATGACAAAGGCTAGGGAAACGTGAAAAGAAAATCAGGAAGGACTGTTTTGGAAAGTGATCATTTGTCTTTTGAAGTCCCCAATAAATCTGAACTCCATCCTGTCAGAATAATTTAATATCAAAATATGTAACAGAACAGCCTGAACCAAAAAGGGAAAAACCCTCAGTCCAGGGAGGGCTACAAACCATTTTCCCATTCATGAAGTGAAACCCCAGAGAATCTTAAGATTCAACATCTGGAGAACAAATTTGCCCATTTCCTTATGAACAGGCCAAACCTACTTTACTCAGCACCGCCGCATTATTTGGCTGTGTTATTGACAAAAGTTTTAAGCATCATCATCAAAAAAGAAAGAGGAAAACAAGACAAACCCAACCAAAATTTTCCTATCTACAAATGATCTGGATTTGGCTGGAAAAACTCCAGATGCCACTTTACCAATAGATGGAAGCTGGGATTTGTAGACCTGAATTTATGGGGGCTAGTTTGTTATGTCTCGCCACTGATCTGATTAAAAGAATTTAGATTTATGTCCCAATTCAGGCTCCCAGGAGCAGACTCCTGGGGTGTGTGGCAAGGGCACTGAAACTGAGGACAATACCAGAGTTTTAAGATCTTTATTAAAACAAGTGAAAAAGCAATCAAAGCTCCAAGGCACAGTCACAAATAAGTAATACAATTCTAAAGTTCCTGGTGGTAACATTCCTGCTCTAAAGACTATTTAAGCTACCATGCTCACACGCTTCCCTGAAGACCGGGTAGTAGGAGACAGAGGACCAGCCTTGTCTCTGGCATGCCCAACAGATTTGATGGTCTAGGTCGAAGTCAGGACCGGAGGAGTAGCTATGTTGCCAGGCTGAGCTGATAGCTTAACAGAAGGTATAAAGAGGGACGAACGAGCGACCCCTCTGCATGGGTGTTGGCCCTTTTATAGGGTCCTCCTAATGGCATGAATATTCATAGCCGTGCCCAATCTGCCATGCCCAAATCTTACTTCCTCACCCAGAGAAATCTTCGGATACGCTTATTCTATAGGCTAACATATTGTGACATATATTCAGACATGTTAATATTGATTATCTCATCCCTGAAATCATTACCTTTGACATTAATCATAACTTCCATGTTCTGCTGCAGAGCACCCTGTGGTTACCGGCCTGGTCCAAACTTAAGGTGAACACCTTCGGTTCTTCATTCGATTCTCTGTTCAGTTCCCCCAGAGACAAAGGGGTCGCCAATAGGACATTTATCTATGCCAAAGGTTGCAATCACTTATCCTAACTGACTCAAGCTAAGCTTCCTCTTCCAGGATACAGGCCTGTAGGCTCCCCTGCATTACAACCAACCATTCTGAGTAATATATATTGAGATCCGGTATAAACCAAACTCCCTGAAGATAACAACAGAATCAATCAAATCAGTGAAGGAAGCACTCTAGCCAATATAGCAAGCTAGAAAAGTAACCTTATGGACTACAGATTTAAGCTCAAACTGTGCTTTGGGGTTCATTTGAATTCCCCCTTCAGGAATGGGACATTTTCTTCTCCAGCCCTCAGGGGCCTGATTGAGGATCAAAGAAATCAAAGCCTGGTTCCTAAGCATGGTGGGCAAAGGACACTGTGGTAAATGACACACGTGAAGGTGGAGGGGTAGAAAGGGAAAAGGATAAACCTTTCTCGGCTTGGGCAGAGGCTGCTCTGTGAGAGAAGATATGTGAGCTTGATGGGGGTGGGAGGGAATCCCCTGGACTCACCCCGTCCCCTCAAATAACGCAGAAGTTAAAACACCACATTATTTTGCTATTCCTGCTCCAGCTTTTTTAGACTCTATTGAATGCTGGCGGATAAGGGAGAAACAGCACAAAAATGAAATGCTTTTCAGCAGAACCTGGAGCAATGTGAGGCTGTCTGAGAATGAGACAATCTCACTGCAAAGGGGGGACTTAGTGACTCTAACAAGCACTTTGCTAATGGGGGATTGGAATAAACTGCGCAGGGTCAGTCTAAACTAGAAAAAGGGGTGGAGGAACAAAGGAGACTCACCAGCTAATCCCAACCACTTCTCCTGCCCTAGACAGACGCTCGGAGGCTGATATTATCACTCCCCATTTATTCCCTCTCTGGAAGGCACAGATTTGTCTCAGGTCATCTCGCAAGCTGCTGGCAGCGCTGGGAATAGATCTTAGATCTCTTGAGTCCCAGGCCAGTGCTCTATCCACTAGGTAACGCTGTTTCCCTCTCAGAGGCTGATGCTGCCTTAACAGAGGTGGGAAATCCAGACTGCCAACAAAAGGCCCTGTGGGAATCAGTCTCTGCTAATGGTGCTGTCTGAATGCACCGGGGGCAGGGAGAAGGGGCAGAGGGGGTGAGTGATGAGGCAGCACCTCTCTACCCCTGTGCTCTCCCTCACCTCTTATCCCATGAGCCCCAAACACTCGATAGCCCAGCACCCAGCTCCCCCTGCTTCCCAGCTACTCCAGCCCCAGCCATTCAATCCCCAGTGTCCTCCCCAGAACCCATTGCCCTGGTCCCTTAACCTTTGATCCCCCAGAACCCAGTGCCCTGGTCCCTTAACCTTTGATCCCCCAGAGCCCAGAGGGATTTGGAGAGAGGAGGAGTTACCAGCCCCCAGGGACACTTGCCCTGCAGGGAACAGCTCCAGGTCAGCGGGGGAGCCCAGTCCAGGGGCTGGTGGAAGATGTGGGGGTGGGGACAGGGGTCTAGAGCAGGGGTCGGCAACCTTTCAGAAGTGCTGTGCCGAGTCTTCATTTATTCACTTTAATTTAAGGGTCTGTGTGCCAGTCATACATTTTAACGTTTTTAGAGGATGTCTTTCTATAAGTCTATAATATATAACTGAACTATTGTTGTATGTAAAGTAAATAAGGTTTTTTAAATGTTCAAGAAACTTCTTTTTAAATTAAATTAAAATGCAGAGCCTCCCGGATCAGTGGCCAGGACCCGAGCAGTGTGAGTGCCACTGAAAATCAGCTCGCGTGCCGCCTTCGGCACATGTGCCATAGGTTGCCTACCCCTGGTCTAGAGTGAAGGTGGGGCCTGGCCCAAGTGTCTTTCTCCTCATCTCCATGGCAGGGGGATCCCGGCTGGGAGGGGAAGGGAGAGGGGGGAACTTCAGCCAGGCAGAGGGAGCGGCTGGAGGAGTTTCTCTCTCTCCCTTTCCCCACCTGTGGCTCATCAGCTCAGCAGCCAGGGCTGCAGCAGGGAGGAGGGACTGATCAAGGCTTCTCCTCTGCCTGGGGTTTGTGGAGACCAGGCAGAGCCAGAGGATCCCAGACCAGTTGATGCTCAGCTGCTGCTGGATCATCGCCCCAGCGATGCGCAGCTGGATCCTTGGGAGCCAAATGCCCCTGATGTGTGTGGGAACGAGGAAATGGGTTTGTCACCACGGCCAGCCCCAGTCAGGGCCCTGAGAGAATTTCCCCCCTGCGTGGAGGAGTCTCTGATGTCCAGTATGGTGTTAGCTCCACTTGGAGCATTTTCCACATTGAGAACAACTCAGAGGTTTCTTCCCTGTGCGGATGCCTGATCCCAAATGAACCTTCCCCCACATCAAGGTGTCTCTGTTGTGTGGGTCACAGATGTGTAAAGTAAATTGAACCTTTTCCTGTCAAGCTATTTCTGGGTTCTCTCCTCCCTGTGTATTCTCTGATGATTGGTGAGCGCTGAGCTCCTACTGAAGCTTTCCGCACACTCAAGGCATTTATAAGGTCTCTCTCCCGTGTGGATTCTCCCATGTTTAATAAGGTATGAGCGCAGACAGAACGTTTTCCCACAGTCCAAGCATTTATGAGGTTTCTCTCCTGTGTGGGTTTTCTCATGTGCTTTAAGGTTTGATTTGAAACGGAAAGTTTTCCCACAGTCCAAGCATTCATGCGGTTTCTCTCCTGTGTGGGTTTTCTGATGTGTAGTAAGGGTTGATTTCAAATTGAAACTTGTCCCACACTCAGGGCATTTATAGGGTTTTTCTCCTGTGTGGATTCTCCTATGATTAGTAAGGGCTGAACTTGCGATAAAACCTTTCCCACACTCATGGCATTTATAGGGTCTCTCTCCTGTGTGGGTCCTCTCATGAGTTAGAAGTGCTGAGCTCTGACTAAAACTTTTCCCACACTCATGGCATTCATAGGGTCTCTCTCCAGTGTGGGTTCTCTCATGTGCAATAAGTGTTGCACTCTGACTAAAACCTTTCCCACACTCAAGGCATTTATAAGGTCTCTCTCCTGTGTGGGTTCGCTGATGTGTAATAAGCGTTGCACTCTGACTAAAACTGTTCCCACACTCACAGCATTGAAAGGGTCTCTCTCCTGTGTGCACTCTCTGGTGTATAATAAATTGTGACTTCTGAATTAAGATTTTTCCAGAGTCCACGCATTTATAAGGCTTCTCTCCTGTGTCAGTTTTCTGATGTGTAAGAAGGTTTCCACTGAAACGGAATCTTTTCCCACAGTCAAGGCATTTGCAGGGTTTCTCTTCATTGTGACTTGTCTGCCGGACTGTGGTTTCCTTGGGATCCTTCCATCCTCTGCCACGTTGAATTGATTTGTTCAGTTTCTTCCCGGGATGGTTTCCCAGCTGCGTCTCTGATCTGTGTTGATCTCCCCAGGCATTTCCCTGCTCCAAGTGCTGGGAAAAATTCCCTTCTGTTCTTCTCATAAACCTCTCCTGCGGTTCCACTTGCTCAGGACCTTCCTGCTGCTGATTCTCCTCCTTGTTCTCACTCACTGTCCTATCACCTGCCGGGAGAGAGAGAAGCCAGACAGGAGTCACTGCCTGTGCCGGGGAGAAAGGACAGAAAGGGGAATAGCAAAGAGGGAAAACACAACACAATGACTGTTGGGGAGCTGGAGACATTGGATTCTGCCTCCACATCCCACCCCAACACTCCCAGGGAAGGAAAATGAGGTAGGAAATTCCCGACAGCTAACAGGATGGGTGGGAAGCCGTGACTGATCTTTGCTTTGATGCTACAACACCTGCTGACTGCAGCTCTGACCTAGGTGAGATGGGGCAGAACTGAGGGCTCTTAGTCACAGAAAGTTTTTGGTACTCCCAGCTTTTTCCTTCACTTGCCAGATGTTTATCTGTTTCCCTCATTCCTCACCTGTGCGGGTGCCTCTCGGGCTCTTCCTTTCCTCGGTGGCTTGTAGATCCGGGACCCACGGCTCTTCCCCTCTTTCCAGCAGGGCGATCAGATCAGGTTTGGGAACGGGGAATCCTGCTGAGCAGTGAAATTAGGCAAGGTCAGGGCTCATGGAGTCTTGGTAGAGTATTTGTTACGTGGAATATTCCCTCAGTTTAACCTGACCCTACATGGAACTGTGGTAACTCAGACCCCTTGGGAGCAGCAGACATCTGAGGTCGCAGATTTGTTGTCACTCCCTCACTAGGAGGTCTCAGGGTAGATGCTCTCTGTGGACCCACAGCTCAGCTCGGGTGTTAAACACCTGCCTATTTCCAAGCCTGCAGAATGGAGAGCCCTCCCCATGGGTGGAGCTAGTTCCAGGAAGGAAGGTGAATGGTGTGTGAAGGAGAAATAATACAGACAGGGCAATACCCTGCTCCTGGCCCCTTGAAAGTTGGAGAGATGGGGATGAATTAGCCTGTGCATTAGGTTTCTGTATCCCCTGTTCGCTAGAATGGGGTGTGGAGATAAAGGGTCTCTCACACTGGAGCTGTGGATTATGCGACCCTCCCACTCCAAACTAACTCACCAGGGAAAAATCTGACTAGAGTCAGATATGCAGATCCCACAGCTTCTAATAATCAAGGGGACGGGTATCGCTTACCCAGCGAGGTCACTGTCTCATAGTTCTCCTGCATGACGTCCCTGTAGAGGGCTCTCTGAGCGGGGTCCAGCAGAGCCCCCTGCCCCTGGGTGAAATACACAGCCACATCCTCGAAGGTCAGCGGCATCTGGAACAACAAGAGTCCCCCACTCAGCACCTGCTGCCCCAGCCACAATCCCACTATTCATGGCAGAGGCGGCCCAGAAAAGCAGAATCCCACCCCTACCCTGCTCAGAGCAGCCAGGAGGCTTCAGGGGGTGGGAGAAGGTGAGAGCTCTTTGTCCCCCCAGCACACGGAGCAGGGCAGGGTCTTCTCATTTACCACACGCCTGCCAACCAAAGGCTGATGCGGGAAGCAGAGCTCTGAGTCCGGGACAGGGACAGGAATCCCAACAGCTTCCCTCGTATTTCACAGCAGCCTCTGGCCAGTGGGTTCAGGGTCCAGCACTGGGAGTCTGGTCAGTTTCCCCAGCCCTGCCAGGAGACGTGTTTCCTGGTTCAGAAATGGGGGGATGTTTCCAGCATCTGCAAATGGTTCTGTTCAGAAAATCAGGCTCCAAACTGAACATGTCCCAGCAGATTTATCACACCCTGTCCCGTCCCTGCCTCCCCCTGGGTGCTTCCTCCCATCACTCCACAACAAACTCCCTGCAGCTCCCTGAAAATCCCCTACCTGAGCTGGCTCCATCACAGCCATTTCCCTTCCCTGTCCCTTGGAAGACGGAGGATCTGGAGCGAAACGTGGACGTGATTCCTCAGCCTGTCGGGGCGAGAGGGGCGATGGGGGAGGTTTCAGAAAGGGCTTGAGTCCATTTCACACCCCGATTCCCCCCAGGCTCTCTCCCTGCAGACAGACACTCTGGACTCTGCCATGCTGGGAAAACCCTCAGTCACTTTATCACCACACAAACCTGGCCCCTCCCCCCCAGCACTGAACCCCTGAGACACTTTTAATCCCCCCCAGGGACAGAGTCACTAAGACAAAGGTTAGAAAAGAGCAGAATCAAAGGAAACACTTTGGGGGGTTCCTCCTGACATTGGCCCCAAGGGCAGCACATCCCCCAGCAGCATGGGGACTAGGCAGAGACAGGAATTGGTTTCTCCTCTGTCAGCTCCTCCCCTTGTTCCCAGGAGAGTCAGTCAGCCCATGGGGTGCAGGGAATGGATCCGGGCAGGGCTGGGAGCTGGGAACCTCCCTCCCCACTTCTTTCTCCTGTTGCCCCTTTCGGTCTCACCCCTCCCCTTCCTGTCTCCTTCCCTCTCCCCCCTGCCTGGGAGAACCGGGAACTGTCCCATTCCCATGGGCGTTGGCTCTCCAGGGTGAGCCTGGCTGTGTCACTGAGGGTAGGAGCTCCAGGACCCACAGACTCATAGGGAGCCCCTCCCCTCTCCCCCTCCAGTACAAACTCACTAGGAGGTTGCTGAAAGGGGCCCTTTGTGCAGAGTCACTTTCCTGCCCTGCCCCAGCCCTTTCCCCTGGGTCTCTCCCAGTCCCAGGCAGCTCAAGCGCTAGTGTGGGCTGAGCCCAGGTCTGCCCCAGGGGGCTGATTCCAGCCACTGGAGAAAGTGCCCACCTGGGCTGGGCACAGAGGGGGGGATTTTAATGAAGGTCTGTCTGTGGCACAGACCCCAGTGGGGAGCAGTAATTTCCCAGTCTGAGTTCTCAGTTACAGGAGGCAGCCAGGGGCGGCTCCAGCATTTTTTGCCGCCGCAAGCACGGCAGGCAGGCTGCCTTCAGCGGCGCGCCTGCGGGAGGTCCCCAGTCCCACGGCTTCGGCGTACCCACCACTGAATTACCGCTGAATCCGCGGGACCGGCGGACCTCCCACAGGTGCGCCACGGAAGGCAGCCTGCCTGCCGCTCTCACGGCAGCTGGCAGGGCGCCGCCCCCCGTGGCTTGCCGCCCCAGGCATGTGCTTGGAGCGCTGGAGCCGCCGCTGGAGGCAGCGGTATCTGAGCCAGGCAGCTCAATTCAAGAGCTCTAATATCAGGAGCAGAGAGAGGCACACACCAGCCTCCTCCTCTCCCTGAGCAATAGCCAGAGCCCTCTGGCTAATGACTGAGCTTCCCTGTGCTACCTCTGCAGCCCCCAGGAACAGGCAGGCAGAGGCTGACCTCTTTGGCCCATCCACACTCACCCCCTGGCAGAGAAGAAAAAGATGCCAAAATCGTGAGTGCGTCTGAAAATCATAAGTTGGGAACAGGGTGTGTGGGTGCAGGAGGTGGAGGGGGGGTCTGGATATTTGCCTTGTAGCTTCTGAGCCCTTAGGTGGAAGCCTCCTTCTCCCAAGCTATTTGTGGTAAAGGAAGCCCCCTCTGGCTGGGGGGTGGGGCAGCCCCTCACCCTCTCCTGCCCTATGGGGTGGGGGAGCTGCCCTTTTATCTCCCCCTCTTATTCTCCCGACCCCGCCCTTCCCCAGCCAGTCTGCTCTTGCTCTGTCTCCCCAGCCTCCCTCCCACATCCCCTTTCCTTCGCAGTGACCCCACTCAGAGTTTCCTTCTATTGCAGCTTTGTTCACATCTGCCCCATAAGTCTCCCCAATTACTCTGCATCGCCCCATCCTCCCTTCAGCGCCCTCCACCCCATCCCATCCTGCCCCTGCATCCCCTTCACTCTCCTCCTGCCCCACAGCCCTTCCCACCTATAAGTCCACTCCTGTCCTCCCACCCACGGTCCCTCTCCAGACCCCTCCCTCCTGCCCACGTGTGTCTGTCCCACCCCACCCCGGCCCGGGCTGGCTCCCCCTCTGCCCCGCCCCACCGGGGCTGGCGGCAGCTTTCCTGGCCCCGGGCGGAATCGCAGCCAGCTCCGCTGGGAGCAGCCCGGGGTGCCGGGGGCGGGTCTCTCACCTTCCTCCGAGCGGGCCCCGGGGCAGGGGCCGGGCCGGGCTGGGGGCTCTGCCCTGGGAGAGGCTCCTGGGGGGGAGCAGCGGGAAGGGCCCTGCTGGAGATTCCCCTCTCCCGGCTGCAGCCAGGGCTCCGGGCTCCCAGCACCAGCCGCCCCCCGGGGCTCGGGGATCTCGCCACGAGCCTGGGTCCAAAGGTCACTGCAGCGTCTGCGATTCTCTTCCTGCTGCCCGGGAATGAGCGACCCCAGTATCGCTCCCACCCAGCAGCTCCTGGGTCCTAGCGATAGCCCCTGGAGGGCGCTTTGCCTCTCTGTGTCTGGCTTCTGTTAGACCAGGGGTCAGCAACCTTTCAGAAGTGCTGTGCCCCGTCTTCATTTATTCACTCTGATTTAAGGTCTCGCGTGCCAGCAATACATTGTAACGTTTTTAGAAGGTCTCATTCTATAAGTCTTTAATATATAACTAAACTCTTGTTGTATGTAAAGTAAAAAAGGTTTTTTAAATGTTTAAGAAGCTTCATTAAATTAAAATGCTGAGCCCCCAGGACTGGTGGCCAGGACCCGGGCAGCGTGAGTGCCACTGAAAATCAGTTCAAGTGCCGCCTTCGGCACGCGCGCCATCAGTTGCCTACCCCGTGTTAGACATTAAGGTCAGAAGGGCCCATCATGATCATCTAGCCCAGGGATTCTCACAACCAAATTTTTGATGGCATCAGAGTGCAGCCAGCAGCTCTTGGGGTGGCCGCTCTGATGGTTTTTCCTAAAATACTTAATTACCTTTAGGAGACTATGCAATAAATATTCATAAGTGGGGGAATGGTCCTGCTACTGTGAGGAACTTGCCTGGCTTGTACACATCCCCGGTGGAATTGGCTAGCGAAAGGATCTGAGTCCTCACTCCCACTCCCTTTAGCCAGAGACCTGCCTGACCTCGAGGGCCTCCCTTCCACTCACCTGTGTGGCAGAGTCCTTGTAAGCCAACCACGCTGGGCCCAGGATTGCTGGGGGACTCGACCCCCAACCTTGTCACGCAGGACAGGGGCTAGGGTATCCCAAATCCAAGGTTCTCACTCCAACCTGGATGCTTCCCTGACCATTGCATAGAGTTCAGAGCAAATACAATTTATTAAACAGCAACTAAAAAAAAAAGGGGAAAAAGGGAAAGGTTAAAGGAAAACATCACCCCGCTCTGTGGGCACGGGGGAAGCACAAACTGCCATCTCTGGAATGTCAGGGCAGTTCACCGTCTGTTCCTCACACGTCCCAGGCCTCCCTCCCAGTCCCTGGCTGTGCTGCAGGGATGATGCAAGTTGGACATGTGCTCTAGCATGGGCCACATGCCCTCAGGCTCTAGGTGGCAGGGCCAGGGCCGGCTCTAGTGTTTTTGCCGCCCCAAGCAGCGCGCCGAATTGCCGCCACGGACAGTGGGGGCAGTCTGTGTGTGGTTAGGGTGGCACATGCGTTTCCAGGGCGGTGGATATTCAGCAGCAGCGTCTGTGTTCAGCCGGAAGACAGAAGCTGCACCGCTGCGGATACGCGTGAGCCGCCCTGACGGCGGGAGTTAGGGCGGCACGCGCGTTTCCATGGCAGTGGCAATTTGGCGTCAGCGTCTATGGTCAGCTGCTGTCTGCGGCGGCACAGCTTCTGTCTTTGGGCTGAAGACAGAAGCTGCCAGCGAATTGCCGCTGCCGTGGAAAAACGTGTGCCATCTTAATGGCACACGGACCGCCCCGCCGTGGCAATTCAGTGCCCTGCTTGGGGCAAAAACACACAGACTGATGCCCCTTGCAGACTGCCACCCCAAGCACCTGCTTGGAATGCTGGTGCCTGGAGCCGGCCCTGTTTCCAGCATCCCCCTTCCCCTCTGTTGGGGTTATGAGTCCCTCCCCAAGTGTCGCCTGCAAGGTCTCTTGCCTGGTGGTGTCTCCCTGCACCAGGCCCTCTGCCCAGGGTCCCCCACCACACTCTCCCCAGCTGCTCACCACACCTGGCTCCAGACTGCTCCAGCTCCAGCCCCAGCTCCCCTCCCACAGTGCTGCTGCTGCTGCGCCTCCAGCCCAGCCTAACACTCAGAGTTTCTCTCTATTGCAGCCCTATTCCCATCCGCCTCATAAGTCTCCCCTGATTCCCCTGCATTGCCCCATCCTCCCTTCAGCACCCCATCCCCTTCACCCCCCTCATACACTCCTGTTCCCCTATTATCCCTTCAGTACATCCTCTGCCCCCATCCCATCCTGGCCCCTCCTGCCACTCACACATCCCTGATCCCCTCAATCCCATTTTATCTAAGCCCCCACCCCTCTTCAGCCCCCTTCCCCCTCCCCAGGTGTGGCTGTACCAACCCCTAGCATGGCACGGGCTGGCTTCCCATGCCCTGCACATAATGGGAGCTGGTGGCCACCGCAGGAGAGCTAATTAATCCACCCCAAATGAGTGATGGCAGCTATGTCCATGGGAGAAGCTCCAAAAATAATAATAATAAAAAAAAGGCCTCCTCAGGCAGATTGAGTCTCCTTCTGCAGGAGGCAGGCAAATGGGAAATGCCAGCCAGAGGGGATTTCCCTGGCAGATGAAAAAATGTCCCCACATACTCCTAGAAGGGTCTGAAAAGCTGAAGAATTGGCCGCTCTGGTCTGAGCATGGGCAGCAGGTATAACAGGCCAGGGGAGATTAAGTAATGATGATTGATGCATAAAAGGACATATGAATCTTTAGCGCATCGGGCAGGTAAATATCTTTCAATGCCAGACATACCATGCAAACACCTGTTCTCACTTTCAGGTGACATTGTAAACAAGAAGGCAGCATTACCTTGAATGCAGGGTTTGTTTTTTTACATAATTCTGCATTTGTAAATTCAACATTCATGATAAAGAGATTGCACTATAGTATTTGTATTAGGTGAATTGAAAAAGACTATTTCTCTTTTTTTTTTTTTTGTACAGTGCAAATACTTGTAATACAAAATAAATACAAAGTGAGCACTGGACGCTTTGATTTTAATTACAACACACAATACAATGTATTTGAAAATGCAGACAACATCCAAATATTTAAATAAATGTCATTCTATTATTAACAGTGTGATTAATCATGATTATTTTTTTTAATCGCTTGACATCCCTAATTCCAATTGATTTTTTTTATAATGTATGGTAAAAATGGGAAAGAAAGCAATTTTTCCAGTAGTAGTGTGGCTGACACTTTTGTATTTCCATGTCTGATTTTATAAGCAAGTTGTTTTTAAGTGAGGTGAAACTTGGAGGTAGGCAAGACAAATCTGCTTCCTGAAAGGGGTACAGTAGTGATGAAAGGTTGAAACCCACTGGCATATAGGACCAACAGAAAGAGCACACTGGAGAATCAACAATGGGGAGGGGGGGCACTTCAGGGTGTATGTGTCAGTCTGTGTCAGAGAGGGACTCTGTGTGTGTGTGTGTGTGTGTGTGTGTGTGTGTGTAGTGTGAGACACAGTGAGTGCACTGTTACTGTAAGTCCCCTGCTCCCTCCTTCCCTCCCCCAGATTATTAATGAATGTTTAACAGTACTTGGCACAGTACAGACCCCTTGGAGACACCACTATTTATCTCTCCCCATTCTGAAAACTGACCATTTATTCCTATTCTTCGTTTCCTATCTTTTAACCATCATTCATCCACAGAAAGACCCTCTCTCTTATCCTATGAGAGCTTGCTTTGTTTAAAAACCTTTAGCAAGGGTTCAAAGGCTTTCTGAAAATCTAAGTACACTGTATTCACTGGATCATCTTGTCTATATGTCACCCGGGGTTCTTTCAACCCGAAGCCCTTGGTTAACTTTTACTCTGAGGTGTCAGGAAATAAATCAGGGGAGACACGGCCGTCTGACCGATCGATGGCTGCACAAACAGGACAACACAAGAGTGCTTTCACTTAAAGCTAAACTTTAGTTTCAAGCACTTACACACGTCCGTCCACAACAGGTTAGTAAAACACCCCCAACCCTGGATAGTTACCAAAGCTGAGTGTGGCTCTTGAGTGACACAGTGGCAGGCTTCCGGTGGCCAAATCTTCCGTCTGCCGGTGGGGACCGCAAGATGTATCCAGAGGGTGAATCCAAAAATAGTCCAACTACCTCAAACTTTTCTCCCTTATTTATACATTAGTAATAGAATGACATGTCCCTTAAAGAAAACTTAAGTAAGCAGTTTCAATGGTCAAGCAAGAGGCTCCTTCTGATTATTGATTAACCAGATGTGGATTTTTCCAGAGTTTGCAGCCTGAGGCCCCAATAGACATTCCTGGGGCACATCTTGCTCTTCTAAAATGCACGTATCAGCAACTTCAACACTATTCTTATCAGGAAGGGCGCGGGGTCAAGCTGCCCTTTCTGTGGCACCCAAAACCTCCTCCCCTCCTGATTTGGTTAAGCTAAGCCTGCTGACCAGGCTGCTTTTAGCAATAAGCCATAGTGGTTTCAGGCACTTTACTGGTTTGCCAAAATCTCCCCGTACATAATGCTTGTTAACCCCCTAAAAATTCTAGTAAATTGCTTTTCACTATAGTTTTTCCACTTGTAAAGATGGATGCAAAGAATTCATTTAGTTTTTCTGCAATAACCTTATCAAGTGTTCCAAGGTGTTAAAGAAACCTTAATCACTGGTTGTGTAGCAGGCTTCTTATGTACTTAAATATGAAAGAAAAATCCCCAAACCTGAAAGTAGCCTCTAGGGTTAATTCTCTGAGGAAAAAGTTTTGAAAGAGCTTTTGGAAAGTCTAAATTCCAGTCTTGGGATAGATAACAGTGCAGATTTGATCAGATTTGATCAAAGTCCCAGCCAAAGTAAACCTTCCTGTGGGCAACAATTTGGAAGCAACCCCTTGTTTCCCCGGTAAATGCTTACTTTAGTTGTGTTTATTTCACTAGGATCAGAGGGAAAAGGAAGGCTGGAAAAAAGCAATGTAAAAGGAGATAAAGACATTTCTATCCAGACAGGCAATTCTCCAGTACAGAAATCTGAAAACTGTCACAAGTTTCCCCCAAGATGCCACTTGGAACTGGGGTACCACTGAGCCCTCCTAATTCCCTAGTCTGGATTCCTTTTCACTGTATTTCTGTGCTCACTGCCAAGCCCTCCCCAGGCTTCGGACTGCACTTTACCAGCACACATACAGGTTGAGACGCACTCAGCTGAAGCTTCATACAGATGAAGAGATCAGCTCTGCGTGGGGGACTTCCCAGCTACTGAAGTGCACAGCCCCCTCTGGGGAATAAAATTATCATGAAGTCCACCCGCTCCCTCAGCGTGGAGGAAGATATGCAACAGCTTCTCCCCGCCCCCGTTATGGATTTACACACTGGTTTTAGACAAAACAAAACTGACTTTGTTGACTATAAAGGATAGATTTTGAGTGATTCTGGGTAGTAGCAAACAGATCAAAGCAGGGCCACCCAGAGGATTCAGGGGGCCTGGGGCAAAGCGGAGGAGCTGCGGTGCTTGTACTCACCCTTTGGCAGCACTGAATGGCCCCCCCCCCCGCCAAATATCCAGACCGCCACCGGGCCAGGGCTAGCGGGGCTGGGGCAAATTGCCCCACTTGTCGTCCCCCCCGGTGGCCCTAGATCAAAGCAGATTACCTGGTAAATAAACCAAATTGCAACTTTACATGTTAAATAGGTAAGATATATATTAGCAAATTCTCACCCTGTGTGATAAACAGGCAGGCAGATTCTTAAGGCACACGCTGCCTTGACTTTGTAGCTTGGGTTTCCCCAAGTTTTTATACACAGGCTAGAAATCTCTCTAGCCTGTGCATTTTCCTCCCTTGGTATTCACCCCTTCTTGTCAACTATTGAGAATAGCCACCTTAATTGAACTGGCCCGTTAGCATTGACCTCCCACTTGTATTTATACCTGCCTCTGTATTTTCCACTCCATGCATCTGATGAAGTGGGTTCTAGCCCACGAAAGCTTATGCCCAAATACATTTGTTAGTCTCTAAGGTGCCACAAGGACTCCTCATTGTTTTTGCTGATACAGATTAAGACGGCTACCACTGTGTAGCCTGGGACCATCACTTCACAGTTTAGTCTTTTTCTTCAGGTGTTTCCAGGTGTGTTGTTGCAGGGAGAGTGAGGTAACCTCATGATGTAATTTCCCCCCTTTTATATCTTCTCCCCTCTTGCTGGAAAGCTCTTCGGCTGTGACTTGGGTCAAGCAGTTCCTATTGTGTGCTGCTATCTCTGAGAGGTTTCTATTGTCCACAGTTCCTGGGGTAATCCTTGTGGTTTGTGCATTTCCTCAATAAGCCATTAACATTGTTTGGTCTTTGTACTGTTGTACCTGAAAGGCTGCTGGGGGGTGTTTTCAACCTCACAACAATGTTTCAGTAACACACACACAGCCAAAAATAACTTCACATACACATGATGATAGCACATACAATCCAATGAGATATTAATGTCTAGCAGATCAAGACTTTTAGAATGCTACCTCACAAGGCATACTTCATGCAAAACACATCCTAATTATATAATAGAAGTAAATAAAAGGATGCCGGGGTATCACACTCTCCATAACTCAATAAGGGATATCAAGTTGCTAAGCCAGGTAAAGGATATAATAAGGAGGAAGAATTGGATGTGGGAGACGGAATTCTGGCCCTGCATAGTAATAGACTCAGTTAATTCCTTTGAAGGGGGAGGGATAGCTCAGTGGTTTGAGCATTGGCCTGCTAAACCCAGAGTTATGAGTTCAATCCTTGAGGGGGCCATTTAGGAAACTGGGGTAAAAATCTGTCTGGGGATTAGTCCTGCTTTGAGCAGGGGGTTGGACTAGATGACCCCCTGAGGTCCCTTCCAATCTTGATATTCTAAGAAAGATACTCAAAGGGTATGGATATTTCATGTATTGAACCCAAACAGAAACACATGCTTCGTTCAAGAATCAATTTCTAAAATGTTAACAAAAGGGTGGCAAGGGACTTCAGAAAACATACATTAGTAGTTCAGAGAGAATATAATCCAAGTAGTAAAAGATGTTTATGGACCTCAAATGTAAGAAATTGTGCCCATGAAATGGGGACCCACGAGTCTCAAGTAATCGATACCAGAACTGGGAATTGCAGAAACCAAATATACCATATGGAGAGACGCCTCAGACAGACCAACCCCCATCTGGGGACAGCACCCCAAGAATGTATAATTCAAGGGGCCTGGTTTGAAAATGGAACAAAAATTCCAGCCAGAGGTTTAAGACCAGCTGTGAAATTATAGACCACCACCAAAAATATGGAGATGTGTCTGTGAAAGTGTGATTGGTGTACACAAAACACATTCACTGGGGCATGATAATGAATCTGTATTTAAATGGGAGCCAGGAAGTGAGTGGGTAATGGTAAAAGGATATCGTCATAATACCCAATTCAAGGGATGGGAAGCAGGGGCGGCTCTACCTTTTTGGCCGCCCCAAGCAGTCATGCACGGGAGGCGCCCCGGAGCCACAGGAGCAGCGGACCTCCCGCGGGCATGACTGCGGAGGGTCCGCTGGTCGCGCGGCTCGGCTGGACCTCCCGCAGCTGCGGACGGTTCGCAGGTCCGGCGGCTCTGCTTGAGCTGCCGCAGGCATGCCTGCGGGAGGTCCAGCCGAGCCGCAGGACGAGCGCCCCCTCCGCAGTCATGCCTGAGGCAGGTCCGGTCGTCCCGGGGCTCCGGTGGACCTCCCGCAGGCATGACTGTGGCAGGTCCGCCGGCCCAGCCTGCCGCCCCCCCGGGAAAGGGCCGCCCCACACGCGTGCTTGCTGCGCTGGGGTCTGGAGCCGGCCCTGATGGGAAGTGTCCAGACGAAAGTGCCCTGAAGGACAGAAATGTGCTTTAAAATACCATACCTCATATGGGGGTAATTTACAACACAGAGAAAGAAAAACATGGCTTCGTGTAACCAAATTGACACAAGAACATCAGTGTAACTAACCATTCCCCTGAATGTATGGAATAGTTAATTTCAAATTATGATCACAGCCATAGATATATACACAACAGATATAGATTTAATTTTTTTGGCAAGTTTAGTCCTTAAGGATTGGATGATAGACAGTCATTATCCAAATTGTTCTACATGAATTGCAAAACATAAAACATGTTGGTTTTGGGATATGGGAAGAAGAGGGATGGTTAAAAGAGACACAATAGGTGAAACATTTAATACTGGGATGGATTAGGAAATACATGGAGTCTCTCCACCCTGAAAGAGAGTAAAAGAAACTCTGGAACAATTGGTACAATCAGCACATACTGGGGAACAAGGGGAAATCATGAATCAAGAAATGGGATATTCTGTAATGGAATTAAGTGAATTATTAAGGACAAGTGTTTTGGGACAAGAAATATTCGCTCAGGATTTTCTTGGGGAGAAGTGTGTATAGAAGTCCAGGAAATTTGGGGAGAACAGTGGAGAGAGATCTTGAAACAAAGTCAGAGAGATAATTGGCCAGAGAGACTTAATTGGGCATTGAGTTATTAATCTTACATTAATCTGTCATTCCAAGATACCTGAAAGGTGCAAGTGCATAGATGTATCATACGCCAGTGCAGCCTTGTTCTTTTTGGCATAGCAAACAGAGAGGCACAAGAAGTGTATCCAGTAATAGATACAAGTGCCTGGGGAATAAAACAGGATACTATGAAATAGTATCAGAGGGAAATGGATTGTGGTAAATACCCAGTGTCATAGGTCTCACCCCCACTTGGAGCTGTTGGGTTCACAAGATAGGGACCTGCATGGACTCCTCTAAACTAAGATCCTAGTTTAGATCTGGTAAAAGCTGCCACCACCCAATAATGTATGTGTATTGGGACACAGTCCTTCCCCCAAATCCTTGGGGATCCCAAGAGCCCCAAATCCATGGAGTTCTTACACCTAGGAGAAATAAACCATTCCCCCCTGCTTCCTCCCCCCTCCCTTTTCCTAGGAGAGATACTGGGATCCAACTACAGAGGGATGCCTCCCTCCTCCCCTTTCCCTGAGAATTCACCCAAGGAAAGATCAACCAAGTTCTTAACAGAAAAGATTTATTAAAGAATAAAAAGAAAGTAACTGTCTCTGTAATACCAAGATGGAACAATACACAGGGTCTAAACTATAAACCTGGAGAGCATTCCCCCTCCCCCTTTCTTTCTCAGTAAAAGCAAAGTAACAGCAAACAGGAATAAAGAATTTCCTTCAGCAAACACACAATTGCAAATGTAGAAATCAAATTATAAGACTAATCCGCCTTTCTAATTAATACTCACTATTGGATAGTAGGAACTACTCCAGGAGAACTTGGAGATATGACTGGCCTCTCTTAGATCCAAAGAGAGAGCTCTAACAAAGAACACAGACAAAGGCTTCCCTCCACAGAGATTTGAAATTATCTTGTCCCTGATTGGTCCTCTGCTCAGGTGGTCATCAGGTACTGCATGTTAACCCTTTACAGGTAAAAGAGACCTTAACCCTTAACTATCTGTTTATTTATGACACCCAGAGAGGGATGAAAACAAACTAATAAATGGTGGTAGCCAAATAAAAATGGGGTAACCTTCTCAGGGCCGGCTCTAACATTTTTGCCGCCCCAAGCAAAAAAAAAAGAGCACCGCCCTGCCTCCGCGAGTGCCGCCAGACCCCTCCCTGAGCGTCGTGTCGGACCACCCAAGTCCCTGCCCCGCCAGCGCCGCCTCGCACCGCCCAATTCCCCACCCCCCCGCACGTCACGTCGCCCAAGTCCCCGCCCCCCGAGTGTCGCATCGGGCCGCCCAAGTCCCCGCCCCCACCGCACCGCCATGCCACACCGCCCAAGTCCCTGCCCCCCCCAGCGCCTCCCGGCCAAACCAAAAACAACAAAACCAAACCCTGATTGCCACCCCCTTCCAAGGTGCCGCCCCAATCATGTGCTTGGTAGGCTGGTGCCTGGAGGCGGCCCTGAACCTTCTTATGAAAAATGGTTGGTTGGGTCTGTACAAAATCAATCAAAACATATGTCAGCATCTGTTAGAATATAGATATTCAGGCCTGCCTGTAAAGGCCTATACTTGAAGAACTTAGGTGTATTTTTATCACTTAGCTAGTTACAGAGGCATAAAACAAAGAATCAAAATCACAGTCTGCCTGTGTCCTCTCACTAGGATAGTCCGAGGCCAGGGCTGGCTCCGGGCACCAGCCCAGCAAGCAGGTGCTTGGGGTGGCCAAAGTGAAGGGGTAGCATGTCCAGGTCTTCAGCGGCGGGTCCCTCATTCCCTCTCTGTGTGAAGGACCAGCTGCTGAATTGCCGCTGAAAACTGAAGTGACGTCAGTAGAGCTGATTGCAGCTTTCTCCCCCCTCCTCTGTTGGCTGCTTGGGATGGCAAAAACCCTGGAGCCGGCCCTGTCTGAGGCTAAGCAGCCATAACCTGGGAAGTGAATGGTCACATCCCAAACCAGCCACATTGAAATAAGGTGCTAGTGGGCTGTTAGGAATACAACCTGTCCTGAGAGGGCCCATCACCACCAGATAAAGATGGTCATAGAAAACTTAGTTTGACAGCATTCTGTTGGGCAAGAAATCACTTCTCAATGGTTGTGGAACCTTCATTTCTGTACCGTTTTAATCTTTATGGCCCCCACTTTTCTATGGTTAATCTGTCTGCTTCTCTAATTGCTTCTGTCTGCTGTATAATTAATTTTGCTAGGTGTAAGTTAATTGGGGTAGTGGGATATAATTGGTTAGATAATTATGTTACAGTATGTTAGGATTGGTTAGATTTCAGTAAAGTGATTGGTTAAGATATAGCTGAGAAAATTGCTATATAAACTGGTGTCAAACAGGAAGTGGATAGGGAAATTGGAATCATGCTTGCAGGAAATTAATTCCAATAAACATTGCATTGTCTACATTTCGGACTTCTGGTCTTTGGCTGCTTCTGTCTGCGTGACAAGAATGAGGGAAGTGGGAGGGTGGAGGGACAGCCCGCTAACAGCATCAAAAGAAAAAGGGTAATGTAACCTGACCTAAGGACCAATGAATGGAGTATAAGCAATACCACTGGCACCCCCACATGACTGAAACCTTTATAACTCGCCCTAGATCGATACCTATCGCCATATTTGGAGGAAAGAGAATTGAATGATACAGACTGGGATATGGATATGGATATGGATATGGATATGGATATGGAAATAGACAAATTAAGGAACATTAAATCAAATCATCGCCCAGAGTTGCAATAACTGTAAAATATAAAATTGTTGAAAAAGTTGTAGAAAAATAAGATCTCTGGTATGATATTGTATGTCAAGTGACAGAATGGAATGGCATTGGATGGGCAATGTTATTGTGAATTTGTGACACAACTGCATCATTTCTGCTATGCTTCTGTCTTGGGCACCAAATGGGTAGGCAATATAAAAAAAGACAAATTGTACAGATTAAGATTAAATTGCCAGATTATGCTTTTGAAGATCGTAAAAGGATGCTTTAAAATAAATTTTAAAGTAATAAGAAGGAAAGCAGGATACACAGTAGCTAATTAATGGCATATTGGTATAATTGGATATTGAGTGGGGGGCTGCTGGGATGGTCCTGAATTATTCTGAATTACTGCCGTTGTTATGAATGAATGTGGTATGTCTTGACATGTGTGAATTTGCTAGAGGATTCTGGGAGCAGGGCCTCCTTAGTATCAAACTAAACTGGGGGGGGGGGAGAGATGCTTTTGAAGATCGTAAAAGGATGCTTTAAAATAAATTTTAAAGTAATAAGAAGGAAAGCAGGATACACAGTAGCTAATTAATGGCATATTGGTATAATTGGATATTGAGTGGGGGGCTGCTGGGATGGTCCTGAATTATTCTGAATTACTGCCGTTGTTATGAATGAATGTGGTATGTCTTGACATGTGTGAATTTGCTAGAGGATTCAGGGAGCAGGGCCTCCTTAGTATCAAACTAAACTGGGGGGGGGGGGGAGAGATAGATACACTAGAGGGTAGGGATAGGGTCCAGAGTGACCTAGACAAATTGGAGGATTGGGCTAAAATAAATCTGATGAGGTTCAACAAGGACAAGTGTAGAATCCTGCACTTAGGAAGGAAGAATCCCATGCACTGTTACAGGCTGGGGACTGACTGGCTAAGCAGCAGTTCTGCAGAAAAGGACCTGGGGATTTCAGTGGACAAGAATCTGGATACGAGTCAGCAGTGTGCCCTTGTTGCCAAGATGGCCAATGGCATATTGGGCTGTATTAGTAGGAGCATTGCCAGCAGATTGAGGGAAGTGATTATTCCCTCTACTTGGCACTGGTGAGGCCACATCTGGAGTATTGCATCCAGTTTTGCCCCCCCCCCCCCCTACAGAAGGGATGTGGACAAACTGAAGAGAGTCCAGTGGAGGGCAACAAAAATGAATAGGGGGATGAGGCATATGACTTACGAGGAGAGGCTGGGGGAAAACTGGAGTTATTTAGTCTGCAGAAGAGAAGAGTGAGGGGGGATTTGATAGCAGCCTTCAACTACCTGAAGAGAGTTTCTATAGAGAATGGAGCTCGGCTGTTCTCAGTGATGGCAGACAACAGAACAAGAAGCAATGGTCTCAAGTTGCAGTGCAGGAGATCTAGGTTTCACTAGGAGTGTTACCTAGGGAGGTGGTGGAATCTCCATCCTTAGAGGTTGTTAAGGCCTGGCTTGACAAAGTCCTGGCTGGAATGATTTAGTTGGTGTTGGTCCTGCTTTGAGCATGGGGATTGACTGGACTGAGGTCTCTTCCAACCCTAATCTTCTATGATTCTATAGAAGAGTTAATGTGGAAATTCTCTATTCTGTGAGTCTCTTCTATTACCCTCCTTGGTGAGTCAATATGCTGGCTCACCAGGTAAAGAAATTGTATAAACACAAGATCAGTGAGCTTGGCACAAGCTGACCCAGGGCAAAATGACCCCTTTGGAAGGCATCACACTGAGAGCTTGAGTGAATGACTGATGAAAGTGTAAACATGGGGCAAAGTCTGGTTCATACCCCTTCTGCAGTCCCTGCTAGAAGGAGTGGGGTCTCAGGCAGAAGGGGTGGGGTCAAGGGACTAGTCTCCCCGAAGGGGGGTTTCACCCACCACCCATGGGTATGACACTAAGAGCCCTTCAGTGTTGAAGGGAAAAGGATGCATTGTTTTATTGAGGGCAACGTGGATCAGGCCTGACAAACTCACCACTCCTCATGCACGGCTTTCATAGTATTTATCCACCACGGGTCATGGGAGGTTGCTAATAAAGGGTCATGTCACACTGGTCCTCCGGATCATTGCAAGACATGTGGGCAGAGGATGAACTATGTTTGTATACCAGAAACTTTTGAAGTCTGAATCCAGGCAGGGTTGACAAACCAGTTTTGCCAGACCAAGGGATATCTAGTCATCTCTCTCCCACAGTTCACATGTGGATGAAAACATTGTAAGCGAATACAATTGAAGTCCTGTTTGCATATAGCAGTGGTTCTCAGCCAGGGGTCCGTGCCCCCTCCCCCCTCCCCAGGTCTGCCAGGGGGTTCATCAACTCATCAAGAGATTTGCCTAGTTTAAAAACAGGCTACACAAAAAGCACTAGCAAAGTCAGGACAAACTAAAATGTCATACAGACACTTACTTGCTTATACTGCTCTATAGACTATATGCTGAAATGAAAGTACAATATTTATATTCCAATTGATTTACTTTATAAAATTATATGCTAAAAATGAGAAAGGAACCAGGTTTTCAGTAGTAGTGTGGCTGTGACACTTTTGTATTGTTATGTCTGATTTTGCAAGCAAGTAGTTTTTAAGTGAGGTAAAACTTGGGGGTAGGCGGTTTACTGGCCTATAACTGAGGGACAAGAACCGCACCCTGCAATCCTGCAGGAAGCAAACAGGAGAGCGCATTTTGCATTCATGAAAAGGGGGATCCCAGCAACGGTGGCTGGTGACCCTGGGAGAATGCTTTAGCCATGGGTTTTACTTGTTAATGTTAAACTCAGACTATCTATGCCCAGTGGTCTGGGATGGGATGTTAGATGGGCTGGGATCTGAGTTACTACAGAGAATTCTTTCCTGGGGGCTGGCTGGTGAGTCTTGCCCACATGCTCAGGGTTTAGCTGCTAGTATCTCTGCTGGTGCAGAGTTTCCAGCTTCTCCCTCAAATAATTCTGTGTCCCTGCCAGCCCCACATCTGCCTGTCCCCAGCTCGGCTGTTAATTCTACTCCACCTCACTTCTGCCCCCAGCCCCTCCTTCAGTTCTGAACTGCAGCCCCCACATCTGCCCCTCAGAGCCCCTCTGTCCCTCCTGCAGCTCCAGGGGTTCTTCCCCCTCCCCCTCCCATCATTGGTGCTGCAGGGAGGGAGAGGGAGGAGCTTCCAGGGGTCATAGAGCTAAGAGGCCAGAGGGTTGGGTAGACAGGAGTCCTCCAGGCCATAGGGGCTGGGATGACTGTGGGTAGAGAAGCCCATTTTTCCATTCCCAGTGGGCTGTTCCCCCCACATCCCAGTGACACTGTCTGACCCAGGATCCCAGAGTCCTCCTGGCTCATAGAGGACAGTGGCAAACAGGCTGCACAGTCCCTGGGGCAGTGATGAGATTGGCTTCTCTCCCTCCCTCACTCAATGCTCTCTGTGGTTTGACAGTCCAGACGGTGCAGAGTTGAGACAGGAAGCAACCTCCAGGGTCATAGAGATGGCATGATAGAAAGTCTACAGGCAATGATCACAGAGACTATGGTGTGTGAAGGGTTAAAATCCATGTGCATTTTATATAACAACCTGATATATGGATTGTGCCAGCTCTTTCTCAGACTCAAAGTCCAGAGTTTGGTCAAGAGACCAGAGGCCTAGCAAATAGTGATTAGCTAAGAGAAAGCTGGGGTAAAAAAGATAACTGCCTTTGCTAAGATATGCTTGGTCAGTAGAAATGCCGGATGTTGAAGCAATGACTGAATAATTATGTTTCATCCAGTGTTTCAGATTGAACAAAAGATCCCTGTTCCTATTGTATCAGTCTCTTCTGTAGGGAACGTTCTTCCCACAGATCCAACCTTGAGTTTATGAAAATTGGCACGTCGGTATAAGATATGGCATCGTTCCACCTCCCTTCCCAGGGACCAGTGCCTGCCTTAAGACATAAAGGAGACAATTTCTATTGTCATATACTTTCACTGTTTCTTTGTTTTAACCCCCAGGAATGTACCTGTTGGACAATCAAAGGAGTTGCTCCATTCTTATGGTCCCCAAATCAGAATTAAACATATATATTTTATAGTAATAACATTTTATCAAAGTATTAATTAAATGTTAACTTGCTAACTTGAGACCATGGGCGGAGATATTATGTAACCTTTTAACCATTGGCTAATGTGCTATCTTGTCTTGCTGCAAAACCTATTCCAGGGTGTGGAACTGCCTACCCCATCACTTTCTATTGTAATCAACTGATTGGCAGTGTCTCTGAGCCTAATAAGCAAGGTGATACTCCGCCACCACTGTATGTAATAAACTCCTATGCTTGACCTCTACATGGTGTGGATTTATGTCCTTCAGTGTGTGAGGCTAGAGAGGCTGATCTCAGGGTCCCCAGTGGAATATTCTCCCCCGGGTCTCAGGGACACAGTCTGAGCCGGGATCTCCACACCCAGAGCCAGGGTTGGATTCTCATCCGAGGGACAGAGCCCAGCGGGAAAGTGAAGATTGGGGCCTCGTCATCAGCATCGATAAATGTCACCTGCCCCCGGTCACAGTCCAGACAAACCCGGATCCTGCTGGGGGTCCGGCTCAGGGGCAGGGGGGTCACAGGGGAGGTGAGAGCCCGGAACTGACTCCAGTCCCGTTCTACAGCCCAGATCCCCCCCTCAGGGCTATGGCTGATCCCTCCCTTCCTCCTCACAGACTCTCTGGCCACCCCCACAGCCCAGCATTGCCCATCCCCC
Organism: Mauremys reevesii; assembly: GCF_016161935.1. Lineage (NCBI taxonomy): Eukaryota > Metazoa > Chordata > Testudines > Geoemydidae > Mauremys > Mauremys reevesii. Next base: position 7,192,412 of record NC_052637.1, read on the forward strand.
ACCTCCACCTCCCAGCAATGTCTCCCCGAGGTGAATCCCTCACAGCCCAGCACACAGGGCTCAGGGTCAAATCTCTCAGGGTTGTTGGGCCGATCCTGCCGTGTGTGTCCCCATCTCACACTTTTTCGATCCTCAGACAGGACGAGTTGGGGTTGAGCCGTGTCTGGATCCAGAGTCACATTCGCTGGGGAGAGAGAGAGAGAATCAGAGCGTTAGGGGCAGAGCTCGGCCCTGGGGGAGGCTGGGACCATTTCTCACACTCCCCAGCAGCCCCGTCCTGGCTGGGACAGGCCTGGCCTGGATCCCAGGGAGCTGCCTCTGTCCTGGGCACCTGAGACTGAGCAGGGATGTCACTGCAGTTCCTGTCTTTGTAATGGGACCCACTTTGTTATTTTCTCATTTATTGCAGAGGCTTCAGCTTCTAGCTCCCCCTTCTGGGGCTGCTCCATTCCCATCAGCACAGACACAGACAGGAAGGTGTCAAGCTTTTAATGAGAAGGGAGCAGAAAAATTAGGTACCAGCTTTAAATCCCAGAGGGAAGCTCCCTCCCCTAATGCATCCTCCACTCCCAGATCAGGGAACAGAGAGGAAGGTGCAGTATTGGGGAAGAGCTGCTGTCATAAACAGCTAGTTAAGGGTTAATGCCTCTTTTACCTGTAAAGGTTAAGAAGTTCACCTAGCCTAGCTGACACCTGACCAGAGGAACCAATGGGGAAACAAGATGTTTCAAAAGGAAGGAGGGTTTTTTCCTTTGTTTAGAGTCAGTTGCAGTTTCAGATCAAGGAACCAGCCTCTTATCAGAGTAGTAAGTTTTAGAAAGGAATAAATAGGTTTATGTTTATTTTCTATTGTAACTTGTCTTTGTGCAATTAGGGGAATAATCAAATTGGGTATTCTTGTGTGTATTAAGGTTTTTGAGCAGGGGAACATCCTGTGTTTTAAATATAGGAGGAGGATGAAGGAAAAAAGAATGAAAAAAGGGGGGGGGAGGGGGAAAGAAATAAGAGACAATGTTCTTTCTCTTGGCTGGGTCCCAAGGGAGGGAGGGGGCAAAATGAATCTGCGCACAGGGCCCCACTAACTCTAAATTGGGCACTGCCTGCCCCCAAACTATGCCCATGTTAAAAAGTAGGGGGGAACGGGTCATCCCACTTTTAAAAGTGGTATGGCCTGGCCCTCTGGTCCCCCCTGTTCCAGTGCCCCTGGATCTCCTCACTGTTTAATGGGTTATTTGTAGGGCTGTGTGTGTCATGGCTGCTGTTGGTTGGTTGGTAACTTTAGCTACAATCTCAGGAAGATGTTTGCACTGGAATTTTCTCATAATTTAAAGACAATCTCCACCTGCAACCTTACTCTGTCTGTGTGCTCGTAGGGATTCCTCTCTTTTTGTCTCCAGTGCAGATGGCAGAGTGGCTGGAGGGGAAAGGAGAAGAGAGGTGAGATTTCAGACTTTCATATTATAACAGCATCACCACTCTCAACTCCTAGACCTGTGTTTTCATCATGACAGAGAAACAGACAGAGACACACTCTGGTCTTTAATATAAAAAGGTCTGAAACCTTTTCTTTCCTCCCTCATTCAGGCATCTCTCAGCATTGGAACCAACGTCCTTGCAGCCTCACAGCCATCCCAGGACAAACAATCTGTAAATGCAATTTACTTTTCCTCCTCATCCCCTCCCACCCTTCACATTCCCGTTGGTTTCTCTCATTCACTTGCTGCCTTTTGTCATAACCTAGATCCAGATCATGCAAAGACTTTTGGCATAAAAGTAACTTTACCCAATTGGGTCCTTTTGACACTAACCGGTCATATTGACTGACTCATGTACGTCACCCCAATTGGGGTATGGGCCGCCAACCACAGATCTCCAGAGTCCTCTATCCTGGGCCATTCGCTCTAGCTGGTTCCAGGTATAGCCCATTTTTTTGCTATCAGCCTGAAGGTTGTGTCGCCAGGTATTTCTTGGACGGCCTCTTTTTCGCTTGCCTTGGGGGTTCCACCACAATGCCTGTCTGGTGATGTTAGTTGGCTGCTTGTGTAGTGTATGTCCTATCCAGCCCCACCTTCTCCTTCTGATTTCTTCCTCTGCTGGGAGTTGACGGGTCCTCTCCAAGACGTGGATGTTACTGATGGTGTCTGGCCAGCGGATCTGGAGAATCCTTCTGAGGCAGCTATTAATGAAGGTCTGGATCTTCCTGATGGTTGTTTTGGTTGTCCTCCAGGTTTCAGCTCCATAGAGTAGGACTGATTTCACGTTGGAGTTGAACAGTCGAATCTTTATTTCCAAAGACAGCTCTCTGGAGCTCCAGATGTTCTTAAGCTGTAAGAAGGCTGCTCTTGCCTTACCAATCCTTACTTTGATGTCTGCGTCTGTGCCACCCTGCTGGTCAATGATGCTACCTAGGTAGGTGAAGGACTGCACTTCTTCCAGGGGGCTTCCATTCAGTGTGACTGGTTCGTTGCTGATGGAGTTAATCCTAAGGATCTTGGTCTTGTCCTTGTGGATGTTGAGGCCAACCTGTGATGACGTGGCTGCCACTATGTTGGTCTTCTCTTGCATCTGCTGTTTACTGTGCGAAAGGAGTGCAAGGTCGTCGGCAAAGTCCAGGTCATCAAGCTGGGTCCACAACGTCCACTGGATTCCCTTCCTACGCTCATAAGTGGATGTCTTCATAATCCAATCGATGACGAGGAGAAAGAGAAGTGGTGACAACAAGCATCCTTGTCTGACTCCAGTTCGCACCTGGAAGCTGTTTGTGAGCTGCCCTCCATGAATCACTCTACAGTGCATACTGTCGTATGAGTTCTTGATCAGGTTGACAACCTTTGCTGGGATGCCATAGTGCTGAAGGAGCTTCCAGAGGGTCTCTCGATCCACGCTATCGAAAACTTTCTCATAGTCAACAAAGTTGATGTACAACGAGGAGTTCCACTCCATAGACTGTTCGACTATGATGCAGAGCATTGCTATCTGGTCCGTGTATGATCTGTTCTGCCGGAAACCTGCCTGTTCATCTCGTAGCTGTGGATTGATGGCATCCTTCATTCTCTCTAAGAGGACTCGGTTGAAGACCTTCCCTGGCACTGACAGGAGTGTGATTCCTCTATAGTTGGCACAGTTGCTGAGGTCTCCTTTCTTGGGGATTTTGATGAGGTATCCCTCTTTCCAGTCTGCTGGAATCACTTCTTCTTCCCATATCTTCTCAAAGAGGGAGTACAGCATTTCCACTGAAGCATCCAGGTCTGCTTTCAGGGCCTCTGCTGGGAAGTCGTCAGGTCCAGCCGCCTTCCTGTTCTTCATCATGGTGATGGCTTTTCTGATCTCGTCTCTGGTTGGTTTATCACAATTGAGAGGTCCTCGTTGGCTGGGTCGATGTCTGGTGGATTTGGTGGTGCTGGTCTGTTCAGGAGTTCCTCAAAGTGCTCCGCCCATCTGTTCATCTGTTGTTCTATTCCTGTTATAGACTTTCCCTGCTTGTCTTTAACGGGACGTTCTGGCTTGCTGAACTTTCCAGACAGTCGCTTGGTAGTATCATACAGCTATTTCATGTTGCCGCCGTATGCTGCCTGCTCCGCTTCTGCTGCCAGTCCATCCACATAATCTCTCTTATCCTTCCTAATATTCCTCTTCACTGCTCTGTGGGCTTCAGCATACTCTTTTTTGAGCTTTGGCCTTTGCTGCTCTAGTCCTGCTGTTGTTGACTGCTGCCTTCTTCTTCTTCCTGTCTTCTATCTTAGTCAAGGTCTCTGCTGTGATCCACTCTTTCTGCTGGTGTTTCTTAATTCCAAGCACTTCCTGGCATACTGACCTAAGTGTCTCTCTCATCTTCTGCCATCTGTTGAGTACACTGTCTTCCTCTTCCTCAGACCAATCCTGTAGTACTGAAAACTTATTCTTCAGCGTCAGTCTAAAATCTTCCTTGGTCTTATGGACCTTCAGAAGGCTGACGTTGTACTTCGCTCTTCTGTCTGACGCGTCTATCCAGTTCTTCTTCAGCTTCAGCTTCAATCTGGCCACCACTAAGTGATGGTCGGACGCCGCGTCTGCTCCTCTTCTAACTCTCACGTCCTGCAAGGATCTTCTGAACTTCTTGCTAATGCAGACATGGTCGATCTGGTTTTCTGTCGTGCCTGCTGGCGATACCCAGGTACTCTTGTGGATCCGCTTGTGAGGAAAGATGCTACCTCCTATGACCAGATTGTTAAGTGCACACAGATCCACAAATCTCTCTCCATTCTCACTCATCTCTCCCAGAGCGTGGGTCCCCATGACTTGTTCGTATCCTGTGTTGTCAGGTCCAATTTTGGCATTAAAGTCTCCCATAAGGATGGTGATGTCTTTGTCTGGGAGAATCTCTAATATTTTCTGGAGTCTGTTGTAAAAGTAGTCTTTGTCCTCCTCTTCACTGTCATTGGTTGGGGCGTAGCACTGAACAACATTCATCTTAATCCTCTTCATTTTAGTTCTGAAGGATGCTGTGATGATCCTGGGACCATGTGCCTCCCAACCAATCAGTGCTCTCTGTGCCCGCTTGGACAACATGAAGCCTACTCCCTGTGTGTGGGGTGCGTCGCTCTCTTCATGTCCTGAATACAGCAACAGCTCTCCTGTCAACAGTCGTCTCTGTCCAGCTTGCGTCCATCTTGTCTCGCTAATGCCTAGTAGGGTCAGGTTGTTGCTCCTCATCTCTGCTGCAACCTGCGCCATCTTTCCTGACTCGTACATGGACCTCACGTTCCATGTGCTGATGGTAATCCTCCTGGTTGCAAGGAGGGTGATCGGCTTAGTGGCTTCCTCGCGGCTTTCACCACCCAGCATCATGCGTCTTCAAGTTGAAGAACCTTCTTTTTCCAGGCTAAAAGTCTCTGTTATCTCTATTTTTGGCGTTTCTGTAGCAAGTTGATTTTTTACGGGGTGGAGTTGCTAGCCCCACGCCCAACCCTCCTCCTTTACCCTCACTTGGGACAGGCAGATGGCCCCAAAGGACCTCTCTGGTGGAGTTAACCGGGATATTGAGAGTGTGTGAAATCCTGTGTCTAATTGTGAGCTGTTGGGTCTGTTTACTCTGTGTCTCCACAGAGAGCAGCACGATGGGGCCTCGTCCTCAATAGGCAGCAATAGCAATAATAATAAAATTATTTTATCCATGTGGAAATTGAGGCAGGGGGAAGGTTGGCTCCATGGGCCAGATTCACCCTGGTACCAGCAAAAAGGGAAAGGGGAGGCAGTTAGTGACTCTGCTGTTCAGTGGCTGCAGGGGCTGGTGCAGACCTTGGCACAGGCTGAGGAAGTTCTGAACCAGCCAGAGCTACATCCCTATGACAATGGCCCCCGTGTGTCTTGCCCAGCGTGCAGCGTGTCAGAGGCCCAGCTTTACACTGCCCACCTCCCTTGTCCTTCCCCTCCCTCTTCCTCCTGCCTTCACCACCCCCACCCCATTCCCAGCCCTCTCAGGAACACGCCTTGTGCCTGCAGCTGCTGGGGAGGAGGTACAAGAGGCCCCTGTGCTGGAGGGATCCCTCACCGTGGGGGAGGGGCTTTCTCCTTCCCCGCAGCCCATTTGGCCCAGATTAGTTGCCACATGGGACCAGAGCCCAGTGATGGGCTGGATCCAGCTCTAACAAGTGGCCTTTCATTTAGGGTCTAGATTTTGGGAGCTGAGCTTTAGACACCTGGGGCCTGGTTCTCAGAGGGGTTGGGCACCTGCAGCTCCACTGACTCCACTTGCAGCTGTGGAGGCTGCACAGCTCTGGAGCACCTGCCCTGCCCCAAATTTGGCTATTTTGCTATTCGTGAGCTTTAATGCTGTGACCTTTGATAAGTCATGAATTAATGGGAGACATCCTGATGCCTGGGCCTCTGCTCCATCTGCTCACAGTGTCTGCTTTCCACTAGTTATTAGGTTAAGTTTTGAGAATTGGTGCAACAGTCATTTCTTATGCATAAGATTGGACAAACAGATTGTGCATTTGCACTGCCTGACTTGACTTTTGAAAAGAACTAATAAACATATAATCTGGATGTGTATAATATGTCAGACATTGTAAGGGGTAGTTAGAGCATCATAGAAGAAATGTATCATGACCTGCCTATGCCCCAGGAGAAGGTAACTGGGCAGTACTTCTTTCAGAATGTCTGTCATTTCTTACTTTAATAGTAACTGTAATGGCAAGCCATGCTTTTGGAACAAATAAGGGGTTGAATTAATCAACCTGAGTGATTTGCATCCCAAGTATGTGCCATTCTCACTCAACAATTAAATAGAAGCATAATCTAATTATGAACCAATTGACCAGCACCATTCGTCTCTGACAGTCTCAGACACTTATCCCAATTTCATCTCCTAGATCCCTTCTAGGTACCTTTGAACTTCCTCAGAGCCTCCAGTAGCGCAATAGTTTTCTGTGAAAAACCACTGACTTGCTCTTCCAGTTCAGGAGAAATCTCCTCTGCCTGCTGGAACTTCCCCTTCTCCCACCTGGAGAGAAACAATTTCACGTGATTATATTTCACTGTGTGACTCATTATAAGTTCTTGCTGGTGAGTCGCTGCTCTAATGGGCCTGGAGTTAGAATTCCTCGACTTCTCCCAGCCTCAGAGCAGGTGCAACAGAGCCCATGGCCGTGCAACCTTCTCCTTCAAGGACCCATTAATCTTCTTCAACTCTGGCTTGGAGAGACCCGCTCCGGGGATAAAAGGCGAATTGAGTCTCCATGGCCAGTTCACTCCATGGTCTCCATGCTCTGAGGGACAGGAGGTTCCCAGCGAAGTGCTGTAGAAATCTGCCCACTAGGAACAGGGGCGGCTCTAGGAATTGCGCCGCCCCAAGCAGGGCGGCATGCTGTGGGGGGCGCTCTGGCGGTCGCCGTCCCGCGGCTCCGATGGACCTCCCGCAGGCACGCCTACAGATGCTCCACCAAAGCCATGGGACCAGCGGACCCTCCTCAGGCATGCCTGCGGGAGGTCCACTGGAGCTGCCTGCCGCCCTCCCGCGGCACGCTGCCCCAAGCACGCGCTTGGCGCGCTGGGGTCTGGAGCCGGCCCTGACTAGGAACTAGACTGAGACACCAACTCCCACCTCCTCAGCTCATTCCACACAGGTCTCCAAACAGTCCTCAGGTGGGGAAGACTCTTGACCACTGCTGTCCTGGGCTGAATGGTGACCAGTGCCCCAGCAGTGACAGGCCCGTATTCCATCTCCACTATCCTGAGGAGGCCAGTCCCCCAGGGATGTGACATCTCTAGGAAATACTTGAGGTCAGTCCTTCCCACTGAATGGATAATTCCAGAGTCTTCTTTACAAGGGTGAGAACCTCAGGATGAAGTTGGCCAGAGAGATTTGTATCCAGAATGTGACCTTCCCCACACATTTTGCTGTAGAGCCCTGGGTGCAGCCTGGGACTATGGGACCACTGCACTCCCTTAACTCTCTCCAGCCTGGGCTGTCTCTCACAATGCCTTGCTAGTGACAAGCAGCCAACCCCTCCAGGCACTGTTATCACTCAGCACAACAGCATGCGGAGCTCCACACCCAGCTAGATTGCATGAATGATCCCAGTGCCACTCATGAATCACACAGAGAAAGGCACCAGCCAAATCCCACATCCCCACCCCAGCTCCCAGTACTTTACCTCAGGAATATACCGTCTAATTTATTAATTAGTTCACCACTTCATCAAGGGAAAGTGGATATTCACCAGCCTTTGCAAAACCTGAGCAGATTTACCACACATTTCAGGCAAACTCACTGGTAAAGATAACCAGTAAAAGAAGTTTCTGGACTCCAAAAGATAGATTTTAAATGACTATAAGTGATAGACAAAAAGTCAGAGTTAGTTACCAAAAGAAAAGAAAATATAAGCACAGAGTCTAAACTCTCAACACTATTAGACTGGGTAACATCTAGATTAAGCAGTTTTTCTCACCCCACTGGATAATGCAGTTCATTGGAGTCTTAAGTCTTCTCAGGCCTTGGCTACACTTGAGAGTTACAGCGCTGTTGATGGCTTTATAGCGCTGTAACCCACTCCCCATCCACACTGGCAAGGCACATACAGCGCTGTATCTCCATGGCTACAGCGCTGCTCGTACTCCACCTCCCCGAGAGGACTAAAGAGTATAGCGCTGCTGCTGCAGCGCTAGGGTGCCAGTGTAAACAGGGAATAATTTTAGTACGCTGTGACTGACCTCCGGAAGCTTCCCATAATCCTTTTAAGTGACGATTGCTCCCTTTGTTTTGTTGTGAACTCCAGGCTCCTGGAGCTGCTTATCAAAAAACAAAACACAGCTCCTGTTTGCTGTGAATGAGCAGAGGCAGGGAGGCTCCCTGTGGAATGCCCACAGCTAGTGTTTGCTTGAAGAGAGGGGGAGGGAGGGGGCTCGAGGAGAGAAGCAGCGCGGCGGGTGGGCAGGAGGGGGGGGGTCCGTTTTGGAGTGGCTGCTTATCTGGTCTGTGAGGAAAAAAACCTGCTGTTTGCTTTCAGTGAGTGAGAGAGGGGTGAGGGAGGGGGTCGGAACTTGCAAGGCAGCTGCTGACACAGTGTTGGCTCCAAAAACCCACTTTCTCTCTCCCCCACGCTCCTTGTCACACTCCACCCCACCCCCACCTTTTGAAAAGCATGTTGCAGCCACTTGAACGCTGGGATAGCTGCCCATAATGCACCGCTTCCAATGCTACTGCAGATGCTGCAAATGTGGCCATGACAGTGCGCTGGTAGCTGTCAGTGTGGACAGACTGCAGCGCTTTCCCTACTCAGCTGTACAAAGACAGGTTTAACTCCCAGCGCTGTTCAGCTGCAAGTGTAGCCATACTCTCAGTGTCTTGGTTGCTTTCAGCATAGGTGGGGGCAGGAGAAAGGCCAAGCATGGCCCCCCTGTGTTCTGTTTTATACCCTTAGCCCATGTGCTTGGAGAACACAAGTCCAGGCGTGTCTCTGGTGGGCACTGCTGAGTCCCCAGGCAAGGTTGAGCAATTCCTCTGGTGTGGCCTTATGCAGGTGAGTCACTGCATTGTAGCTCCCTTGCTGGACAAGGGCTGGTGTTATCTGTTCAGTACACACCTGAGTGTTGGTTACCTCCCCTGTCGTGCTCTCTGGAGAGCTAGTATCTGGGCGCCTCCCAAATCCACAGCATATTTTAGTGACAAGCATACAACACATTCTCATAACTTCACAGGTATTCATAATATACACATTTTGATGGAACACTGCATTTCAGCAGATCATAACCGTTCCCACGATACTTCACTTGGCATGCTGTATATGCAATATCACAATTATATGTAAATGAGGACTCTGGGGTTGCAGAGTGCTCCCCCAAGGTATTGAAAGTCACACTAACATCACCACCAAGCTCTTTCCCAGCGTTGTGAAATGTGATGGGGAGTGAGAGAGAGCCACATACCTGCTCAAGGTGCTTCTGACGTCCTAGAGGGGAGAGAGAGGGGGGGGGGAATTTCAGTCCCATCTGACACGCACACATAGGGGATACCAGGGAAGGGATTCTGCAAATATGGGGGAGAGACCCTGCCCTGACCCCAGGGCCATGGATTCCCTGAGCTAATGGGGCTTTTCCATCTCTAATATCAATGTGTCTGTAATGCTTCAAAGAACAGGAATGCACACGCCGAGTTACACTGAGATCTCCGACTGCGGGACTCTACTGCTTATGATTCAGGAGCCCTCCCTTCCCTGTGTGGGCACCTGGGATGTTTCTAACCACAGGCGCCGGCTTCCAATTGTCCCTGGGGGTGCACAACCCCAGGCCCTGCCCCCACTCCACCCCTTCCCCCAATGCCACACCCCTGACGCTCCTCTTCCTGTCCCCACCCTGCCTCTTCCTCGCCTCTTTCTGCCCCCTCCCCCGAGCACACCCCATTCCCAATCCTCCCCATCCCTCCCAGCTTCTCCTGCACACGGCGGAACAGCTGATTGTGGCAGACAGGAGGCGCTGGGAGGGAAGGAGAGGATCGGGAATGGGGTGTGCTCACAGGAAAGGGCAGAACGAAGTGGGGAAGAGGTGGGGGGGAAGGGGGAGGAGCTGGCTGCCAGTGGGTGCTAAGCACCTGCTAATTTTTTTACATGGGTGCTCCAGCCATGGAGCCAGGGAGTCAGCATCTCTGTTTCTCACTCAGTCTCACCTGCAGGAATTCACTCGCTGGCTTCTGACACTTCCCCTCCATCTCACTGATCAGCTCACTGAGATGGGAAATCTGCTCGGAGAGTTTACTGACATTTTCATTCTGGATCCTCACAATCTCCTCGTCCAGCTTCTCCAGCTGGGCCAGCAGGAGTCGCTCTTGTTCCTCCAGGAACTGCCGCAGTTGCTGAAATTCAGACACAATGTTCTGCCTCTCGGTTTGTGTTTGTTTCTGTATAAAAATAGGGAAAGGGCTGGTCAGGGACAGGAATGGCGCCTGGGGACCTTTCATGGAGAGCTGAGTGTGCAGGAGGGAGAACTTAGTTGAAAATCCTCAGATTTCTGACATTTGACTCTACCCTATGGGTACTAGGGAGAGGATTCTCTCACAGCTTCCCCATTGGCCTCTGCATCTCTGAAAGGGAGGTTTGCATGTCTGTCATGTTAGCATATTCTGTTATTCATGGTCTCTGGGAATTCAGACCCAGAGCAGCAGGAGGCAGCACTCAGCATTACACTGACAGAGACAATGGGGGAGAAAAAAGAATCAAACATGTTAATGCACGAAATGACCAGACACAGTGGACAGCACTTCACGGGTGACAATCAGTTCACTTGGGGACGATTTCTGGGCAAGCCACAAGAGCTAGACATTAACTCATCAGCTGAAATGGAAGCTTAGGGCTTGTCTACACATGAATCTAACCCAGCAATCCATGATCATGGAGAAACACACACAGGTCCACGTTCACCAAGGCCACACAGATACCTGCCTCCAAACAGACCTCCCACTGCCAGTCCCTGCTGGTTAATAACAACAGGCACCTACCAGATACTCCTGGCTTTTCCCCTCTCCAGTCACTTTCAATCCCAGCAGCTTTTCTTGCTCTTCCCTCAGAGTCTTCAAATGGGCCTGGATTTTTTCCTGAAGAAACAGAAATGATTTGGGAGGTTTTATTTCAAGGGTTGAGAGGGGTGTGGAGCTGGGTGTTTTTCCACCAAAACCACAGGTGACTGTTGGTTCTAATCACTTTGTGATATCAGGACCACCAAGGAGATGAAACCTTATCAGTGCAGACTGGGAGTATGTCATATTCAGACTTGTTACCAATTCAGGGTTTTGGGTTTTTTTTTGTAACTAGAGAGAGATCTCATTTGTAACCAAGCTTTTTTGGTATTTGTGAATTGATTAGTGGTACAGCGCATAACAGGGCACTGGAGTCACATGGGGGTGAATCAACAAACCTGTGTTTGAGAAGGTTTAATAAACAAAGTGATACAAATCCTAGAAGCCACCAGGGTTTAAATATGGTCTGGGAGTTCAGCCCTGAAGCCCTGGGGACTGCACTGGTTGGACAGAGCTGGTCTAACCACCAGGGCAAACCCCATGAGATATCGGGAGGCCATTTGTCTGGTTTGGAGCTACGCGGTCCCAGTTTTGTGGAGCGCTATCCCTGTCTGGTAGAGACTCAGCATTGGACGTGGCTTTGTCCGGTGAAAATGAGAGAGAGAGGAGGAAACAGAGCTGGATTTACAGCAAGGGCGGGCAAACTTTTTGGCCCAAGGGCCACATCGGGGTGCGAAACTGTATGGAGGGCTGGGTAGGGAAGGCTGTGCCTCCCCAAACAGCCTGGCCTCTGCTCCCTCTCTGCCCCCTCCCACTTCCCACCCCCTGACTGCCCCCCTCAGAACCTCCAACCCATCCAACCCCCTCTTCTCCTTGTCCCCTGTGTGACGTTATTGATATAAATGGGGACCATATAGAACATGGGTTGCAACCAAGGTCCTGTAGTGGCACCAAATCCTAAGTAAAGGGGGTCATATAAGGTGTCTAAGACCAGGTTCTGGGTTGCTGGTTATGATTATGCTGTCTGTATGTCTGTGTATCATTTTGTAGTTGAAGTTATAAGTATTGGCTCTGTAATGTCTAGATTCTGTATTATGCTCTGCCTCTGGGAAGTGTCCCAGACAAGCTGATGTCAGCCCTGCCTAGCTGGCTTGATGGCCCATTAAAGGCCATCAGCTACACAATTGACCCATGGAGAGAAGGCAGACACGCCTTGTGACTCAGCAAAGTATGCAGGGACTGGCCCATGTGACTCCAGGCTCCATTTTGCTGTAAATTTCCACAGTGAAGACAAAGGGATTCTTACACCTGGAAAAGTCTATATAAGGCTAATGCCTCATCTCCATCTGGTCTTCAATCCTGCTTCTGACCTCTGGAGGAACTTTGCTACAAACTGAAGCTCTACACCAGGGACTGAGGACCCATCCCAGTGGGGGATGCATTCCAGAGACTTAAATTGAACCTGCAGTTTACTCCATCACTGCTGCAAGCCTGAACTAAGAACTTTGCCATCACTGTATGTAATTGATTGCATTTAACCAATTCTACCTCTCTTCTCTACCTTTTTCCCTTTGTAAATAAACCTTTAGATTTTAGATTCTAAAGGATTGGCAACAGCGTGATTTGTGGGTAAGATCTGATGTGTATATTGACCTGGGTCTGGGGCTTGGTCCTTTGGGATTGAGAGAACCTTTTTCTTTTATTGGGGTGTTGGTTTTCATAACCATTCATCCCCAGGACGAGTGTACTGGTGGTGACACTGGGAGACTGGAGTGTCTAAGGAAATTGCTTGTGTGACTTGTGGTTAGCCAGTGGGGTGAGACCAAAGTCCTTTTTGTCTGGCTGGTTTGGTTTGCCTTAGAGGTGGAAAAACCCCAGCCTAGGGCTGTGACTGCCCTGTTTGAGCAATTGGTCCTGATTTGGCACTCTCAGTTGGGTCCCGCCAGAACAGCTCCGTCACACCCTGACCATCCCCTCCTGGGATCCCCTGCCCCTAACTTCTTCACGAGGGGGGGGCAATAATGAGGTAGTAGCATGGCTTAGTGGTTCGGGCCCTAGACTGGGACAGGGGAGAGCTAGGTTCTGTGCCAAGCTCAGCCAATGACATGCTGGGTGACCATGGGTAACTCACTCCCCCTCTTTGTGCCTCGGTTTCCCTTATCACCCTTTGTTTGTCTTGCTTATTTAGACTATAAACTGCTCAGAGCAGGGATTGTCCCTCACTGTGTTTTGTGCAGGGCCCAGATCTCATTTGTGGTCTATTAGGACTACTGGGATGCAAATAAAGATAATAAATTCTATTAAATCTGTAACAACAACTTGTACCTTCCCTTTTCCAGTCAGGAGGTAACACACTCACATAGACCCACCTGCAGCTCTTGTGAGTTAAACCTCACTGATCAATTAACAGCTTCAATTAACAGTGGAAGGTAGTTCTGAAAAGGACTGAGAATCTTAAAGAAAAGCTTCCCACAGCAGAGATTTTAAAGACTTCAATTTTTGCCTTTCTTGCCACACTAGCTGATCATTTATTTTTTATAACATCACCCACACAATGAAAGCTGAATGATGTGTCACACCTGTGCCAGGCAACTTTCAGTGAAATCAGCCTGTAATTAAAATCCAAAGCTATCACCCCTTAAACTTGACAGCAATTCCCTACCTTGTACTCCTGGGCAGCCTCCTCTATGGGAGCCACCGTGTGAGCGCGATGAGCCCGGGACTCTCTGCAGACCACACAGATGGGGGCTTGATCCTCTTCACAGAACAGTTTCAGATCCTCCTGGTGTCTCTCACACACCCCATCCCCTCCTGTTCCCTTTGCTGCTTGTAAACTCAGCCGTTTGGCTATTTCTAGGACATTTGCCAGCTGCTTGTTGGGCCTGAGGTTTCTCTGTTGCACAGCTTCTCTGCACTGAGGGCAGGAGGCGGCTGTATCGGATCCCTCCCAGCACTGGGCGATGCAGGCTCGGCAGAAATTGTGCCCACACTCCAGAGTTACAGGTTCTGTGAAATACTCCAGACAGATGGGACATGTTGCTTCCTCCTGGAGACTTTCCACGGGGTTCTCTGCAGCCATGGCTCCCTCTGGGCAGTGGAACAGGGTAAGTTTCAATGTCCTGAGTTCACCCCATGCCTCACCTCCAGCAACAAGGGGGTGTTTCCCTTCCTGGAACTGACTCACTCTGTTTGCTGAATTGGAAAGAGCCAACTTCCAATTGGTAACATTACCCCCCTGGAGGCTTTCATGAAAAATGTGCCACTAGGGCTCTGGTCCTGCAATCAACCCCCTGTGCTGGTGTGGAGGGTCACTGGGGCTTCCCATGGAGGATGTCAGAATCCATCCCCCTGTCCTGACGAGCTTGCAGAACTGTGTGTCTGAGGAGTGATATTTAGGCTTGGGCAGAGTTCATTTTATTTAATATAAAATTTTGACAGATAAAATTTATTTTTAAATATTTTTTTATATTTATCTATTTCAACTTTCACAGTTGCACAGTTTTGATCAATTTAAATGTTCACAGCTGTGGGAATTTATAGGAGGGGGTCAGACAATATTTTGGTCGTGCAATAATTATTTAATGACAGTCAATACTGAGATTCAAAAAGTTCAAACTTTGTAACCATTAAAACACAAATTGTCAGCACCACATTTCAACATGTACCAAGTAAACATCCTTCAATCAAACTCTAATAAGTTCTCATGCCGCATTTTTCTTACTGTGCCTATTTGTAAATTTAAGTTATCAATGGAAATATTTTTTCATCAGTTTGTGTGTACAAAGTGAAATCAATGATTAAAGACACCTATTGATATAATCTAATCCTTCCAAATCGAGTCATTTTAAATTCATGGCCAAAAACTTGGTTTAGCTGGAATCGATGTTTCAAAGGCCTGATTCTCATGTACACTAACGCTGCTGTGGCTCAGTGTAAAGGGGCCGCAGTATCACCAACAGTCATGATTTTATAATGAGTCTGATGATATATGGTGCGTTTGTTAAAGCCTCAGCTCCTGGAAGCATGGGATGAGGTGAGACTCTTGGCTTTCCTTTCCTAACAAAGGAAGTTTCTAGCTCTCTTGGGTGCAGAGAAAAACTTAAAAATGTGATCCGAGTGTAGCCTAAAGGTCTGAGAAACCAGAAGGCAAATTGAAAGAACTCAGCATTTATTATTATTTTTCTCTCTCACAAAAGGCAATCACATCATTTTGGGGGTCCTGACTCATGATTTTTAAAAGTTTGGGATTGGCAAGACTGTGCCACTGAGAATTCAGACCTTAAATCTCTATCCACTACCCATGGAAAGCCCCTTAATTTAGCATGGTTAATAGAAAGGGAAGTAGACAGAGAGGGCAAGATGTGGGAATGCGCATGGAGCCGGGCTGTGGGCCCAAGCAGCAAATATTTACCAGAGCTCCGCTCCGTACAGCTCCAGCTGAATGTAAGCCCTGAATCTGACAATCGATCCCTGCTCGCCTGTCTCCTATTCTCATCCTCAGTGTTGCCTGTGGTGGCCCATGAGTCCAACCCCTCCAGTATCCATGAGGCTCGGGGGTGGCATGGCATCACCGCAGAGGATAGCATGCAGCTCCTTGTCAAAGCGGCATCAGAGCGACTGCTTCCCTCCCTCATCTCCTCGTGCGCCTGGCGCAGCTCTGTGGCTTTCACCGGGCAGTGCTGCAGGACCTTCTTGTAGCCCTTCTCCCCCACGCGCCGAGCCATCTGCTCATAGACACCCACCTTTCTATGGCTGGATCGGAGCCGGGCCTGCACAGCCTCTTCTCCACAGACCCAGGAGACCCACCACCTCCTGTGCAGTGCAGGCCGCAGAGCGTTGGGAGTCTGGAGCCGGCCTGCTCAGCTGGGCAGTTGCTAGGGGAGCTCTCCATGCAGAGCAAGCAGGAAACGGAATTTCAAAATTCCCAGTCCTGAAACAGGAGGGGCTTGTTCCTGTGAACCTGGCTGCTGGGCAGAGGAGTTCAAAACGGTGACCAGAGTGGGTCACAATCGGGCATTGTGGGACACCTCCTGGAGGCCCCTTAAGCTGGTGTAGGCAACGCAGCGTCTACACTGCCACTGCATTGACCTAACTATGTTGACATAAGCGTTGCACCTCTCTTGGAGGTGGAGCTATTCAGTCGACCTAGCAGTTGAGTTATGTCAGTGGGAGGAACACTAGTATGGACGCTGACATTATTAGGTCGGCATAAGCTGCCTGACTTCGACCTAACTCTGTAGTGTAGACCAAGCCTTAGTTGCTTAAGGCCCTTTGTGAATCTGAGCCTTTCTCTTTCCAGTTTAGTAAACTGGAGGCTTGTGTAAACAGTAGGGAAAAAATGACACCCAATGAAATCCATTTATTGGCTCTCAGGGGCACAGTTTTAAGGTATGATCTCAGAGGCTGAAGATAAAAGAAAGGGAAGATTTTCTCAGTGAAGGAATAATTGAATATGGAGATCGGGGTCTTGCTATCAGCATCGTAAACTGCCACTCGCCCCGATAAACCCTGATCTTTGTGAGTCTTATGCTCAGAGTCACAGAGGTCTGTGGGGAGGTGAGAGCCTGGAATTGGTTCCCTGCTCGACTTACATCTGACCTGGTTCTCTCTGGATTCCCTTCAGGGAGGCACCTGAGAAAGATTCAGCCGTACCCAAACCCCTTCTTCTGGGGAGAAACAAAGTGAGTGTCAAAGCCTTGGGGTTGAGACCAAGTAAAGATGCTTTTTTCTGGCTGGTCTGTTTCAGTTTAACAACCCACATCCTGTCCAGGGGGGCAGTGGCTGAAAGTCCATTGGGCAGCTGCTCAGGGGGCCTGTGTGAAATGCGCTGGGATCTCAGCCTGGTTTCCGGGGTGTAGGTGTCTCCATCACACACCGAGGTAACCAGCAAAGTCTGCACTGATTGTGCCCCTCCACGTGAGGCTCAGCAGAAAGGCCATGGACTCAATGGATCGTGCAGACAGAGCTTCCCCCTGACCTTTAGAGAGAGATTCATCCTAGGTTAGGGCAGAGGACCAATGGCCCAGGACAGTGTGTGCGAGGGGAGCTGGTACAGGGACCCCTGCATTGTACAGGGTAAGGGGTTACACAGCGTCTCCCAGCTCCATTGTCTAGCCCAGCTACAGGAGGCGGCATCTTGGGACAGACTGGGAGAAGCAGCCAGTTGGGCCCAGAACAGGAAATGTAACCCTGGTGGGAAGAGAGCAGTGACTGGTGCTGGGTGTCTGCCATGCCCCAAGTCGGCCGGCTGCCAGCTCTCCCAGCCCGCTTGCAGTGCTGTGTGCCTGGGGCATGCACGGAGCTGACCTCTTCAAAGCTACCTCCCCTGCCCCCAGTCTCAGGGCTGTGCTTGTTCCATGCACTGAACCGGCCTGGTGTCTGCCATGCTCCAAGCCTGAGTCAACTGCACCCTTGTTTCAGTGTTGTGCAGCTGGGCCATGCACCAAGCCTGAACTACTGGCCTGTGTGGCTAGTTGAGCTGGTAGGTTCGTTTCCAAAGGCCGAGGGGTTCAGTGATTGAGGTGTGGGTCTGCTGTATTGGACAGAGACCTGGCAGTAAGGTGTACATTTCTAACGCACGCGGCCCGCAGACCGCATGGTTGAGACCCCTGCACTCGAGCAATTTGCCAAGGGGCGTGGTAGAGTCTCTGTCACTGATAAGTTTTAAATCAAGATTTGGGAAAAATAAATCAAACTGATGCTCTAGGAATTATTTGGGGTAAGTTCAGTGGCCTGTGTGACACAGGAGACTAGAAAATCAGTCTAAAAGATCACAGTGGCCCCTTTTGGCCTTGGAATCTATGAATCATCTTCCGCTTTGTCTGAGGTCACCTTCTGCATCCTCTTATCGCATCTGCAAAAAGGGGGTAGTGATGACGAGTATCTCCTAAGGGTGTGATGCCTCAGCCAGTACAAACTGCTGAGAAGCCACAGCAGAAGAGATTGAGTTCTTCTGCCTTCCAGCCCAGGGCATCTCCTGTAGGCTACAGCGTGTGCTGGGAGTCCCCCTCAACCAGCCATGGACAGGATCCTGCTGGCATTCCATGCCTAGCCCACAGTGTTTTAAAAACAGCTTGTGTTGGGAGGGGCTGTATCTCACAAATCCCTTGACCAAATGACTCCAGCTTTGTACCCTTGACCCTACCCTGTGCTCTCGGATGGCGTATCAGGTATCTAGCCAATCAGATTGTGAATGTGAATTTAAAGAAAAAGGGATCATTTGGTTTGGGAGAGAAATGCTGCTGCAACACAACAGTGCGGCTAAGTGCCACCCCATAATATTCTGTAGTTGATAACGTGAGTTGCCAGTTTCCTTCTGTTCCCTGGCAGCTGGAGGTTGCTAATGGATTCTTTCACAGCGAGGATGTTGTTGCTTCTTTTCTTTCCCGGGAAAGCATCGCTTGATTCTTTGATTTTATTTACTCAGTCCTCAAGCTTTGCTTAAGTGCTTTCGCTTAAAGTTACCCAGCGGCTTTTCTTCAAGCCCCTTCCAGGCTTTTGCTCATCGGTCTGTCTAGCCTTTCAGGGCAGAGCCGTACAGATCCAATACTCCTGGGACAAAGTCCAAGACCAGAAGATAGAAATAAACTTTATTCTGTGAATTTACTCAGCTGAATCTACAGCATCCAAATAACCAAACAGAGCAAAAGAGGAGCATTGAGCTCGGGAACTGGGGGGAGAGGGAAACACCACTATGTTTTTTATATTCATAAGTAAAGAGCAGAGGACTTTGATGGATGACCCTAAGTCAGTCAGAACTTAGGCCAGGTCTACACTATAAACGTCCACTGGTAGAACTATATCACTCAGGGCGGTGAAAAATCCACACCCCTCTGTGAGAGGCGGTAGCTATGGCAAGGGGAGAAGCTCTCCCGTCAATGTAGCGCTGGCTACACCGGGAGTTCAGTCGGTACAACTGTGTTCACAGAGGGGTGTGGATTTTTCACGCAGTTGTACCGACTGAACTCCCGGTGTAGCCAGCGGTACGTTGACGGGAGAGCTTCTCCCCTTGCCATAGCTACCGCCTCTCAGAGAGGTGGATTAACTACACTGATGGGAGAAGCTCTCCTGTTGGCGTAGGAGTGTCTTTACTTAAGCATTACAGGGACGTAGCACCGCCGGTGCAGTATTTTAAGTGTAGACCTGCCCTAAGACAGGCAGATGCTGCGGTGACCCTGAGTGTGGCTCCTGGTGTCTGCTGGTTGGCCAGTTCATGTGTGTCTGGAGGATCCCAGAGTTACAGAGACAGGCATGGAAGAGGGTCGAGAAACTCCATTCAGCAGCATAATGCTGAGCAACTCAGTCTTGTTCCCCTCACCATTTTATTGCGAGTCTCGCAGCACTTGGTGTTTTTCTTACAGTCCCAGCTGCTGGAGTAGATAGATTTGAGGGAGCTCAGAGTATATTACAGATACATTTCCAGCCTTCATGTTAGTGTAGCAAAGACTGAAAACCGGAAACAAGAACACCCTGAAAGCTGGGAAGCCAAAAGGCAAAGAAAAATAACACAACATTTAAAAAGATATTTAAGCCAATCTCCTGATTGTGGGGGGCCTGACATAGTTTGTGAATGCTGGAGGCTGGCAAGACTGTGATTAGAATAGCAAAGTGTGACAGCTGTAATGTGTATATTACTGTGGCAAATTGCCAGCACTATTTTGATGGGTCTTGCGCTTTCTCTTCTTTGGGGGGGGGAGGCTGTCAGGGAACCATTTCTTGCTCCTGCAGCGGAATGTTAACTGCCTCACTAGTGTCCTAGAGGAGGGGAGTGGAGAGGGAGGGACCTGGGCCCACCCTCTACTCCAGGTCCCAGCCCAGGGGCCCTGAGGATAGTGGTGAACCACTTGAACTGACAGTTCCTTCCCCTGGGCTACTTCCCTCTCCTGCCCTTCAGCTTGTGGGGGGCTTCCTGCCACTTAATGAAAAGCCTGTCAGTGAACTTAGACGATATTTGACATACCGGCTCCCAAAGAAGGGGACGATCTTCCCAGTGAAAGAGGATGTGAAAGTAAAGATGGGCTCTCTGCCAGAAGATGTAATGTCATAAAATGTAACTTTCTCCCCTTCATAACCTAGGTAAACCCCAATGTTACTGAGGCTCCGATGTAGGCCCAGAGCAGTTTTAGGGGAGGTGAGGGCCCAGTACTCATTCCCTGTACTCTGCAAAGCCCAGATCCCCTCCTCTGGTGTACAGCTTATCGCTCCCTCACGTATCACAGACTCTTTGGCAATGCCCAAAACCCACCCATCTTTGTTCCCCACCTCCACTTCCCAGTAACAACTCCCTGAGGTGAAGCCCTTATAGCCCAGCACACAGGCAGCAGGGTGAAACCTCTTCGCTTTCTTAAAACATTCTGTGTATTCGGGCATCACACTCTTATTGGTGGACATGATGGAACAAGGATTTGCCAGGTCTGGATCCGGAGTGGCCTGCACTGCAAGGGGGAGAGAGACACACACAGGAGAAGAGTGTTAAGGTCTGACCTCACTGCAGAGTTAACCCAGGCACTTACACAGCTGCTAACTCTAATGCCCTTCCTGTCCAGATGCATAAACTCTTCATCTGAGTTCAGGGGTGCTTTCCACCCAGCATAGGCACCAACTTCATGGGTGCTCCGGGGCTGACGCACCCACAGAAAATAAATAGTGGTGCTCTACACCCACAGGCAGGTCCTGCCAATTAGCTCCTCCCCCTCACCCCACAGCACCTCCCACCTGCCAACAGGCCCCACCGATCAGCTCCTCCCCCTCCCTCCCAACGCCTTTCTCCTGCCATGGATCTGTTGTTCAGAGGTGGGCAGGAGGTTCTGGGGGTGAGGGGGAGGAGTGGGGGCAGGAAGAGGTGGGGGAGGGGGCAGAATACAGTGGGGCAGGAAGAGATGGGGCAGGGGTGGGGGGATTGGATGCAGTTGGGGTGCGGCCCAGGGTGGAGCAAGGGTCAAGTCGGCGCCTCTGTGCAGGCTAAACCACTCCAGTGATGACAGTCAGAGTCTAAGGCCAGAAGGGAACCAGGTCATCTAATCTGATCCCCGTATAGCAGAGGCCACCAACCCCACCCAGCACCCACCTAACCCAACCCCCAACATTAGCCCAAAGCGTGACAGCCTACAGCAGACTGGACTATTTATGTGCCGCAGGCAGAGAAGAGGAGACACTGAGGTACCAGTGCCTGAGGCCCCACAATGCAGGGAAATGATTCAGTGGGATACCCCCAAACAATCCTGGTACGTCACCCACATCCACATGCTGCAGAGGAAGATGAAAACCCTCCCCCACAACGTCACTGCCAGTCTGACCTGAGGGAAAATAGCCCTCCAGGGCCTTCCCACAATTCCCCTGTGAAAGACAGACCAGGTACCCCACGAATCACTGGGAAAGAAACACAGAATAGCTCAGCTTACGGTGGCACCATCAGCCATGGGATGTGCTCTGAGAAGTCCTAGAGACTCAGCAGCACCAGTGAGGACACAGTAAGTGAGGTCAGGCTCAGCAGCATGGCTCCTTGCACCCAGCCCAGGCTCACCTGGGTGCCGATCCCCAGGGTTCACTCTGCAGTGCAGACAGACCCTTCCAGGCAGAGCTCAGCCCTGGGGGAGGTGAGGACCATTTATCACGCTCCCCAGTAGCCCCGGGCTGGCTGAGGTGGATCCTGAGTGTCAGTCCTGGGGAGCTGCCTGTTAGCTGAAGCTGAGCTGGAAATTCCCCTTCGTTCCCGCCAGGCATCTAGGAGGTACTGTTGGGGGTGGGTGTGTGACAAACTGAGATTTTTTTTGGAATTTTTTTATGAAGCCAATATGTGCCTCAGTTTCCCTATATGCAGTGTTGTTACCTAGTGAGTGAAAAGGGAGTGTTTGCTCTCAGGGCAGGCTAAGCTGCCCATGTCGCTGTCTGGGGCCTGAGGTCCTCAGAAGACAATGGCAAATCCAATTGCCTGGACATAGAAAAATAGCAACCAGCACCCCGGAGAGCTATGGATTTCCCCGCCTCTGTGGCTGAGCTCCATCGCCCCAGCTCGGGAACAAAGGACTTGGGTGGGGGAGGGGTGAAGCAGAAGTTATGTGTTGGCTGCAGGAAGCAGTGAGGGCAGAGGAGCTGACTTCCTTGGGGGTGCTTAACCCAGGAGTGGCGCCAGGGTTTTTGGCGCCCTAGGCGGGGGTCCTGCCACAATCCCTGTCGTTGGTGGGGGGGTCCTTCCGTGCTCCCGGTCTTCAGGGCACTTCGGTGGCGGGTCGTGGAGCAAGTGAAGGACCCGCCGCAGAATTGCCACCGAAGACCCGGAGCGCGGAAGGACCCCCGCCGCGACTGCCACCCCAAATCCTGGTGCGGTCGCCTAAATGGAAGCGCCAGCCCTGGCTTAACCCCCGCTCCGCCCCAGGCCCCACCCTCACTCCACCCCTTCCCCCACATCTCCACCATACCCCGCCTCTTCCTGCTCTTCCTGCTCCTCTCCCTTGCCTCCCCTCCCACCACTGAACAGTGGACCTGAGGTTGAAAAGGATCCTAAGAGGAGCGGGTAAGAACCCTTTGATCATCCTTCATGTGGGAACGAATGACACGGCTAGATTCTCGCTAGAGAGGATCAAGGGAGACTATGCCAGGTTGGGTAAGACGCTCAAGGAAATTGAGGCGCAGGTGATCTTCAGTGGGATTCTACCTGTCCCTAGGGAAGGACGCCAAAGGGGTGAGAGGATCGTGATGATTAATAGTTGGCTGAGGGAGTGGTGTTACAAGGAGGGCTTTGGGATGTATGGGCACTGGGAGGCTTTTGGGGACAGACAACTGTTCTCAAGGGATGGGCTCCACCTAAGTAGGGAAGGAAGTAGACTTCTAGGAGGGAGGCTGGCTCATCTGATTAAAAGAGCTTTAAACTAGACACTGGGGGGAGACGGTCGGGAGAGGTCCTAGTGCTCTCCACGCCAAATTTTCACATTGGGAGTGAGGACAACAAGATAACAACAGATATAGCCAGAGGGGGGCGGTTACGTGTAAGAAAGAGGGGGGGGACAGATTCTAGATCTACAAGTCATACTGGAAGTACTGTGTCCCTACCGAGTTGGGTGAAAAGAGTGAGAGGAGCCCAACGGGAAAAATTAGGATGTTTGTTCACCAATGCGAGAAGCTTTGGTAACAAAATGGAGGAACTGGAGGTCCTGGTCCGGGAATTGAAACCGGATATCGTAGGAATAACAGAAACATGGTGGAACGGTAGCCAGGACTGGAGTACAGGTATGGAAGGGTATGTGCTGTTTAGGAAAGACCGATGCAAAGGTAAAGGTGGGGGAGTAGCACTGTATATCAATAATGAGGTAAAATGTAATGAGATAACTAGCGCTGCAATGGACAATACAGAGTCTGTTTGGGCAATGGTCACATTGGGGAAGAAAACTACCAGAGCCTCATCCAGGATAGTGATTGGGGTGTGCTATAGACCGCCAGGATCTAGCTTAGAGATGGATAGAGAGCTCTTTAATGTTTTTAAGGAGGTAAACACTAATAGGAACTGCTTGATCATGGGGGACTTTAACTTCCCGGATATAGATTGGGAAACAAATGCTAGTAATAATAATAGGGCTCAGCTTTTCCTAGACGTGATAGCTAATGAATTCCTTCATCAAGTGGTTGCTGAACCGACGAGGGGGGATGCCATTTTAGATTTAATTTTGGTGAGTAACGAGGACCTTGTTGAGGACATTGTTGTAGGGGACAACCTTGGCTCGAGTGATCATGAGCTAATTCGTTTCCAAATAAATGGGAGGATAATCAATAGTGCATCTGAGACTAGGGTGTATGATTTCAAAAGGGCTAATTTTACTAAATTAAGGCAACTAGTTAGGGAAGTGGACTGGGCTAACATATTTAGGGATCTAAGGGCAGATGACGCCTGGGGTTACTTCAAGTTGAAGTTGCAGGAGTTGTCAGAGGCATGTATCCCGAGAAGGGGGAAACGGCTCGTAGGTAGCAGTTTTAGACCGAGCTGGATGAGCAAGCGTCTTAGAGGGGTCATTAAGAAAAAGCAGAAAGCGTACCAGGAGTGGAAAATGGGAGGGATCAGCAAGGAAACCTACCTTATTGAGGTCAGAGGATGCAGGAAGCTGTGAGAAAGGCAAAGCGAGTGGAGATGGACCTAGCGAAGGATTAAAACCAATAGCAAACGGTTTTTTAGCCATATAAATAGGAAGAAAACCAAGAAAGAAGAAGTGGGACCGCTTAAAACTTTAAATGGAGTGGAGATTAGGGATAATCTTGGAATGGCACAATATCTGAACGAATACTTTGCCTCGGTCTTTAATGAGGCTAATGAAGGGCTAAGGAATAGTGATAGAGGGACCGATGGGAATGAAGATATGGGGGTAGACATTACGGTATCTGAGGTAGAAGCCAAACTTGAACATCTTAACGGAAGTAAATCAGGGGGCCCGGATAATCTTCATCCTAGAATATTAAGGGAATTGGCGAGGATATTGCTAGCCCATTAGCGATAATCTTTAATAAATCCCTAAATTCGGGATTGTACCGACTGACTGGAGATTAGCTAATGTAGTTCCTATATTCAAGAAGGGGAAAAAAGTGACCCGGGAATTATAGGCCTGTTAGTCTAACATCTGTAGTATGCAAAGTCATGGAAAAATCTTAAAAAGAGAGTGGTTCGGAGCATGAGGCCGATGGCAACTGGGATAGATTACAGCATGGATTTACGAAAGGTAGATCGTGCCAAACCAACTTGATCTCCTTCTTTGAGAGAGTAACAGATTTTTAGACAAGGGAAATGCGGTGGATCTCATATATCTGGATTTCAGTAAGGCGTTTGATACGTACCGCATGAAGAATTACTGGTTAAATTGGAAAAGATGGGGATCGAAATGAAAATCCAGAGGTGGATAAGGAGCTGGTTAAAGGAGACTGCAGAGGGTAGTATTGAAGGGGAACTGTCCGGTTGGAGGGTTACCAGTGGAGTTCCTCAAGGCTCGGTTTGGGTCCGATTTTATTCAATCTATTTATTGCTGACCTGGGAACCAAGAGTAGGAGTGGGCTGATAAAGTTTTGCGGATGACACCAAGTTGGGGGTATTGTCATTTCGGAAGAGGATCGGGATATTCTCCAGGGAGATTTAGATGACCTTGTAAACTGGAGTATTAGTAACAAGATGAAATTCAATAGTGAGAAGTGTAAGGTTATGCATTTAGGGATGTCTAACAAGAACTTTAGTTATAAGCTGGGGACGCACCAGTTGGAAGTAATGGAGGAGGAGAAGGACCTAGGAGTCCTGGTTGATCGCAAGATGACTATGAGTAGGCAATGTGATGTGGCGTTAAAAAAGCTAATGCGGTCTTGGGTTGCATTAGGCGAGGTATTTCTAGTAGGGATAAGGAGGTGCTAGTCCCGTTATATAAGGCGTTAGTGAGACCTCATTTGGAGTATTGTGTGCAGTTTTGGTCTCCCATGTTTAAGAAGGATGAATTCAAACTAGAACAGGTACAAAGAAGGGCCACTAGAATGATCCGAGGAATGGAAGGCCTTTCGTATGAAAGGAGACTTGAGGAGCTCGGTTTGTTTTCCTTAACCAAAAGAAGGATAAGAGGAGATATGATTACACTCTTTAAATATATCAGAGGGATAAATACCAGGAAGGAGAAGAATTATTTCAGCTCAGTGCTAATGTGGACACGAGGACGAACGGATATAAACTGTCAGTCAGGAAATTCAGGCTTGAAATTAGACGAAGGTTTCTAACCATCAGGAGTGCAATACTGGAACAGTCTACCGAGGAAACAGTGGGGCGAAGGACCTCCATGACTTTAAGATTAAGCTAGATAAGTTTATGGAGGATGGTATGATAGGATAACGGGCTTAGTCAATAGGTCAATTATGTGCCTGGTATGATATAAGCTTTTCCAGAGGGTTTGGCTGGAGAGTCTTGCCCGCATGCTCGGGGTTCAGCTGACCGCCATATTTGGGGTCGGGAAGGAATTTTCCTCCAGGGAAGATTGGCAATGGCCCTGGAGGTTTTTCGCCTTCCTCCGAAGCATGGGGCAGGGTCACTTGCTAAGGAGTGGGTGGATCGGCTTATGTGGCCTGCATCTTGCAGGAGGTCAGACTAGATGATCATAATGGTCCCTTCTGATCTTGAATTCTATGATTCTATGATTCTATGATCGGGGTGGGTAGGAGGTGCTGGGAGGGAGCGGAAGGAGCTGATCGGTGGGGCTGCTGGCGGGTGGGAGGGGAGGAAAGGGAGGATCTGATCCATGCCAGTGGGTTCAGCTGACCGCCATATTTGGGGTCGGGAAGGAATTTTCCTCCAGGGAAGATTGGCAATGGCCCTGGAGGTTTTTCGCCTTCCTCCGAAGCATGGGGCAGGGGTCACTTGCTAAGGAGTGGGTGGATCGGCTTATGTGGCCTGCATCTTGCAGGAGGTCAGACTAGATGATCATAATGGTCCCTTCTGATCTTGAATTCTATGATTCTATGATTCTATGATCGGGGTGGGTAGGAGGTGCTGGGAGGGAGCGGAAGGAGCTGATCGGTGGGGCTGCTGGCGGGTAGGAGGGGAGGAAAGGGAGGATCTGATCCATGCCAGTGGGTGCTGAGCACCCACTATTTTTTCCCGTGGGTGCTCTAGCTCCGGAGCAACTACAGAATCGGCGCCTATGTCGGGGGCACACCTGGGAGTCGGAGAAAGCAGATTAGATGGGGAGGGAGACAGAGCTAGAACAATGGGTTTGCACGGCAGGGCTGGGCACCGGCTACCCAGAAGGGATTATCCTGTAACCTTCATTTCTCTGTGCTAACCAAGGTCTCCCTGTGCTGTGGTGCAGAGCAGTGGACTAAAACCCAGTTGCTTGATAGTGACAGCAGTGGCTGAATGTCGCTGCAGGTGCTTGCAGAGGTGTGTTTCTCCCTAAGATCACAGAAGTCTCCCTCAGGGGTCTGTCTCAGTTGGACGCACTGAACACAGCTCAGGTTGTGAGGCAGGAGGGCGGAAGGCCCAGAGGGCCAGCCTCAGGAGTCGGTGAAGCCAGGTGGCTTACCCTGCAGGAAGAGTGGGCTGATGTTGGGGGTCTGGCCCACTGAAGGGGCTCCTCCCAGAGACTGTTCCAAAGCTGAGGCCGTAGCACCAATCCTGTGGATCCGTGGCAGAGGGGATCGCTGTCTCCTCCCCCGATCCCTCTCCCTTGCTGGGGGTGCTTCACATCCAGCAATAGAACAGAGCAGGGGAGGCAGCAGACACCAGGCAGAGGAAGTTAACAGGGACACCAGCTTCAGCTTTTCATGCATTTCCATGCTGCCCTATTCCTCCCTCATCTCCTGGTGAAAAGTCCCCAGCCCGAGAGGACAGCACATGGGGTGAGAACTCCTCCGCCCACTCAGACCAGGAGAACCCTGCTGCAGAGACACCGGGCTCTCTGGTGCACTGGGAATTAGCCTTCTCGGTGGCACTAAATGTCCATACCACAGGGATGTGTAAAGTCCACCCAATGCATTACACTCAGTTTGGCGAGTGAGCATGGTCTAGAAGTTAGAAACCAAGACTCCTGGGCTCTATTCCTCACTCCGCTACTGATCCATCCCCTGTTGCCCATTCCCAGCTTCTGGCAAACAGAGGCTAGGGACACTATCCCTGTCCACCCTGGCTAATAGCCATTGATGGACTTGTCCTCCATGAATTTATCTAGTTCTTTTTTGAACCCTGTTATAGTCTTGGCCTTCACAACATCCTCTGGCAAAGAGTTCCACAGGTTGACTGTGCCTTGTGTGAAAAAATACTTCCTTTTGTTTGTTTTAATCCTGCTGCCGATTAACTTCCTTTGGTGACTCCTAGTTCTTGTGTTATGAGAAGGAGTAAAGAACACTTCCTTATTTACCTTCTCCACACCAGTCATGATTTTATAGCCCTCTATCATATCCCCTCTTAGTCGTCTCTTTTCCATGCTGAAAAGTCCCAATCTCATTAATCTCTCCTCATATGGTAGCTGTTCCATACCCCTCATCGCTTTTGTTGCCCTTTTCTGAACTTTTTCCAATATATCTTTTTTGAGATGGGCAACCACATCTGCACGCAGTATTCAAGATGTAGGTGTACCATGGATTTATACAGAGGCAACATGATATTTTCTGTCTTATTATCTGTCCCTTTCCTAATGATTCCCAACAGAGGGAGCAGGGATCTGAAATGGGATCTACTTCTCAAGGAGTGCCCTAACCTCTGGGCTGCAGGATTTTCTGATGCGGGGTGCCCAGTTGCTCTCCTGGGGGAGAGGTTCCACGGGGGATAATCAATAATTCATTGGGCCGGAGGCAGAGAGAAATCACGAGAACGTCTCTGTAGCCAGGTGGTTAGAGCGCGCCCTTGGGAGGTGGGAGACCCAGAAGCCTGTCCCTCTGCTCAATTATTTATATGCAGTGGATCAGATTCAAAAGGGGCAACGAAGAAGCCTATATCAGACCCCTGTTGGAATCCCTTCCTCCCCTCTGGGGAACAGGGAATTTGAGCTGGGGGGCTCCCACATCCCAGGTCTGTACCCTAATTACAGAGCTGTACGTTATAAGGGAGCTTCTCTTTCCCTAGTCCAGGCCTGCACAACTTGTAAAGCGGCGAGGGCCATATTACTCCAAAGAAAACAGCTGAGGGCCGAACCCCCCCACCCCTGCTGACCCCCCCCAGCACCGCCAAGCCCCCCCAAAACACAACACCCCTCCAGTGCTACCCAGCCTCCCTGAAATACTGCCCCCCCCGCCACAGCACCGCCCACCCTGCGAAAACAAACCCACCGTCCCCCGCGCTGCCCCACCGAAACAGTGGTATTGAACCGTGGTAATATGTTTTAGCGGGCCCCTAAGGTAGTATAATTAAGGTAAAAGAAAAATGTCTTTTTGCTAGAAGTAGAATAAGATCTTCCCCCCACTTTGTAATCAATTGCCCTGTTGAATGAACGAGGTGTGAATGAGGAAGGCATGGAAGGCAGCCAGGGGCAGCTCCAGCCAGGCCCCAGCACGCCAAGCGCGTGCTTGGGGCGACATGCCGCGGACCCTCTGCAGGCATGTCTGTGGGAGGTCCACCGGAGCTGCGGGACCAGCGACCGGCAGAGCACCCCCCGCAGTGTGCCGCTGTGCTTGCGGCGGCGAAATGGCTAGAGCCGCCCCTGAAGGCAGCACCTCCAGACAGCTGCAATCCTTGGAGAGGGGCTGGGAGCCAGACCAGATCAGTAGAACAGGTCAGCCACTGACTCCTCGCTCGCCTCCTCAGCCCCCCCCACCCCGGCTCGCCTACCCATCCCCCGCCACTGCCCGCCCGCTCGCCTCCTCAGCCTCCTATCCCCCCGGCTCACCTCCTCACCCCCCGCCACTGTCTGCCTCTTCAGCCCCCTTCCTCACCCGCCACTTGCCTACTCACCCACCACGGGCGCACAGCGAGCCCATGCGGGCCGCCTGCGGCCCCCGGGCCCAGTGGTGAGCTGGAGCCGGTCCGCACTGGTTTGCAGGAACCGGTTGTTAAATTTAGAAGCCGTTTTAGAACCGGTTGTTCGAGGACAACCGGTTCTATATGGGCTTTATTTAACAAAAGCTCCGGCACTCCACCCCGTCCCCCGCCTCCCCTGAATGCTCCGTCCCCCTTCTCCTCCCCCTCCACTGCTTCCTGCGAATCAGATGTTCGCGGGAAGCCTGAAACAAGCAGCAGGCAGGTAAGCTGGGGCGCGGCGGGAGGGGAGGTGCGGCCGGCTCAGCGGCTCCCTCCAGCCCAGCTCCTGGTCCGGCCGAGCGGCTCCCTCCAGCCTGGCACTCCTGGCCGAGCGCCCCCAGCCCCAGCCCGGTCCGGCTCCAACCCCGTGGCTCCCTCCGGCCCGGCTCCTGGGCCCGGCTGAGCACCCCTAGCCCCGTCCTGTCCCGGCCCC
Organism: Mauremys reevesii; assembly: GCF_016161935.1. NCBI lineage: Eukaryota > Metazoa > Chordata > Testudines > Geoemydidae > Mauremys > Mauremys reevesii. The sequence goes on from NC_052637.1 coordinate 7,222,292, forward strand.
AGCCGAGCACCCCCAGCTTCAGCCCCGCGACTCCAGCCCGGCCCCTGCGGCGTCGATGCTGGTCCCAGCCCCGCGGCTCCAGCCCGGCCCAGCCCCTGCAGCGCCGGTGCTGGTCCCGGCCCCGTGGCTCGGTGCTGGTCGGCCCGGGCCCGCGGCTCCGCTGCTGGTGCTTGTCCTGGCCACGTGGCTCCTGGCTGTGGGGTATGGGGGCTGGGTGCAGGGATGGGGTGTTGGAAGTGGTATGGGGTGTTTGGTGGGTTGTGGGGGGGGGGGTGGATAGGGGTGGGGCAGTCAGAGGGCAGGGAATAGGGGGATTGAATGGGGGCAAGAGTCCTGGGGGGCAGTCAGAAAGGAGCAGAGGGTGGAGGGGGGGGGGGGCAGTTAGGGGCAGGGATTCCAGGGGCGGTCAGGGGACAGGGAGAAGGGGTGGCTGGATGGGGCAGGGGTCCTGGGGGGCAATCAGGAATGAGAGGAGGGGTTGGATGGGGCGGCAGAGGGCAGTCAGGGGACAGGGAAGGGTGGTGGATGGGGCAGGGGTTCGGCGGAGGCAGCCACGACCCCCTCGTGGGGTGAGGAGGAGGGAACCTGTTGTTAATATTTTGGCAGCTCATCACTGCCCAGGCCACATGTTGTGCAGGCCTGCTCTAGGGCCTGGTTCTTTTGGGTAAGTTCACATATAGGGCCTGAGCCAGTAAGTGTGCTCAGAGCAGGCATCTCAGACTGGGGCCCTGTAGACGAGTTAGGAGGAGGAACGCCTTTCTTTCCCCAGTTCATGTATCTCTCTGGGGCTTACGTTTCTGGACAGCTAGACTGGAACTGCAGTGCACATGCACAGAGGCAGAAACATAGGTGCCTAGGTACATTTACCGCAAAAACAGAGGTGATGAGTGATTTTAGGCACCTACAAGCTTTGGTTGCAGCTGAGCAGGGGGCTTTGTGAATCCCAGTGGGGTCTGATTCTGGGATTCAGGTGCCTAAAATGTCAGGTAGACCCCCAAGTGCTTTTGTGGATCTAGCCCTCACCCTTTCTCTCTGCCTTTGGGCTCAGAGGTCAGTTCAGAGGGCTGGGTCTCCAGAGAAAGGCAGGACTGGAAGAGGTGATTTCATGTTCTCTTGACTCTGGTGACATTCCTACCGTTAATTAATGTAACCGTGCTTGAGAGAGAAGCTTTGGAGCTTACTGAGAGCTCCTCTTCAGGTATGTCACTGAAAAGTTTATCTCTCCCCAACAGGAGTTGGTCCAATAAAAGATATGACCTCTCCCATCCTGTCTAATATCCTGTGACTGACATGGCTACAGCAGCACTGGATGGAACCGTGCTGTAATTCTGAGATACAGCCCGAAGGAAAAGACTGTAGAATGAGAAGCAGATTGGAATAGGGAGACCTTTCCAGCGAGACCAAACTAAAGTAAAATCACCATCCAAAATATATTATCTTGCACCTCTCCATCTCCTGCCTTCCTCCAGGGATCTCTAAGCACCGGGCAGCATTCACTAATTAGCACAACAAGGTAGGGTAGTCATTATTTCCTTTAAAGACGGAGGAACTTGAGGTACAGACTCTGGGATTTTCAAAAGGGCTGAGGCCATGTGGTGGCCAACTCCCATTGATGGTCAGAGAGTGAGAGAGATGGGTGCCTAAATCCCTTAGGTCCCTTAGAAAATCCCAGCCATGGAGGTTAAATTTAACATTTTCTAAAACATCTGGTAACTGTGTGTCTCTGAAATTCTGAGTGGCCAATTTTGACACCCAGGGTTGGGTCTGGGACAATCCAAGTGGAGGCCTGGAGAACTGGCATCAGCCCTGAGCCCTCCCCATCCCACCCACAAAGACGTCTAGCTGGGATGAGCTGAGAACTAATAGGCCAGAGTCCATCTCCTTCCTCAGTCACAGGCACATCTTGATGTTCCATCACCGTAGCATGAACCCTGATAACTGTTAAGTTACCTTTGAATTTCTTCACAGCCTCCCGCAGACAAACATTTCTTTGGGAAGAGAGGCCGACTCTCTCTCTCAGGTCCTCTGGCACGGCCACTGGTTTCTCGAACTTCACCTTCTCACACCTAGAGGGGAAAAAACCCCAAACATTCTCTAAATCTTTTCTTTCTTTTGTGAGAATGAGCTACCAGAGCCTGCTCTCACTTGGGCTCGTTGTGAGCCTCTAACTCCCACTGGTGAGTTAAATGCCCTCCTCACTGGAGTATTTAAATGCCTAGATCCTCAAATGGGAGTTAAAGAGAGTAAGGGGTCCACAAGCTGCCCCTCAGAGAGAAGGGCATAATCTCGAGGGAAAGGATGCTCCAGTGGTTAAGGGGTTGTTGTAGGATTCTGGAAACCTACATTCCACTTCCTGCTCTGCCACAGCCTCCCTGCGTGACCTTGGGCAAGTCACTTAAGGCCTGATTTTTAACAGTGCCTCCTGGGATTTTCAAAAGCACCTAATCAAGCTAGGCTCCCAACTGCCACTGATTGCAATGAGGTGCCTAACTCATTTAGTTGCTTTGGAAAATTCCACCAAGTGCCTAGCTACATGTCAGGTGTCTAAATACCCTGCAAAATCTGACCCCGGGAGTCCAATCCCCTTCCAACATCATGAAGCATAAGGGGGAGTGGGAAGGAGCTACATACCTGCTCCAGGTGCTTTTGATGTCCTAGAAGAGAGAAAGAGAGGGGAGGGGAAAAAAAAAAAGAGCTCAGTCCCACGAGCCACAAACTGGCGATTGTTCCTGCTCTGGACAGGACTCACTTGGCCATCCCTAGTTGAGCTCAAGATGCAGTTTTATGTAGTTGCATCTTTAAAAGTCCATTCACAGACTTCGATGGACTTGGACTGCTAAGCATGCACCATGATTGTGGGTTTTCTTCTTCTAAATTCTATTTTGCCTGTGCCAATGGCACTTGCTCAAACAGACTGATCAGACACATGAATCCCTGACTTCCACATGCAACTGCTGTGTCACAGCGTTTGCCTTTCTCCATGTATGCAATTCTAGTCAGCAATTCTGGAAACTGGATTCATTCCCATTTCTTAATAGGCCCTGCAAAGAACTTCGCTTTCCTAATCTCCCACTTCCTAGAAACTGGACTTGTGCCTTTTACTGCTTCCAGATCATTAGGGCCCTTCATTTTCCATTTTTATTTTAGTTAAACACTGATAAATTTTCAGGAAAAATTATAACAACAAAAACAGATGAAAATCAGTGCAAAAAACTATTAATTTTTCTAGGAAAATATCAGGGTTTATTTTGGTGGATGGAAAGACAGGGGAAAAAAGCATTCAGTAGATTAATGCTTTGAATTCAGTTCATCACTGTGGTTTGCTGCAGAACTAAAACAGAACTCAAAAAACAATGGCCCTCTGAGTTTAAGAAAACAGATCTCTAATCCCCAAATAAAACTTCATTTGAACCAACAGTCTACTGGTGTAGTCTTAGAACTATTAGCCTATAAATATTCACATTTGATAATTGGGCCACACCATCTGCAGCGCATACACTCAACTTCATCCTTTGCTCCTGTTTTTGTTTCTTTAACTCTTTTGAATACTTCCTTGTGTTCTGAAACGTATTCTGCTACAGATTTTCATTTTCTTCCCATTTTAGTGCGTTAAATCTTTAACCCATCTGTCTGCTAACAGTTTGAAATGTGTTCATGGTGGGCTTGAGATTCATCAGTACGTCTAGATGCACACACACTTCAGAGCTTGTGTGCCTGCCTGTTGGTTTATTGTGTGTATCTTCTAGAACAATACATTCTTACTTCAGCAGGCAGCTTTGCATATACCGACAGACTAATGTATTGTTGTAATACAGAGATCTCATGCAATGTATTGTACTTTCCTAAAAAAACAAGTTATTTTTTATATATTTGAATGATACACAAGGAGGATGAAAATCAGAAAACCCTGAATAATACTTTTTGTAAAACCCAGGAATTTGTTGGTAAAAATCAGTTTAAACTGAAAACAAAGGGGCTTATATATGATGTATCAAAAAGGCCTAAGACGTCTGCCATTAAAACAGCAAAATGGTTTCCACACTGGAAATATTAGAAATGTCAAATGTTGTTTTCCCTCGTTTTGCTAAAGGACATGCTGACAGTCTCTATTGTGGAGTGGAAGCTCTCCAAGAAGTTAGTAAACCAAGCTAATCACTCAGACTCTCTCCCTTCCCTAGGCAGGGATCTGGGTGTCTCTAACTGTCTCACCTGCAGGAATTGGCTTGTTGGCTGCTGACATTTCTCTTCTATCTCACTGATCAAGTCACTGAGTCGGGAAATCTCCTCAGACAGTTTGGTGACATTTTCATCCTGTAGCTTCACAATTTCCTTGTACAACTCTTCCAGCTGGGCCAGCAGGAGTCGCTCTTGTTCCTCCAGGAATTGCCGCAGTTGCGCCAATGCAGACACAATCTTCCACCTCTCAGATTCTATCTTTCCCTGTAACGAAGGGACAAACAGGGAAAGGACAGGTCAGGGACTAGGGTTGCCAGATGTCCAGTTTTTGAAAGGGGAACCTGGCAGTGTCCAGTGTCAGCACTGCTGACTGAACACTAGAAGTCTGGTTCCCTGCAGTAACTGGCTTCCAACACCAGGGGCTGGGAAGAGCAGCAGCTGCTGCTGGGAGCCTGGAGGAGCACTCAGGGATGGCTCTGGGGGGAGAGAAGTATGGGCAGGTTCCCCATCCTTCTCCAATCACCCCTCTACCTCCGGAGCGTGGCTCTCACTCCCCTGCCCTGCCCCAGTCACCTACACACCCCTAGAGCCCCGCTCAGCTGGCAGGGGGAGGAAGCTGGAGAGAACAGCAAGCGACAGTGAGAGGGTGAAAGAGAAGTGGGAGGAGAGGCCTCAAGGGAAAGGGGCGGAGCATAAGACAGGGCAGGTTCCGGCGTCCGGTTTTCACAAATGAGAAAGTTGGACAGCCTATCAGGGACATGGGGAGCGTCTTAGAGCCCTCTTTTCATATTACCCTACTACGAACATACGGATGAGATTTCACGAGAACATGCCTGATAGTCTCAGCTGGCCTGAATCAATAACATGTTCCAAAGCGCCTTGGTGATTTACGCGTTCAATTCCCATTTTCAAAGTTACTTTTGGTGCTTAGGAGCCTAAGCTTCTTTGAAAGTGACTTTTGAAAACAGAACTTAGGGTAAATTTTCAGAAACTGAAAAATCATTTAGGAGCTGAAACCCATTTAAAAAATGTATAAGGAGCTGCTTTTAAAAGGTATTTAGGTGTCTTAAGAGGCATATAAGCCCTGAGAGGGATTTTCAGTATCACTTAGGTGCCTAAGTCCCCTTAACTACAGAGGATTTTAGATGCTACTTAGTTGCTTTTGAAAATCTCACTAGGCCTCTCTCTGCATTTTAAGCTCCTAAATACCTGTGAGAATCTGGCCCTTAACAACTTGCAAAATTGTAAACTGTAGGCTCCAAAATCACTTAGGCACTTTTGAAAATGTCACCCAATCTCTCTAAAATAATGAGTCTTCAGGTCAGGGTGGCTTAGTATATTCTGCTGATCATCTAGAGTCTTCCAATAGCAGAAAGGTTGGAAGGGGGGGGTCTGACTCCGTATCAGGAATACATTGGCAGAGAGCTGCGGAGACGACTGAAGGAAAGTTCTGCTGGTTATCCACACAAAACGACAGGTACAACATATACTGTGCAAAATGCTTTTTCTCCAGCTCTTACATGTTTCCATCTGGCATTTTGTACATTACATCATCCCAGAGGAAGCCAGTCATGTCTGGTGGTTATAGATGGAGATTCAGGGGGAGGATTTCTGAGATACAAAACAGCCACTGGGAACCTAAGTCCTATTGACAGTCAATGTGAATTAGGCACCTAATCACCATACGTGCCTTTGAAAACAATCTCCCCTCAAATCACTGTTTGTAGCTGGATGTGTGGGGAATAAGATCAGTGCTTAGAGTTGAAATGGAAGCCAGTGGAGGAATCAGACCAGAGGGATTATATACATAGACAAACATGATCACACCCTGTAAGGGTATGTGGAGAAGAGGTAAAGCATTTGAGGTTATCTGGGCGTTATCCAATACATCATAGCTAACCCTGAATTAACTTCAACCGTGCTCCTAGTTAGCACCTTTTATCTCAGTTTATCTGGACAAGGTGAACCCTACACACCACACTAGGGTCAAATTAAATTAGGTTTACAATGTTCGCATGTCAGGGGTTTACACCAGTATAAAGACATTAGATTAAAAAGTGATTTGAGGTACAGCTGTACTACACAAATGTTATCATGGTGTGTCGAGTATGTACAGTATATGCCCCTGCTAACATGGGCATAAATAGCAGTATCAGAGGGGTAGTCAGTTAGTCTGGATCTGTAAAAAGCGACGAAGAGTCCTGTGGCACCTTGTTGCTTTTTATAAACAGCAGTGTAGATTAGGGTGACCAGATGTCCTGATTTTATAGGAACAGTCCTGATATTTGGGGCTTTTTCTTATATAGACTCCTATTGCCCCCCACCCCCTGTCCCGATTTTTCATACTTGCTATCTCGTCAGCTTAGTGTAGATGGCGAGGCGTGGCTTAAGCAAGTAGAGTCACGATATGCCTGAACCCTCTGGGTATAAACCCTACGGACATGGGTCTATACGCCCCCGAGCAGGGCCTCCCCCATCTACACTGCTAAAAATAGCAGCGTAGTGTCCTCCTGCCTGCCCACCGCAGGTAAAAACTCCAGCAATGGGGAAAGGCTCCAGCAGCTCTGCTGCCTCCCCGTGCTGGAGCCTTTCATTCGCCCGTGTAGCGACACACCACAGAGTGGACACAGCCTGCTTTTCACTGTGCTGTGTAGCTACAAATACCCCGCAGGTCACTCCCACCCTGTCCCCAGAGCTGTGCCGTGTAGATGTAGCCAAATCAGGCCAGTGCTGTGTATATCCCTGGTTTGACACTCTCCCCACACAGAGAGAAATATCAACCCTGACTGATATAACTGCTGGACCATCACAATGGGCACCTACCAGATATTCCTGGCTTTGCGTCTCTCCCTCCTGTTTCCACTCCAGAAATTCTTCTCTCTCTTGCTTCAGGGTCTTCAGTCGGGTTTGAATTTGTTCCTGATGCAAGAAAAACAATGTCTGGGAGGGTCAGGGGAGTGTGTCCTCACAGATACATTTATGTAGATTGCATGTCCCTCTCAGGCTGTCCCACAGATGGTGCTCATGGCAACGTCACAATTGCCTCTTGAGAGGTGGGAGATTCCGGTTCCAATCCCTTCTCCTCAGCAGGCAGAAGGAGAACTTGAACCAGGGCCTCCCGCCTACCAGGTGAGCACCCTTCCCCCAGGCTAACCATTATGAAGAAGCTATGTTGCCTTCTCCCCAGATGATTTGTGTGGAGTGACACAAGTGCAGAACTCCATCGTGCAAGAAACAGTTTAGATGCCTAAGACGCTTGACTCCAGGAGAGGGGATTACAGAGACCAGTGCATTCCTACACCAAACTCTGAGGGGGCGGGGCTTAGGACACACCCCTCTCAGCAGCATCTCCCATTGTAATCCTGTCAATTATAGGCCAGTAAGCCTAAGGGCTTGTCGTAAGTACAGCGCTGCAGTTGTACATCTGCATCGCTGCAGCGCATGCAGAGGAGACGCTCTATGCCGATGGGAGAGAGCTCTCCCATCGGCATAATAAACCCACCTCCATGAGCGGCAGAAGCTAAGGGTGGCGGGAGAAGCTCTCCTGCTGACATAGCACTGTACACATGAATGCTCATGTCACTCAGGGAGGTGAAATATTCACAACTCTGAACGACTGTAAGTTTTGGCGACATAGGCTGCATTGCAGACAAAGCCTAATTTCAGTACCAGGCAAATTGGTTGAAACTATAATAAAGAACAAAATTGTCAGACACAGATGAACATGATTTGTTGGGGGAAGAATCAACACAGCTCTTGTAAAGGAAAATCATGCCTCACCAATCTATTAGAATTCTGAGCGTGTCAACAAGGATGATGCACTGGATATAGTGTACTTAGACTTTCAGAAAGCCTTTGACAAGGTCCCACACTAAAGTCTCTTAAGGAAACTAAACAGTCATGGGATAAGCGATAACCTTATCTCATGGATCAGTAACCGGCTAAAATACAGGAAACAAAGGATAGGAATAAATGGTCAGTTTTCACAATGGAGCGAGGTAAATACCAGGATCCCCCAAGGATCTATACTGGGATCAGTGCTATTTAACATATTCACAAATGATCAGGAATGGGGGTAAACAGTGAGGTGGCAAAGTCTGCAAATAATACAAAATTACTCAAGGTAGTTGAGTCAAAGCACACTACAAAAAGTTACATAGGGATTTCACAAAAATGGGTGACCGGGCAACAAAATGGCAGCTGAATTTCACTGTTGATAATGCAAAGTAATTCACATTGGAAATCACCATCCCAACTATAGATATAAAGTGATGTGGTCTAAAGGAGCTCTTACCACTCATGAAAGAGATTTTCGACTCATCTCTGAAAACATCTGTTCATAAAAGCTAACAGGCTTTTAAGAACCATTAGGAAAGTGATGGATAATAACAGACAATATCATAACGCCACTATATAAATCCATGGTACATCTTGAATATGTCATGCAATTCTATTGGCCCCATTTCAAACAAGATAGATTTGAATAGGAAAACGTACAGCGAAAGGAACAAAAATCATTAGGGGTATGGAACAGCCTCCATATGAGGAGAGATTAAAAAGATGGAGAGTTCAGCTTGGAAAACAGACAATTGGGATGAAGGTCTATAAAATCATGGATGGTGTAGAGAAACTGAATGGGGAAGTTTATTTACCCCTTCACAGAACAGGAACCAGGGGAAATGATCAGGTAGCAGGTTTAAAAACAAACAAAAGGAAGTATGTCATGCAACACACGATCAATCCATGGAACACATTGCCAGGGATGTTGTGAAGGCCAAAAGTATAAGTGGGTTTAAGAATTAGATGAGTTCATGGAGGACAGGTCCATCAATGGCTATTAGCCAAGATGCTCAGAGATGCAACCCCATGCTCCAGAGATCCCTAAACCTCTGACTGCCAGATACTGGGACTTGATGACAATGGATGGATCATTCGATAATTGCCCTGTTCTCTTCAGTCCCTCTGGGACACCTGGCATTGGCCACTGTCGGAAAACAGGATACTGGGCTAGATGGACCTTTGGTCTGACCCAGTGCAGCCGTTCTTACGTCCTTAGTGATTTTCTAGGTGCCTAAAAGTTAGGCATTGCAATGCTGAGCAGCAAAACACCCAAGTCCCTTTGGGGATTCAGGACTAAATCTCCTTTGAAAACGAGACTTTGGCTCTAAAGTCAGTTGGTGCTTTTGAAAATGTGCTCCGAGGATCTTCTTCTGTAATTCACCAGAGGTGCAGTGTTGCAGAGCCACACAGAGGATCTAAAAGCACAGCTCCCATCCATTTCAACAGAATCTGGGCCTCTCAGCCCTGCATTACTTCTATGCTGTATGTGTCATGCTGTCAGGTAACAGAGAGGCCTTGGGGGCCCCAGACCTGATGTAGAGGCTTAGGGACTTTGTCCAGACGGCCCTTTGCCTCCAGCGAATCCCCCAAGTGCTACAGGGCAATGGGTTGAAGTCGTATCCATTTTGCAGCAGCGTAGGATAGGGTGTTGTGCTCCCATGCAATGAGAGGGAACAGTAAATGAAGAGATCTGGATGTCACAGAATGAAAGCTGAGCAACTTACAGGGAAGGACATTTTGGTAAGAGTTGTTTAAAACACTTTTTAAAAAAATGTATATTAAACTCCAGGGCCTAATGGGAGAAAGGGACTCCCGGTTAAAAATCCAACACACTCACAAGGTTCATAAATATTGTGCTCGAGTGTTTGGCATGGGGGAAAGGGTTTGTTCTCACTTCCGAGGTGCTCCGGTACTGAGACTCAATGTGGTCCTGGGAATCAGACTTTTTCTTCCTTTAATCTTACTGTGGCATTAATACAGTCCACTTTGTCCTTAAAGCGAGAGTGGCAGACAGCACAGCGGATTCTGCCCCGAGTGGATTGCTCCGTCCAACAGGCGTTTTAAGGTTCCAATCCACTTGGGCTTCATGGGCCCTAGAATGTTGCATCGAGTTTATGGTTCAAATAGATGCATAAACCCAAAGCAAAACTCTAAAGCATGCGTGGGCAGGACGTGAATCACTGGCTCAGGGAGGCTAGACCCCAGTTCAGCCCCTTCTGTCTGAGGCCTGGCCCCGCCCTTCCCATCCCCACCAGAGCCCACCCACCGTGACAGCCGGCCCCTCTGCCCCAGAGCACCAGGCGGGCAGGCAGCACAGCTCTCAGCGTCCCCAGCCCCAGGAGCGCCAGGCCAGCCCCCCGCTAATCCCAGCCCGGCCCGGGGGAAGAGATGCAGCACACTGGCGGGATGCAGGAGGGGGCCTGGGAGAGGAGATTGGGCAGGCCCTGACTCCCCACTCTGCTTCAGGAGCAGCAAAGTGACCAGCATTCAGCAAGCCAGGGAAAACAAGAGTTCATCATCCTGTTTTTCCCTTGAGGAAAAAGTTAATCAGATTAACCATAATTTTTTAAGCAGAAATCTTTCAGTGCATCTTATGCATCAGAAAGTAGCAGTAAACAAACCCATTGAGAGCGCTGCTGACAATGCGTTACTTTACTGCTGCTTCCAGGAAGCAGCCAGCGGTCATCAGATATGAAGTGCTCAAGCCGGGCACTGCCAAGCACCAGCTCTGTTAAAACTCAGCCGTGCTGAGCAGTTTATAATGTGATTGTAAAGCCCTGCCTGACAGGAGCGGTGAGAGGCTGTGTGGTCTAGTGGCTAGAGAACTAGGATGGGTATTGGGAGGCCAGGGTTTAATTCCTGGTTCTGCTACTGAGCAGTTTTGTGAGCTTGGTCAAGTCACTGCCCCTTCAGTGCCTCTCTGTCCCTCCCAGTCCTTTGTCTTTGTCTGTGAGGGTGCCCACAGATCAGGCCCCGCAGGTGAGAGAGGCAGGAGAACACCTGTCTTCACCCAGCTCATGGGTTGGCAGGAAATAGGCAGCCAGATAGATGCCTCTAGAGGGAGGCAGCTGTGCACATGCCCAGAGGTAGTAACACAGGTACTGAGAGAACTTGGACCCTGAATACACAGGCTCTGAGTGAGTTTGGGCTCCTACAGGGCTTGGCAATAGCTCTGGGGATTGCAGTGGAGCCATTTAGGTGCCTAAACCCCAGCTGTATGCACCTCACTCTGGAGTTTAGGCACTTAAGTACCTTTGTGAATCCCCAGCCTTTGCCTCCCTGTACCTCGGCTCCCCCTCTTGCACTTTGTCCACCTTGACTGGTTAGACCAGTGGTCCCCAAACTGTGGAGCGGGCCCCCCTAGGGGAGTGTGGTGGAATGTTCGGGGGGCCATGGGGGGGACCAGGCCAGGCCCCACAGGGGGCAGGGAGTGCCAGCCACACATAGGTGCAGGTAGTAGGGGTGCAGGGTGCTGCAGCACCCCAGCTTTTGCGTCAGGCGTCCTGGCTGCTGGCCTGGGGGGCTGCTCAGTTGCGGGGGGCCAGGCAGCTACGCTACCGGCCTGGGGGCCTGCTCGGCGGCATTACCGCTGTCCACATCCCCCCTGCCCTCCCGGAGCCACGGCTCTGCTCCGGGCCCCAGCTCTTGGGGGCGGTGAGGGGGCGTGGACAGGAGTCAGAGGGGTGTAGCTCAGCACCCCCACCCCAAAAACTGTCCCAGCGCCACTGCAGCCACATCTGCTGTGGCCTGGGTTCTGCTTCCAGCCCCACTCCCACTCCCAGCCCCATGCCCAGCTGTTGGCCTACCTTGTGCTCCCGGGCAGCCTCCTCTATGGGGACCACCATGTGAGCGCGGTGAGCCTGGGACTCCTGCAGATCACACAGATGAGAACTTGGTCCTGGTTACAGAAGAGTTTGAAAGGCTCCTGGTGCGCGTTGCACAAATATCCTCCTGCTGCTGCTGCTGCTGGGACACTCAGCTGCTTGGCTATTTCTACAAAGTTCCCCAGTTGTCTGTTCGGCCTCAGGGTCCCCTGGGGAAAGGTCTCTCTGCACTGAGGACAGGAGATGTCTGTGTCTGATCCCTCCCAGCACTGGGTGATGCAGGCTCGGCAGAAATTGTGCCCACAGTCTATAATCACTGGATCCGTGAAAAAACTCAGACAGATGGAGCAAGTAGCTTCATCTCGGAGGTTCTTGAAAGGATTCCCTGCTGCAGCCATGGCTCCCTGCATACAGTGTAACAGGATAAGTTTCGTTTCCTGCCAGGCCCAGCAAGCAGTCTTGTAAAGCAGATTGCCCAGCTGGGAGCCTATCACACTCTCCGGCGGGAAATTAAAAACAAAAGAAACAAAAACCATCACCACACACAACACACCACAAGCCACCAGGGATTTCCCTACACCCCCTCCCCCCTCAGGGGGTGTATACACCCCTTCTGAATCCCCCCCCCCACCAACTTCCCAGTTTTGTGAACTAGTTACATGCAGTGTTGCCAATTTGGTGATTGTTTGGAAATTTGAATTGAAATTGAGACATTAATACACACTTTAGAAGCATATAAAGTGTCTGATAAAATATGTGTATTTGAAAAAGTGTAATAGATTTGAAAAGTATGAACATAGACTAGCTTCCTTTTACAGCTGCTGTTTTTTATGACAATGTCAGTGCATTGATTTTGGTGATGTTGGCCAGCCTAATAATTTCAAATGATGATTTGTAAGCAAAGTCTCAATAAGCTCTCCCTGACAGCTAGTGATGAGCTAGGGGCTGTGGGGAAAAGGCTTCAGGACCAGATTGTATTTACATTCACACTTAATCTACCTAGGTATCCAACAAACAGAGCTGTGTTTCCCAAGTGATAGATTTTGGCTGGGGTTGGGTTACAAATCACTTGAATGCGAGGGGGTAATGAAATGTTATTCTTATTGTATGAGTAAAGGGCAGTAGAACTGTACTTAGCCTGTGCTGATTTAGGGCGTCAAGAGAGAGAGAGAGGGGACAGGTGTTTTGCTTGATGGTCTGCCTGAGTCACAGGTACTATTTGACTTGCCCCTCTCCACTGTTTAAAGACAGAGCTGATTAGGTTTCATAGAGAGTCTTTTGTTTTGTTAAGTGACCACTGCAGCTGAAATCACTGATAATCAGGTCTAAGTGCTTAGAGCTGCTGTGGGACAGTGTTTCTGTGGAAGAGATGGCCCAGCCTGCACTAGCTGCAAGGTTCCCCCACTGAAAGCTCAGCTGACATCACTGAGAGCTGGTGGAACCTCAAGGGACCAACTCACAGAGGTCACAGTGGCAGGTGGTAGCAGAAGGTCATGGTGCAGGGCCATTGGCAACAGAGCGATGGAGTGAATGGTGGCAGAATGAACAACAGTGGCCAGAGTGAACATTGAGCAGCTGGGGGAACGAGCAAGGTGCTTTCTTGCTTCCCACCAGGAGGGGAACTCATGTGAAAGCACCTCTGAACTCTGAGTCTCCACTGACCAAGGACAACACCGGTGAGTGTTAATGAAGCTGTTAAGAATGCTGGAGACACAACACAGTTTATGCGAACAAACATGGCTGTGACATCATACTTTCTTTTAAGCAAGAAATACCACACATTACAAACTGGAGGCCAATGTTAAGTGCATTGTCACTTGTTCATCCTGAAGTTGAACACTGGTTCCGAACAAGAAACTCAACCGACTGGCTAGAAACATGTGATGCAACAGTGAAAGATTCAACAGTTGAAAAAGTGAAGAACTCTCTCACCACATTAAAAAAATTGTATGCATGGCTGATCAATGCACCGATGCAAATGGGCATCAAGTATTAAGTCATTGTGTACGTTATCTTGATGTAGTGGTAGGCCAGTAGATGCATTTCTAGATGTTCAATTTATAGAAGACACATCAGCTGCTTGGGTGACAACGCACATCTTGGAAGAGTTAAATGCTTGTCAACTGGACCCCAAACAGATGGCTGCTTGTGCATTTGATAGAGCTGCAAACTTCTCTGGAAAACATGGTGGAGTACAAGCTTTGCTCAGAGAAAAATGTAACCCTAATCTCTCTTATACACACTGCAGAGGGCATCTACTCCAACTAGTGCTAGTACAAGCTGCAGACTCATCAAAAGACATTAAAAAAGCTATAAATTTAATGTCTTAATTATATTTTTTTTCATCAAGAGTCCAAAAAGACTGACTATTTTGGAAAATATAGCAGATACACTGGGACTGAAGTTCAAATTAGTCCAACCTGGGAAAACCTCACGGCTTTTTCGTGGGAGATCCTTGGCTGTTGTCTTAAAATTACTCAAGACATTATTACTGGCTTTGGAAAGTATCTACCAAGATGGAATGGATCTAAGTAGGGAGGCTGGTGGATTACTTTTGCTACTACGTTCTCTCGTAAGTCTACTGTTGAAACCACTTGGGCAGGGGTGAAAGTAACTTAAAGGACTTACTGGTAGTCCGGAGTCCTTGGGAGGGGGCAGGGCCTCAACTAGAAGAGGCGGGGCCTTTAAATCCCCAGGTGCTTTAAATCAGGATTTAAAGGGCCTGGGGCTGGGGCAGCAGCAGCTGGGAGCCCCGGGCCCTTTAAATCACCCCTGGAATTACCAGCCTTTAAATCACCACTGGAGGAGGTCCTGGCCTCTGGCAGAGCTTTAAAGGGTCTGGGGCTCCGCTGCAGTTGCGGCAGCCAGGAGCCCCTGGCCCTTTAAATCACCGCCAGAGCTCCACCTCTGCTACCCCAGGGCTCCAGCAACAGGGCTCAGGTGGTGATTTAAAGGGCCCCGGAGGGTAGCGGCAGTGGGAGCCCCAAGGTAGCAGCGGCAGCCCTGGGGTAGTGGCAGTGGTTTTCCGGCGGCAAGTTAAAGGGCCCGGGGTGGTAGCGGTGGTCGAGCCCCTGGCCCTTTAATTTGCCGCCGGAGCCCCACTGCCGCTACCCCAGGGCTCCGGCAGGCTCCGGGGACGATTTAAAGGGCCCAGGGCAGTAGCGGCTACCGGATCCCCAGATCCTTTAAATCATCCCCGGAGCCTGCCACAGCCCCGGGTCCTTGAAATAGCCACCGGAGCCCTGCTGCCGCTACCCCAGGGCTCTGGGGACAATTTAAAGGGCCCAGGGCAGTAGCTGTGGCAGGCGCCCTGGGCCCTTTAAATCGCTGCCTGAGCCCCACCGCCGCTTCCCCAGGGCTATAGCAGTGGGGCTCCGGCGGTGATTTAAAGGGCCGGGGCTCCAGCCGCTGCTGGGAGCTCCAGGTCCTTTAAATTGCCACCAGGGGAAGCTGATCCGCCCCAGTATGGTGCACGGCTCTGGGGCGTACTGGCTTACTTTTACCTCTGCACTTGGGTCATTAAACAATGGCATCCAGGCATCTGCTACAACAGTAGTAGATCTTTGTCCAGCAATAGAAGCTATATATGGATCAGAGAGCTAGCCACTGAAAAAGTACTGGAAGAAGCAAAGATTTCAGTCCAGAAGTTGACTAATGAAGGCATTTATATTGAATCCTTAAGTGAAGAGGACAAGAAGTGTTTGTTAAGACAACTGAAAAAGTACACAGACTTGATTCTTAAAAATCTACAACAGTGACTTCTACTCAAACTCTATGTAGCTTTTACAGATCCTTGTCCTATAAAACACCAACAGTTGAGTGGAGTGAGGCACTTCCAGCAATGGGGCTGCCATGTGCTCAGGACAGAATAGAGAATTTGAACACAGTGAGGAATGTCGTACTACAAATGAATGAAGATTTGACTTCAACTTCTTTTTTATCATCACTAGTGGCTCGACCCGATCTTTGTGCTATGTTTCCTGGGATAAAAGAAGTAGGAATTAATCTCTTGCTACTCCCTGTCACAACAGCTACAGTTGAGGGTTCTTTTTCCTCATTGAATAGAATTTTGTGTTCTGAAAGAAGTCGCCTTCTGCCTGATCATGTGAATGAACTAATGAGCAAATCAATTGAAGGAATGGAAGGACTGGACACACGAGAAGCCACCAAAGATGAACACATTGCATTCAAGAACATTAACAGAGTTGTGCAAAATTATAACAAGAAACCAGTAAGGATGTAGATGTCGTGCTTCATAGAAGGCTTGAGTAGCCAACTTTAATTTGTATGATGAATTTAAAACATGAGTCAAATCTAATAAAATGGTCATGAAACATTTTTCAGTTTTTAATATGGTGCCATACAGCCCCTCACCCCATACCAGCATTGACCCCCGCCCCCGTAAATTCGAACACCCCCCCTAATTTCAATTCCTGGGGAAAACACTGGAAGCCACACACCACACACATACTCCAGAAAAGCCCCCAAACAAGCAACATGCTACTTAAAGTAATGAAGCAATTACATACACAAAGAAGTCAACAGAGGCTTGCTGGGAGCAGGCTTGGCAGCTTTCTTTTCTACACCACAGAATAAACCCAGGCTCAGATTCAGGTTTAAAGCCAAGACCCTTTCTGTACCTTTGTAAAGCACTTTGAGAGCTAGTGAGGGAAAACCTTACTAATCCCTAATAGTTAGAGATCATTTTAAACCTTGACCAATTTATTTCTTCCAAAAAAATTATTCGCATTAACTTATCTATTATAACTCTGGGGTTTCTAGTTATTCATATCATCAATATCCAATCCCTTTTTTTAATCTTGCTAAATTACTGGCCTCAAACTCCATGTGGCAATGAGTTCCACAGTTAAATTACAGGTTTTGTGTAAAAGTATTTCTTATTGGTTTTGAATTTGATCCCTTTCCATTTCATTGACTGGCCTCTTGTTCTTGTGTTATGAGACAGGCAGAAATGACGTTCCCAATCTTTTCTGTCCCATTCATTATTGTATACCCCTTTATCCTATCCCCTCTTAGTCATCTTTTTTTCTAAGCTAAACAGTTCCGTTCTTTTGAATCTTTCTTACTAAAAGAGTTTTTCCAGGCCCCTCATCATTCTCATTGCCCTTCTCTGAACCCTCTCTAATACTGCAACAGCCTTTTTCAAATGGTGTGACCAGTACTGCACACAGTACTCTAGGTTGGTGGTTTTCAAACTTTTTTTCTGGCGACCCAGTTGAAGAAAATTGTTGATGACTGTGACCCAACGATGCTGGGGATGAGGGGTTTGGGTGTGGGATGGGCTCAGGGCTGGGGCAGAGGGTTAGGGTGTGGGGCTGAGGGCTGTGGGGTAGGGCCGAGAATGAGGGGTTCAGGATGTGGGAGGGGGCTGTGGGCTGGGGCAGTGGGTTGGGGTGCAGGGAGGGTCAGGACTCTGGGGTGGGGCCAGGGATGAAGGGTTTGGGGTGTGGGGGGGGCTCCGGGTTTGGGAGGGGCTTAGGGCTGGGGCAGGGGATTGTGGCGTGGGGTTGGGGAGTGCCTCAGGCTTCCCTCTGGTGGCTCCTGGTCAGCTGCACAGCAGAGGTGCAGAGGGAGGCTTCCCATCTGTCCTGGCACTGCAGACCGCGCTCTGCCCCAGAAGCGGCCAGCAGCACGTCCGGCTCCAAGGCGGATGCTCGCAAGCGGCTCCAGGTGGCTCTTGCCTGCAGGCACCGCCCTCCCTTCCCCAGCTCCCATTGGCTGGGAACCAGCCAATAGGAGTGTGAAGCTGATGCTCGGGGCAGGGCAGTGCACAGAGCCCTGTGGCCCCGTCTGCCCCAGCATAGGAGCCAGACCTGCTGCTGGTCGCTTCCAGGGCGCAGCGCGGTGTCAGAACAGGTAGGGACTAGCCTGCCTTAGCCAGGCAGCACCGCCGACGGGACTTTTAATGGCCCAGTTGGCGGTGCTGACCAGAGCCACCGTGACCCAGTCCTTTCCATTCCGCGACTCAGTTCTGGGTTGCGATCCACAGTTCGAACACCACTGCTCTAGGTGAAGGGAAACCATCAGTTGATGCTTCACAGCACAGGCCTTGGGGAAAGTGACCTGGATGCACGGAGCACGTGGTATTGCTCCTTGCTCCCCACCGCCCCACGCAGCCCCCTAGGGGCATGGAGGAACATTTTGGGAAGGGGAGAGAGTATCTGTGCATCACCACTCATGGCCCCCCCATGTTCTCTGCGGGGAGGGAGCAGGGAGAAATCTGCCCCCCCCCCCGCGCACTCCCCTGCCAGCTGGGAGCAGTTTCTGACTCTACACTAGCAGCTTGCACCTCTTCACTGCTGCACAGTGCCCCCTAGACCACCAGCACCCCTAGACAGTCACCCAGGTGGCCCTCCCCTAAGGCCGGCCCCGGTGTGTGTGCGCGTGTGTGTTTATATTTTCCTCTCCATTGCCTGATGTTAGCAGACAGCCTCACATTTACACTTACACTCATTATTAACAGAAACACATCGAACTATTGTCACAGGCTGGATTTTCTTGCCCTAATCAGTACGTCCGTGTACCCGAGTGAGCCAAAATTGTGTGAAAATTGGTAAACTCCAAATAACGTCCTACATGCACACCACAGACATGCACACAGGCCACAGACGCCCCAGGTTCCACTGTAACCAGTTTGCCCATCCGCCCCCCCCCCCATCCTCAGGGCATACAGTTAAGGGTTAATTCCTCTTTTACCTGTAAAGTGTAAAGAAGCTCACATAACCTGGCTGACACCTGACCAGAAGGACCAATAAGGGGACAAGAGACTTTAAAAATCTGGAAGGGAGAAAAAGTCTTTTGTCTGTGCTGTGTGTGTGCTTTTGCTGGAGACAGGGAAAGAAGGAGCCATCCCACTCCTCTAGGGTAGTGAGTATTTAGAGAAGGAATGTGTTAGATTACTTTTATTTTCTTGTTTGTGAGTTCTTTTGCAAAGAAGAGGGAGGGTAAATTTGGGTTCTTTGTGTAACTTTAAAGTTTTGCCCAGAGGGAAACCCTCTGTGTTTTGAATCTGATTGCCTGTGAGATTATCTTTCATTCTAATCTTACAGAGGTACTCCTTCACCTTTTTCTTTAATTACAATTCTTATTTTAAGAACCTGATTGATTTTTCATTGTTTTAAGATCCAAGGGTTTGGATCTGTATTCACCAGGACTAAGTGGTGAGGTGATATTCTCAAGCCTTCCCAGGGAAAGGGGTGTAGGGGTTTGGGGAGGATTATTGTCAAGCCTGCACAGGAAAGGGGGGTTAGGGTCTTGGGAGATATTTGGGGAAAGGCAGAGTTCCAAGTGGCTCTCCCTAAATCTTTGGTTAACTCGCATGGTGGTGGCAGCGTATTGTTAACCTAAGCTGGTAAAAATAAACTTAGGGGGTCTTTCATGCGTGTCCCCACATCTGTACCTTAAAGTTCAGAGTGGGAGGGAACCTTGACAGGAGCTCTATCAGGGGCAGTTAGCACCCCCTCCCTCACCAACTGAGTCCCCTAATCAAACCGCTGACTTTCAGAAGTGCACGCCAAGAGATCATTGTTCCTGATTCCCCCTCGGCTCAGTGCCGTGTGAGTTACTGATGGATCCCAGCTTGTCCCTTGCCCAGGATGGGGTTGAGGGCAGAGGGATGTGGCTGGGCATGGGACGTCTGCTGGTCCCCTGAGCAAAGGAGGAAGCCTCTGGTTAACTCAACCTCTCTCCTGTTACTTTAGGGCGCCACACCCCGGATATACTAGTCACAGGAGTCATTGACAAAGAGGGGACTAATCAGTACTTCATGATCTCCAAGCTGGATGATGTTAAGATCTCATACTACAGCAGTGACACATGAGAGATCAGCCAGGAGTGGGTGGCTCAGGCCGTGGGCGCTGACTATCACCAGGAAAAGACCCAGAAGTTCTGGAGGTACAAAGATGGTGAATGTAGCTGCACAATTAGACGGGTGGTGAGTGTCTGAGAGGTATTGTTATGAATGGACACGAGAGAGCTGCCCACTCAGAATCACTCCCATTGGGAGATCGGGGCCTCGCTGCCCACACCAGAGCTGGCTGGAAAAAGGAATTTTCTTCCCACAGAAAATTTGGTATTCCCAGAAGTGTTTTCATTCCCGATCGGAAGGAAAAGTTAGAAATGGGAGGTTTCCCTGGGTAGGGAATTTTTCAGAGATTCCATCTTGGGAGAATCCCTGGCAGGCAGCCAGGAAGCCCTGGGATCTTCCCTTTCAGTCTCCCCAACACAAAATCAATGTTTTCTGGCAAAATTGCCACTTTCTCACAAAAAATTATAATTATGCAGACACAGCCTTTTCCAAGGCTAACAGTGTCAGGAACCATTAGGAAAGGAATGGAAAATAAACCAGAAAATACCATAATGCCTCTGTATAAATCAATCTTATGCCCACACCTAGAATATTGCGTGCAGTTGTGGTCACCCCATCTGAAAAAGGGTAGAATTGAATTGGAAAAGTTTCAGAGAAGAGCAACAAAGATGATCAAGGGTATGGAACAGCTTCCAGGTGACTAAAACGATTAGGGCTGTTGAGCTTAGAAAAGAGATGACCAAGGTGAGTCATGACAGAGGTCTATAAAATCATGACAGTTGTGGCGAAAGTGCATAGAAAAGAGTTCTTTATCCTTTCCCATAATAAAAAACAGGTGTCACCCGATGAAAATAATAGGCAGCAGGTCTAATGCAAACAAGACAAAGTACTTTTTCACACAACACATAGTCAGCCTGTGGAACTCGTTGCCAGGGGATGTTGTGAAGGCAAAAGTATAATTGGGTTCAAAAAAGAACTAGATAAGTTCCTGGAGGATAGGGTCCATCATTGACTAATAGCCAGGACGGGTAGGGACGCAACCCCATGCTTGGGGAGACCCTAAGCCTCTGACTGTCGGAAGCTAGGAGGGGAAGACAGAGGTGGATCACTCCAAAGTTGCCCTGTTCTGAAAACTTTCCTTGAATCTCTGGTATTGGCTACAGTTGGAGACCTTGTCTTGCCCAGTATGGCACTTCTTATGTTTAAGGCTACGATTTAGTCATGGGTATTTTTAGTAAAAATTGTGGACAGATCAAGGGCAGTAAACAAAATTTCATGGCCCATGACCTGTCCATGACTTACACTATAAATACCCCTGACTAAATCTTGGGGGCGGGGGTGCTGCTGGTGGGGGAATGGGGCCAGCAGCACCAACTGCCGGGGGCCACTGAGCAGCAGCTGCTCCAGCCACTCCAGGACCGGTGCCCCCAGGATGATGGGTCCACCTGTGATGGTGTGTGGCCCATTGGTGACTGCCAGTAGCAAAAATCCCCAGTGGCCAGAGACGGGACATTAGCTGGAGAGGGCCCTGAGTTACTACAGGGAATTCTTTCCCAGGTGTCTGGCTGGTGGGTTTTGACCACATGCTCAGGATCTAATTGATCCCCAGATTTGGGGCATTTATATCTGTTCTATCTTTGAATCGCCGTGTACAGCTACTTGTACAGTTAGTTGTTCTGAGTATCTCTGTAGAGTGAAAGGGCGGGCCAGGATTAGGGTGCCAGCCCGGGAGACCTGGCTCTGCCATGCGCTTCCAGGGTGACCCTATGTTCCTCTGGTTATTTGTTGGGGTTGGCACCAAGTAAAGATGCTTTTTTCTGGCTGGTCTGTTTCAGTTTAACAACCCACATCCTGTCCAGGGGGGCAGTGGCTGAAAGTCCATTGGGCAGCTGCTCAGGGGGCTGTGTGAAATGGGCTGGGATCTCAGCCTGGTTCCCGGGGTGTAGGTGTCTCCATCATACACCGAGGTAACCAGCAAAGTCTGCACTGATTGTGCCCCTCCACGTGAGGCTCAGCAGAAAGGCCATGGACTCAATGGATCCTGCAGACAGAGCTTCTCCCTGACCTTCAGAGAGAGATTCATCCTAGGTCAGGGCAGAGGACCAATGGCCCAGGACAGTGTGTGAGAGGGGAGCTGGTACGGGGACCCCTGCATTGTACAGGGTAAGGGGTTACACAGCATCTCCCAGCCCCCTTGTCTAGCCCAGCTGCAGGAGGGGGCATCTTGGGACAGACTGAGGGGGCCTGGGAGAAGCAGGAACAGGAAATGTAACCATGGTGGGGAAAGAGCCGTGACTGGTGCTGGGTGTCTGCCATGCCCCAAGTCGGCCGGCTGCCAGCTCTCCCAACCCGCTTGCAGTGCTGTGTGCCTAGGACACGCACGGAGCTGACCTCTTCTCAGCTACCTCCCCTGTCCCCAGTCTCAGGGCTGTGCTTGTTCCATGCACTGAACCGGCCTGGTGTCTGCCATGCTCCAAGCCTGAGTCAGCTGCACCCTTGTTTCAGTGTTGTACAGCTGGGCCATGCACCAAGCCTGAACTACTGGCCTGTGTGGCTAGTTGAGCTGGTAGGTTCATTTCCAAAGGCCGAGGGGTTCAGTGATTGAGATGTGGGTCTGCTGTCTGGCAGTAAGGTGTACATTTCTAATGCACGCAGCCCGCAGCCCGCATGTTTGAGACCCCTCCACTAGAGCAATTCGCCAAGGGGCGTGGTAGAGTCGCTGTCACTGATAAGTTTTAAATCAAGATTTGGGAAAAATAAATCAAAGTGATGCTCTAGGAATTATTTGGGGGAAGTTCAGTGGCCTGTGTGACACAGGAGACTAGAAAATCAGTCTAGATCACAGTGGCCTTGGAATCTATGAATCATCTTCCGCTTTGTCTGAGGTCACCTTCTGCATCCTCTTATCGCGTCTGCAAAAAGGGGGTAGTGATGACGGGTATCTCCCCAAGGGTGCGACGCCTCAGCCAGTTCAAACTGCTGAGAAGCCGCAGAAGAGGAGATTGAGTTCTTCTGCCTTCCAGCCCAGGGCCGTCTCCTGTAGGCTACAGCGTGCGCTAGGAGTCCCCCTCAACCAGCCATGGACAGGATCCTGCTGGCATTCCATGCCTAGCCCACAGCGTTTTAAAAATAGCTTGTGGTGGGA
This sequence comes from Mauremys reevesii, assembly GCF_016161935.1. Classification (NCBI taxonomy): domain Eukaryota; kingdom Metazoa; phylum Chordata; order Testudines; family Geoemydidae; genus Mauremys; species Mauremys reevesii. The sequence continues at coordinate 7,245,105 of NC_052637.1, forward strand.
GGGGCTGTATCTCATGAATCCCTTGACCAAATGACTCCAGCTTTTTACCCTTGACCCTACCCTGTGCCCTCGGATGGCGTATCAGGTTTCTAGCCAATCAGATTGTGAATGTGAATTTAAAGAAAAAGGGATCATTTGGTTTGGGAAAGAAATGCTGCTGCAACACAACAGTGCGGCTAAGTGCCACCCCATAATATTCTGTAGTTGATAACGTGAGTTGCCAGTTTCCTTCTGTTCCCTGGCAGCTGGAGGTTGCTAATGGATTCTTTCACAGCGAGGATGTTGTTGCTTCTTTTCTTGCCCGGGAAAGCATCGCTTGATTCTTTGATTTTATTTACTCAGTCCTCAAGCTTTGCTTAAGTGCTTTCGCTTAAAGTTACCCAGCGGCTTTTCTTCAAGCCCCTTCCAGGCATTTGCTCGTGGATCGGTCTAGGCTTTCAGGGCAGAGCCGTACAGATCTAATACTCCTGGGACAAAGTCCAAGACCAGAAGATAGAAATAAACTTTATTCTGTGAATTTACTCAGCTGAATCTACAGCATCCAAATAACCAAACAGAGCAAAAGAGGAGCATTGAGCTAGGGAACTGTGGGGAGAGGGAAACACCACTATGGTTTTTATATTCATAAGTAAAGAGCCGAGGACTTTGAGGGATGACCCTAAGTCAGTCAGAACTTAGGCCAGGTCTACACTATAAACGTCCATTGGTAGAACTATATCGCTCAGGGCGGTGAAAAATCCACACCCCTCTGTGAGAGGCGGTAGCTATGGCAAGGGGAGAAGCTCTCCCGTCAACGTACCGCTGGCTACACCAGGAGTTCAGTCAGTACAACTGTGTTCACAGAGGGGTGTGGATTTTTCACGCAGTTGTACCAATTGAACTCCCGGTGTAGACAGCGGTAGGTTGATGGGAGAGCTTCTCCCCTTGCCATAGGTACCGCCTCTCAGAGAGGTGGATTAACTACACTGATGGGAGAAGCTCTCCTGTTGGCGTAGGAATGTCTTTACTTAAGCATTACAGGGACGTAGCACCGCCGGTGCAGTATTTTAAGTGTAGACCTGCCCTAAGACAGGCAGACGCTGCGGTGACCCTGAGCGTGGCTCCTGGTGTCTGCTGGTTGGCCAGTTCGTGCGTGTCTGGAGGATCCCAGAGTTACAGAGACAGGCATGGAAGAGGGTCGAGAAACTCCATTCAGCAGCATAATGCTGAGCAAGTCAGTCTTGTTCCCCTCACCATTTTATTGCGAGTCTCGCAGCACTTGGTGTTTTTCTTACAGTCCCAGCTGCTGGAGTGGATAGATTTGAGGGAGCTCAGAGTATATTACAGATACATTTCCAGCCTTCATGTTGGTGTAGCAAAGACTGAAAACCGGAAACAAGAACACCCTGAAAGCTGGAAAGCCAGAAGGCAGAGAAAAATAACACAACATTTAAAAAGATGTTTAAGCCAATCTCCTGATTGTGGGGGGCCTGACCCAGGTTTTGAATGCTGGAGGCTGGCAAGACTGTGATGAGATTACAGCTGTCACACTTTGCCAATGTGTATATTACCTATGTCTTCGCTCTACTTTAGATACCTCATATCGAGTGATCCCTGTTCCTCTGTTGCCGGTGTTAATGGTAGGCCTGCCAGTGACCACCTACTGCCATGCCTGCCCGTAACCTTCTCAGAAATTCGACACGCCGGCTCCCAAAGAAGGGGACAATCTTCCCCGAGAAAGAGGATGTGAAAGTAAAGATTGGCTCTCTGCCAGAAGATGTAATGTCATAAAATGTAACTTTCTCCCCTTCATAATCCAGATAAACCCCAATGTTAGTGGGTCTACGATGTAGGTCCAGAGCAGTCTTAGGGGAGGTGAGGGCGCAGTACTGATAACTTGTACTCTGCAAAGCACAGACTCCCTCCTCTGGTGTACAGCTTATTGCTCCCTCGTGCATCACAGACTCTTTGGCAATGCCCAAAACCCACTCATCTTTGTTCCCCACCTCCACTTCCCAGTAACATCTCCCTGAGGTGAAGCCCGTATAGCCCAGCACACAGGCAGCAGGGTAAAACCTGTTGTGTGGCACTAAATATACTGTGTCTTGGTATTTCTGTAACACGCTCTCATCTGTGGACACGATGGAACAAGGATTTGCCAGGTCTGGATCCGGAGTGGCCTGCACTGCAAGGGGGAGAGAGACACACACAGGAGAAGAGTGTTAAGGTCTGTCCTCACTGCAGAGTTAACCCAGGCACTTACACAGCTGCTAACTCTAATGCCCTTCCTGTCCAGATGCATAAACACCTCATCTGAGTTCAGGGGTGCTTTCCACCCAGCATAGGCACCAACTTCATGGGTGCTCCGGGGCTGAAGCACCCACAGAAAATAAATAGTGGTGCTCAGCACCCACAGGCAGGTCATGCCAATTAGCTCCTCCCCCTCTCCCCACAGCACCTCCCACCGGACAACAGGCCCCACCGATCAGCTCCTCCCCCTCCCGCCCAGCGCCTTTCTCCTGCCACAGATCCGTTGTTCAGAGGTGGCCAGGAGGTTCAGGGGTGAGAGAGAGGAGTAGGGGCAGGAAGAGGTGTGGGGAGGGAGCAGAATGGAGCAGGGCAGCAAGAGATGGGGGAGGGGTGGGGGCTCGGGGGCAGGGCCTGGGGCAGAGCAAGGATCAAGAACCCCCCCGGGAACTGGGGAAGTCGGTGCCTCTGTGCAGGCTAAACCGCTCCAGTGCTGAGAGTCAGAGAGTCTGAGGCCAGAAGGGAACCAGGTCATCTAATCTGACCCCCGTATAGCACAGGCCACCAACCCCACCCAGCTCCCACCTAACCCAACCCCCAACATGAGCCCAAAGCATGACAGCCTACAGCAGACTGGACTATTTATGTGCCACAGGCAGAGAAGAGGAGACACTGAGGTACCAGTGCCCGAGGCCCCACAGTCCAGGGAAATGATTCAGTGGGATACCCCCAAACAATCCTGGTACGTCACCCACATCCACATGCTGCAGAGGAAGGTGAAAACCCTCCCCCACAACGTCACTGCCAGTCTGACCTGAGGGAAAATAGCCCTCCAGTGCCTTCCCACAATTCCCCTGTGAAAGACAGACCGGGTACCCCACGAATCACTGGGAAAGAAACACAGAATAGCTCAGCTTACGGTGGCACCATCAGCCATGGGATGTGCTCTGAGAAGTCCTAGAGACTCAGCAGCACCAGTGAGGACACAGTAAGTGAGGTCAGGCTCAGCAGCATGGCTCCTTGCACCCAGCCCAGGCTAACCTGGGTGCCGAGCCCCAGGGTTCACTCTGCAGTGCAGACAGACCCTTCCAGGCAGAGCTCAGCCCCGGGGGAGGCGAGGACCATTTATCACGCTCCCCAGTAGCCCTGGGCTGACTGGGCTGGGCCCTGAGTGTCAGTCCTGGGGAGCTGCCTGTTGGCTGAAGCTAAGCAGGAAATTCCCTGTTGTTCCCGCCAGGCATCCAAGAGGTACTGTTCGGGGGGGGTGACAAACCAGGATTTTTTTGTAATTTTTTTTAGAAAGCCTGTATGTGCCTCAGTTTCCCTATATCCAGTGGGTGAAAAGGGAGTGTTTGCTCTCAGGACAGGCTAAGCTGCCCACGTTGCTGTCTGCGGCCTGAGGTCCTCAGAAGACAATGGCAAGTCCAATTGCACTGGGAATTAGACTTCTCGGTGGCACTAAATGTCCACACCACAGGGATGTGTAAAGTCCATCCAGTGCACTACACTCACTTTGGGGAGGGAGCATGGTCTAGAGATTAGAAGCCAGGACTCCTGGGCTCTATTCCTCACTCTGCTACTGACTTGCTGTGTGACCTCAGGCATGTCCCTTCCTCTCGCTGCATTCCAGCTTCCCTTTTTGTCAAATGGGCATAAAAGATGCCAGGTATTCAGATGCTGTTGCTGGGGGCCATAAAAGGACACAGATAGGTGACTATGAGATCAGAAGAGAACCCCTTCCCCAGCCTCCAGTGGTGCTCATGGGACAAGGAGGGGGACACAACACGGTTGTGGTGTTCAGTAATCCTGCTGGGAGCATGGTGCTTGAATGAAACCCTCTTTACCCAGGGTTCTGTATCACAGAGCTTCTGCCATGCTCCTCCTTCCTGTCTGAGAAGCCAAACCACTGAAAGGTACAGTTCCCAGTACCACAGGGAGCACCAACCCCCAGGGAGAGACAATGCTCCTTGAACTGATGGACCTATCTTCATTGAATTTATCCACCAATGGTTATTAGTATCCTGTCTTCCGACACTGGCCAGTACTAGGTGCCATAGAGGGAATGAAGAGAACAGATAATGATCAAGTGATCTATCCCCTGTCACCCATTCCCAGCTTCTGGCAAACAGAGGCTAGGGACACCATCCCCGCCCATCCTGGCTAACAGCCATTCATGGACTTGTCCTCCAGAAATGTATTTAGTTCAAAAAAGAAGTCTTGTTATGGTCTTGGCCTTCACAACATCCTCTGGCAAGGAGTTCCACAGGTTGACTGTGTATTGTGTGAAGAAATATGTCCTTTTGTTTGCTTTAAACCTGCTGCCTATTAATTTCATTTGGTGACCCCTAGTAATTATGTTATGAGACGAAGTACATAACACTTCCTTATTTACTTTCTCCACATCACTCATGATTTTATAGACCTCTGTCATATCCCCCCTTAGTCCTCTCTTTTCCAAGCTGAAAAGTCCCAATCTTATTAATCTCTTCTCATATGGCAGCTGTCCCATACCCCTAATCGTTTTGGTTGCCCTTTTCTGAACCTTTTCCAATGTATCTTTTTTGAGATGGGGCAACCACATCTGCACGCAGTTTTCAAGATGTGGGTGTACCATGGATTTATAGAGAGGCAATATGATATTTTCTGTCTATTATTTATCCCTTTCCTAATGATTCCCAACATTCTGTTTGCTTTTTTGACTGCCGTTGCAGTCCTGATTCTCTGCCAGGTTCAGTACTGGCTTGAGCATGGTCTCCCCCAAGGGACCTTCCACCAGCTGGGGAGGGATGGAGCCCAGCACATGAGTCCATGCTCCTGACACTAGGGGAGGAGGGAAGTATAAGCAGAGGAGCTGGTGGGAGACGCTTTCTTAACTCTTTATTTCCCAGTTTTCAGAGGTTGAAATACCGGTTGCTTTCATGTTCTGGAAGAGTACAAGGCACTGATGGTCAACCTGCACTCTGTGTTAATGACATTTTCCAGCACTGAAGCTTGTCTTTCATATAAAAATAGAGGAAATTTCTAGTCCTTATAATTACTGAGAGAAGAGCAAAATGTGACCGGAGTGTGCCCTAAAGGCTGATTATTGGACCTAAAAATGTACCCTACTTTCCAATTGTAAATAGTATGTGCACATTCATACATCACAAAATTGGAATGGGCGACGGAATGGATCTGTGGATGATCCCCTGTTCTGTTCATTCCCTCTGGGTCACCTGGCATTGGCCACTGTTGGAAGACAGGATACTGGGCTAGACGGACAATTGGCGTGACCCAGTATGGCCGTTCTTATGATAGAATGATTCCTTCTACCCTTGGGATCCATGACTCTATATTGGTGGAAACCTCTTGTTTGAATTCAGAAGCTTCTTCTAAAAAATGAATTCTGAGATTTTAATTAATAATTGTTGTAGGATAATAACCTCATGAAAACTTACCCTCTTTCTCTGCCTTTGAGATCAGAAAGTTCAGTTGATAGGGCAGGGTCTCTAGAGAAAGAAAAGATCAGAGGAGAGCTGATTTCCCCCTTTCTTGCAGGAAAACAGCCTCATGAAAACGGGGCTGGATTCACAAAGAAACTTAGGTGAGGTGACACTCAGCATCACAACATCCAACATTTAGGCACCTAGAAAGCCATTGTGATTCACAAAGCCTGAGTCAGGCTCCCCGTACCATGAATGGGACAGAGATGCGCCTTGGAATGAGAGTCACAAAAGCCAGCCTGCTAGGGGACTCCCTGCTTATGCCAGCCAGTGGGAAATGCCAAGGTTCAGGGGGTGCTAAGCCCCGGCCATCTCAGGGAGTTCGGCGACTGAGTCTGGGCAGCACCGTAGGTGCCTCCCTCAGTGTGGGATCCTCAGCTGCAAACCCTCTCTTGGTTTCCGGCACCTGTGCCATTTTTTTTGGCAAGAAGCCTGCAGGGGTGGAGAAAACCCACCTTGCTCATAACTTTTACCCCAGTGGTTGGAGCACTCAGCTGGCCTTGGGGAGACCCCTGGTTCAAGTTAACCCTGTGCCACAGAGGGAGGTGAGATCTAAAATGGGATCTACCACCTCTCAAGGAGTGCCCTAACCTCTGGGCTGCAGGATTTTCTGATGTGGGGTGCTCACATGCTCTCCTGGGGGAGAGGTTCCATCGGGGATAATCAATAATTCATTGGGCCAGAGGCAGAGAGAAATCACGAGAACGTCTCTGTAGCCCAGTGGTTAGAGCACGCCCTTGGGAGGTGGGAGACCCAGAAGCTTGTCCCTCTGCTCAATTATTTATATGCAGTGGATCAGATTCAAAAGTGGAGACAGAGGTCTATATCGGACCCCTGTTGGAATTTCTTCTTCTCCAGAGGATTAGGGATTTGAACTAGTGGTCTCCGAAGGTCCCAGCTCTCGACCCTAATCACGGAGCTATACGTTATAAGGGAGCTTGCCTGTCTCTAGGGCCTGATTCTTTTGGGTAAATTCACATACAAGGCCTGAACCAGTAAGTGTGCTCAGAGCAGGCATCTCAGACTGGGGCCCTGTCGGTGAGTTAGGAGGAGGAACACCTTTCTTTCCCCAGTTCATGTAGCTCTCTGGGGCTTACGTGTCTGGACAGCTTAGACTGGAACTGCAGTGCGCATGCACAGAGGCAGAAACATAGATGCCTAGGGAACATTTACTGCAAAAACAGAGGTGAGGAGTGATTTTAGGCAGCTCAGCGGGGGGCTCTGTGAATCCCAGTGTGGTCTGATTCTGGGATTCAGGTGCTAAAATGGCAGGTAGACCCCCAAGTCCTTTTGTGAATCTAGCCCTCACCCTTTCTCTCTGCCTTTGGGCTCAGAAGTCAGTTCAGAGGGCCGGGTCTCTAGAGAAAGGCAGGACTGGAAGAGGTGATTTCATGTTGTATTAACTCTGGTGACATTCCTACCATTAATTAATGTAACTGTGCTTGAGAGAGAAGCTTTAGAGCTTACTCAGAGCTCTTCTTCAGGTCTGTGTAGCTCAAAAGTTTGTCTGTCACCAACAGGAGTTGGTCCAATAAAAGCTGTTACCTCCCCCATCTTGTCTAATATCCTGGGACTGACCTGGCTACAGCAGCACTGGATGGAACCGTGCTGTAATTCTGAGATACAGCCCGAAGGAAAAGACCATAGATTGAGAGGCAGATTGGAATGGGGAGACCTTTCCAGTGAGACCAAACTAAAGTGAAATCATCATCCAAAATACACATCTTGCTCTTTTCCATCTCCCACCTTTCTCCAAGGATCTCAAAGCACTGGGGGGCCATTCACTAATTAGCACAACAAGGTAGGGTGGTCATTATTTCCTCCTTTTGAAAGATGGAGGAACTTGAGGTACAGACTCTGGGATTTTCAAAAGGGCTGAGGCCATGTAATGGCCAACTCCTATCCACGGTCAAAGAGAGAGAGATGGGTGCCTAAATCCCATAGGTCCCTTGGAAAATCCCAGGCATGGAGGTTACATTCAACATTTTCTACAACACCTGGTGACTGTGTGTGTCTGAAATTCTGAGTGACGAGGGTTGGGTCTGAGACAATCCAAGTGGAGGCCTGGAGAACTGGCATCAGCCCTGAGCCCTCCCCATCCCAGCAACAAAGACGTCTAGCTGGGACGAGCTGAGAACTAATAGGCCAGAGTCCATCTCCTTCCACAGTCAGAGGCGCATCTCGATGTACCATCCCCGTAGCATGTACCCAGATAACTGTTAAGTTACCTTTGAATTTCTTTAGAGCTTCCTGCAGACAAACATTTCTTTGGGAAGAGACGCCAACTCTCTCTCTCAGGTCCTCTGGCACGGCCATTGGTGTCTCGAACTTCAGCCTCTCACACCTAGAGGGGGAAAACAAAACAAGTCAGAACAAAACCAGCCATTCTAAATCTTTTCTGTCTTTTGGGAGAATGAGCTACCAGAGGCTGCTCTCTCGTGGGCTCATTGTGAGCCTCTAACTCCCACTGGTGAGTCAATTGCCCTCCTCTCTGGAGTTTTTAAATGCCTAGATCCTCAAATGGGAGTTAAAGAGAGTAAAGGGCCCAGAAACTGCCCCTCAGAAAGGAGGGCCTAATCTCGTGGGAAAGGATGCTCCAGTGGTTAAGGGGTTGCTGTAGGACTCTGGAAACCTACGTTCCACTCCCTTCTCTGCCACAGCCTCCCTGCATGACCTTCGGCAAGTCACTTAAGGCCTGATTTTAAAAGGTGCCTCCAGGGATTTTCAAAAGCACCTAACCAAGCTAGGCTCCCAACTGCCACTGATTGCAATGGGAGGTACCTAACTTGCTTGGTGGAATTTTCCAAAGCAGGTAAGTGCCTACCTATATGTCAGGTGTCTAAATACCCTGCAAAATCTGACCCCAGGGATCCAATCCCCTTCAACATCATGAAGCGTAAGGGGGAGTGGGAAGGAGCTACGTACCTGCTCCAGGTGCTTTTGATGTCCTAGAAGAGAGAGAGGGGAGAAGAAAAAAAAAAAGAGCTCAGTCCCACGAGCCAGAAGCTGGCGATCCCTCCTGCTCTGGAGAGGACTCACTTGGCCATCCCTAGTTAAGCTCGAGATGCAATTCTCTGTAGTTGTACCTTTAAACTTCCATTAATAGATTTCAATGGAATGGGGCCTCTGAGCACGCACCATGATTGTGGGTTTTCTCCTTCTAAATTCTATTTTGCCTGTGCCAATGGCACTTGCTCAAAGAGACTGATCAGACACCTGAATCCCTGACTTCCACATGCAACTGCTGTGTGCAGAGCATTTGCCTTTCTCAAGCTAAAAGCTCCATTTATGCAATTCTGGTCAGCAATTCTAGAAAACTGGATTCATTCCCATTTCTTAATAGGCCCTGCAAAGAACTTCGCTTTCCTAATCTCCCACTTCCTAGACACTGGAGTTGTGCCGTTTACTGCTTCCAGATCATTAGGGCCCTTCATTTTCCGTTTTTATTTTAGTTAAACTCTGATAAATTCCCAGGAAAAATTACCACCACAACAAAAACAGATGGAAATCAGTGCAAAAAAACTATTAATTTTTCTAGGTAAATATTGGGGTTTGTTTTGGTGGATGGAAAGACAGGAGAAAAAAGTATTCAGTAGATTAATGCTTTGAATTCCGTTCATCACTGTGGTTTGCTGCAGAACTAAAACAGAGCTCAAAACACAATGCCCCTCTGAGTTTAAGAAACCAATAGATCTGTAATCCCCAAATAAAACTTCTCATTTGAACCAACAGTTTACTGGTGTAGACTTAGAACTATTAGCCTATAAATATTCACATTTGAAAATTGGGCCACACTATTTGCAGCGCATACACTCAACTTCATCCGGTTTGCCTGTTTGTTTCTTTAACCCTTCTGAATACTTCCTTGTGTTCTGAAACGTATTCTGCTACAGATTTCCATTTTCTTCCCATTTTAGCGTGTCAAATCTTTAACCCTGTCTGCTAACAGTTTGAAATGTGTACGTGATGGGTCTGAGATTCATCAGTACACTCAGATGCACACGCACTTCAGACCTTGTGTGCGTGCCTGTTGGTTATTGTGTGTATCTTCTAGAACAATATGTTCTTACTTCAGCAGGCAGCTTTCACAGACTAATGTATTATCGTAATACAGAGATCTCATGCAATGTATTGTATTTTCCTAATAAAACAAGTATTTTATATCTGTTTGAATGATACAAAAGCAGGATGAAATCCAGAAAAAAATGAATACTGCTTTTTTGTAAAACCCAGGAATTTTTGGTAAAATTGGTTTAAACTGAAAACAAAGGAGCTTATGTATGATGTATCAAAAAAGCCCGAGACATCTGCCTTTAAACCAGCAAATCTGTTTCCACACTGGAAATATTAGAAATGTCAAATGTTGTTTTCCCTCGCTTTGCTAAAGGAAATGTTGACAGTCTCCATTGTGGAGGGGGACCTTTCCAAGAACTTAATAAACTCCAAAGCTAATCACTCAGAATCTCTCCCTTCCCTGGGCAGGGATCTGGGTGTCTCTAACTGTCTCACCTGCAGGAATTGGCTTGTTGGCTGCTGACACTTCTCTTCTATCTCATTGATCAAGTCACTGAGACGGGAAAACTCCTCAGACACTTTGGTGACATTTTCATCCTGTAGCTTCACAATTTCCTTGTCCAACTCTTGTAGCTGGGCCAGCAGGAATCGCTCTTGCTCCTCCAGGAATTGCCGCAGTTGCTCAAATTCAGACACAATCTTCTGCCTCTCAGCTTCTATCTTTCCCTGTAACGAAGGGACAAACAGGGAAAGGACACGTGAGGGACTAGGGTTGCCAGATGTCCAGACTTCGACCAGAAAGTCCAGTGGAAAGGGAAACCTGCAGTGTCCGGTCGGCACTACCGACTGGATATTGGAAGTCCGGTTACCCGGACTAACTGGCTTCCAACACCAGGGGAGCCTGGAGGAGCACTCAGAGATGGCTCTGGGATGGGGGAAAGAAGTGTGGGCAGCTCCCCCGTCCTGCCCCAATCACCCCTCTACCCGCAGAGCATGGCTCTCCCTGCCCCGCCCTACCTCGCCCCAGTAACCTCCACCACACCCTAGAGCCCAGCTCAGCTGGCAGGGGGAGGGAGGTGGAGAGAGCAGCAAGTGACAGTGAGCGGGGGAAAGAGGATTGGGGAGCGAGGACTGGAGGGAAAGAGGCAGAGCCTGGGACGGGGCAGGTTCTGGTGCTCAGCATCCGGTTTTCACAAATGAGAAAGTTGGACATCCCAGACTCTCCCCATGTCCCTGATAGGAACAGTTCTTAAAGCCCTCTGTTCATATCAACCTACTACAAAACATATGTTTGAGATTTCAGGAGAAAATGCCTGATAGTTTCTAGAGAGAAGATTTTCGGATGGTCTCTCAGCTGGCCTGAATGAATAACATGTTTGAAAGCGCCTTGGTGACTTAGGAGTCCAATTCCCATTTTCAAAGTTATTTTTGTGCTTAGGAGCCTAAGTTTCTTTGAAAGTGACTTTTGAAAATAGAACTTCGGGTAAATTTTCAGAAACAGCAAAATCATTTAGGAGCTGAAACCCATTAAAAAAAGTGTATAAGGAGCTGCTTTTAAAAGATATTTAGGTGTTTAATGAGACATAAAAGTCCTGAGAGGGATTTTCAGTATCACTTAGGTGCCTAAGTCCCCTTAACTACAGAGAATGTTAGGTACAACTTAGTTGCTTTTGAAAAATCTCACTAGGCCTCTCTGCATTTTAAGGTCCTAAATACCTGTGAGAATCTGGCCCTTAACCACTTGCAAAATTGTAAACCTTAGGCTTCAAAATCACTTAGGCACTTTTGAAAATGTCACCCAGTCTCTCTAAAATGATGACTCTTCAGGTCTGAGGGGCTTAGTATATTCTGCTGATCATATAGAGTCTTCCAATAGCAGAAAGGTTGGAAGGGAGGTTCTGACTCCGTATCAGGAATACATTGGCAGAGAGTTGTGGAGACGACTGAAGGAAAGTTCTGCTGGTTATCCACACAAAACGCCAGGTACAACATATACTGTGCAAAATGCTTTTTCTCCAGCTCTTATATGTTTCATCCGGTATTTTGTACATTACATTGTCCCAGAGGAAACCAGTCGTGTCTGGTGGTTATAGATGGATATTCAAGGGGAGGATTTCAGTGATACAAAACAGCCTCTGGGTAACTAAGTCCTATTGACTGTCAATGTGAATTAGGCACCTAATCACCCATACGTGCCTTTGAAAACAATCTCCCCTCAAATCAGTGTTTGTAGCTGGATTTGGACCCACTGATGTGTGGGGAATAAGATCAGTGCTTAGAGCTGAAATGGAAGCCAGTGGAGGAATCAGCCCAAAGGGAAGATAAACAAAGACAAACATGATCACACCCTGTAAGGGTGTGTCTGCAAGAGGCAAAATGCTTGAGGTTATCTGGGAGTTATCCAATATATCAGAGCTAACCCTGATCTAAGTAGGGTGATCAGACGAGAGGAAGAAAATATCGGGACACATGTTGGGGGGGGGGGGGGTCACCGGTGGAGCCAAACCCCCCCCCCCCCCCAAAAAAAACCGCAGTGCAAAATATCAGAACAAACTGAGTTGGGACATGTGACAAATGCCTAAATATCGGGAAAGTCTCGATTTTATCGGGACATCTTGTCACACTAGATCTAAGCTGGACCTTCCTCCTAGTTAGCACCTTTTATCTCAGTTTAACTGGACAAGGTGAACCCTACACATCACATTAGGGTCAAATTAAATTAGGTTTAAATGTTGGCATGGCAGGGGTTTACACCAGTATAAAGACATTACGTTAAAAAGTGATTTGAGGTACAGCTGTACTACACAAATGTTATGGTGGTGTGTCGAGGATGTACACTATATGCCTCTGCTAACATGGGCATAAATAGCAGTGTAGATGGTGAGGCGCGGCTTAAGCCAATAGAGTCGCGATATGCCTGAACTCTCTGGGTATAAACCCTACGGACATGGCTCTATACACCCCCAAGCAGGGCCTCCCCCATCTACACTGCTAAAAATGGCAGTGTAGTGTCCCGTTACCCCCTCCCCCCACACACCACCAGAGCCTTTCCCCACCACAGGTAAAGGCTCCAGAAGTGGGGAAAGGTTCCGGCAGCTCTGCTGCCTCCCCCTGCTGGAACCTTTTCATTCACCCACCACAGTGTGGACACAGCCTGTGCTGTGTAGCTACACATGCCCTGCAAGTCGCCCCCAGAGCTGTGCCGTGTAGATGTAGCTAAATCAGGCAGTGCTGTGTACAGACCAGGGTTGACACTCTTCCCACACAGAGATACCAACTCTGACTGACAGAACTGCTGGATCATCACAATGGGCACCTACGAGATATTCCTGGCTTTGCGTCTCTCCATCCTGTTTCCACTCCAGAAGTTCTTCTCTCTCCTGCTTCAGGGTGTCCAGTCGGGTTTGAATTTGTTCCTGAGGCAAGAAAAACAATGTTTGGGAGGGTCAGGGGGCTGAGGAGTGTGTCCTCAGCTACATTTATGTACATTGCATGTCCCTCTCAGGCTGTCCCACAGACAGTGCTCATGGCAATGTCACGATTGCCTCTTGAGAGGTGGGAGATTCCGGTTCAAATCCCTTCCCCTCAGCAGGGAGAGGGAGAACTTGAACCGGGGGTCTCCCGCCTACCAGGTGAGCGCCCCTCCCCCAGGCGAGCGCCCTTCCCCCAGGCTAACTGTTATGAAGAAGGTTCTGTTGCCGCCTCCTCCCCAGGTGATTTGTGTGGAGTGACACAAGTGCAGAACTCCATCGTGCAAGAAACAGCTTAGATGCCTAAGCCGCCTGACTCCAGGAGAGGAGTTCCCAGGTGTGGATCACAGAGACAGGCACACTCCTACACCAAACTCTGAGGGGGCGGGTCTTAGGACACACCTCTCTCAGCAGCATCTCCCATTGTAATCCTATCAATTACAGGCCAGTAAGCCTAAAGGCTTGTCCGATAAGTACAGCACTGCAGCTGTACCGATACGTCTGTGCTGCTGCAGCACACGCAGTGGAGACGCTCTATGCCGATGGGAGAGAGCTCTCCCGTCAGCATAATAAACCCACCTCCACGAGTGGCAGAAGCTTAGGGTGGCGGGAGAAGTTCTCCTACTGACATAGCACTGTGCACATGAACGCTTATGTCACTCAGGGAGGCAGGGCCGGCTCCAGGCACCAGGCCATCAAGCAGGTGCTTGGGGCAGCCCGTGGAAGGGGGCGGCACGTCCGGCTCTTTGGTGGCAATTCAGTGGTGGGTCCCTCAGTCTGTCTCAGAGGGAAGGGCCTACCGCCAAATTGCCGCCGAAGAATGAAGCGGCGGCCTTGGAGTTCCCGATCGCGGCTTTTATTTATTTTATTTTTTTTGTTTGGAGCAGCAAAACTATGGAACCGGCCCTGCAGGGAGGTGAAATATTCACAGGCCTGAGCGACATAAGTTTTGGCGACATAGGCTGTATTGCAGACAAAGCCTAATTTCAGTACCAGGCAAATTGGTTAAAACTATAGTAACAAACAAAATTGTCAGACACAGATGAACATGATTTGTTGATGGAAGAATCAACACAGCTCTTGTAAAGGGAAATCATGCCTCACCAATCTATTATCAACAAGAATGATCCACTGGATATAGTGTACTTAGACTTTCAGAAAGCCTTTGACAAGGTCCCACACTAAAGTCTCTTAAGGAAACTAAATAGTCATGGGATAGGCGATAACCTTATCTCATGGATCAGTAACCGGTTAAAATATAGGAAACAAAGGATAGGAATAAATGGTCAGTTTTCACAACGGAGCAAGGTAAATACCAGGTCCCCCAAGGATCTATACTGGGACCAGTGCTGTTTAACAGATTCACACTGTAGAGAGTGAATAGGGAAGTTTATTTACCCCTTCACAGAACAGGAACCAGGGGAGATTAACAGGCAGCAGCTTTAAAAACAAACGAAAGGAAGGACTTCTTCACACAACACACAATCAATCCATGGAACACATTGCCAGGGATGCTGTGAAGGCCAAAAGTCTAACTGGGTTCAGAAAAGAATTAGATGAGTTCATGGAGGACAGGTCCATCAATAGCTATTAGCCAAGATGGTCAGGGATGCAACTCCATGCTCCAGAGATTCCTAAGCCTCTGACTGCCAAGTGCAGCCCATTGCCCTGCAGAAGTCGTATCCATTTTCCAGCAGTACAGGATAGGGTGTTCTGCTCCCATGCAATGACAGGGAGCCGAGCCACTTACAGGGAAGGGAGTTTTGGTAAGAGTGTTTAAAACACTTTTTAAAAAAAAGTGTATGTTAAACTCTGGAGCCTAATGAACACTTGGGAGAAAGGGACTCCTGGTTAAAAATCCAACACACTCACAAGGTTCATAAATATTGTGTTTGATTGGCATGGGGGCAAAGGAGCACTTCCGAGGTGCTCCGGTACTGAGACTTAACATGGTCCTGGGAATCAGCCTTTTTCTTCCTTTAATCTTTCTGTGGCACTAATACCGTCCACGTTGTCCTTAAAGCGAGAGGGGCAGACAGCACAGTGGATTCTGCCCCGAGTGGATTGCTCTGTCCAACAGGCGTTTTAAGGTTCCAATCCACTTGGGCTTCATGGGCCCTAGAATGTTGCATCAAGTTTGTGGTTCAAGTGGACGTATAAACCCAAAGCAAAACTCTGACGTATGCATGGGTGGGACGTGAATCACTGGCTCGGGGAGGCTAGATGCCAGTAAAGCCCCTTCTGCCCAAGTCCCCATCCCCACCAAAGCCCCCTCCCCACCCACTGTGACAGCTGGTCCCTCCGCCCCAGAGCACCAGGCAGGCAGCACAGGCCTCAGCGTCCCCAGCCCCAGGCAGCGACAACGCCAGCCCCAGGTGCCCAGAGTCCTGGGCTGCAGGCCAGCTGCCCACTAACCCCAGCCCAGTGCATGGGGGAAGAGATGCAGCTCGCTGCTGGGAATCAGGAGGGGTTTGGGGGTGGTGGGTGGGCAGGGCCACGCAGGGCTGTGCCTCCCCCGACTCCCCACTCGGCTGGTCATTTTGCTGCTTCTGAAGCATTCAGCAAGCCAGGGAAATTAACCATATTTTTTTAAGCAGAAATCTTTCAGTGCATCTTATACCTCAGAAAGTAACAGGAAACGAACCCACTGAGAGCGCTGCTGACAATGGTACGTTACTGCTGCTTCCAGGGAGCAGCCAGCGGTCATCAGATATGAAATGCTCCAGCCGGGCACTGCCAAGCACCGGCTCTGCCGAAACTCAGCCGTGCTGGGCGGTTTATAATGTGAGTGTAAAGCCCTGCCTGCCGGGAGCGGTGAGAGGCTGTGCGGTCTAGTGGCTAGAGAACTAGGATGGGTATTGAGAGGCCAGGGTTTCATTCCTGGTTCTGCTACTGAGCTGTTTTGTGAGCTTGGTCAAATCACTGCCCCTTCCGTGCCCCTCGTCCCTCTTTTTCGCTCGGCGGTGGAGTGGGGGGGCTCCGCCGGGGGCCCAATCGGCCGCCTTACCTCTGTCCACGTCCCCACTCCAGCCTCAGCCCTGGGGCCCCAGCTCTGGGGGGCGGCGGACAGGGGTCAGAGGGGTGTAGCTCAGCACCCCCACTTCAAAAACTGTCCCAGCGCCACTGCAGCCCCATCTGCTGTGGCCTGGGCTCCCCCCTGCCCCGCTCCCGCTCCCAGCCCCGTGCCCAGCCGTGGCCTAACCTTGTGCTCCCGGGCAGCCTCCTCTATGGGGACCACCCTGTGAGCGTGGTGAGCCTGGGACTCCCTGCAGATCACACAGATGAGAACTTGGTCCTGGTTACAGAAGAGTTTGAAAGGCTCCTGGTGCGCGTGGCACAAACCTCCTGCTGCTGCTGCGGGGACACTCAGCTGCTTGGCTATTTCTACCACGTTCCCCAGTTGCCTGTTCGGCCTCAGGGTCCCCTGGGGGAAGGTCTCTCTGCACTGAGGACAGGCGATGTCTGTGCCTGGTCTCGCCCAGCACTGGGTGATGCAGGCTTGGCAGAAATTGTGCCCACAGTCTATAGTCACTGGATCCGTGAAAAAACTCAGACAGATGGAGCAAGTAGCTTCGTCTCGGAGTCTTTTCAGAGGATTCCCTGCTGCAGCCATGGCTCCCTGCAGACCCTGTAACACGGTAAGTTTCGTTTCCGGCCAGACCCAGCAAGCAGCCTTGCAAAGCAGATTGCCCAGCTGGGAGCCAATCACGCTCTCCGGCGGGAAATTCTAAAACAAACAAACAACCCATCAACAGACACAACACACCAGAAGCTCCCCACCCCCACCCCCACCCCCCAGAAAAGCCCCCAAACAAGCAAGGTGCTACTTAAAGAAACGAATGGGCAATTACATACATAAAGAAGCCTTGGCAGCTTTCTTTTCTACATCACAGAATAAACACAGACTCAGATTGAGTTTTAAGGCCAAGACCCTTTCTGGGCCTCCTTTGTAAAGCACTTTGAGAGCTAGTGCAGGAAAACTAATCCCTAATAGTTAGAGATCATTTTAAGCCTTGACCAATTTATTCCTTCCAAACAATTTATTTGCATTAAATTAACTATTATAACTCTGGGGTTTCTAGTTATTCATATCAAATATCCAATCCCTTTTTTGAATCTTGCTAAATTACTGGCCTCAAAAACTCCATGTGGCAATGAGTTCCACAGTTTACTTACATATTTTATGTAAAAGTATTTCTTACTGGTTTTGAATTTGACCCGTTTCCATTTCATTGACTGTCCTCTTGTTTTTGTTTTATGAGATAGGCAGAAAAGACGATCCCAGTCTTCTCTGGCCCATTCATTATTTTATACACTTTTAGCCTCTCCCCTCTTAGTCATCTCCTTTCCAAGGTAAACAGTCCTGTTCTTTTGAATCTTTCTTACCAAAAGAGGTTTTCCAGGCCCCTCATCATTCTCGTTGCCCTTCTCTGAACCCTCTCTAATACTGCAATGTCCTTTTTCAAATGGTGTGACCAGTACTGCACACACTATTCTAGGTCGGTGGTTTTCAAACTTTTTTTCTGGCGACCCAGCTGAAGAAAATTGCCGATGCCTGTGACCCAACGGTGCTGGGGATGAGGGGTTTGGGATGTGGGATGGGCTCAGGGCTGGGGCAGAGGGTTAGGGTGAGGGTTGGAGGGTGGAGCTGTGAATGAAGGGTCCAGGGTATGGAAGGGGGCTCTGGGCTGGGGATTCAGGCTCTGGAGTGGGGCTGGGGATTCAGGCTCTGGAGTGGGGCTGAAGGCTTTGGGATGCAGTAGGGGGCTCTGGGTTTGGGGGGGCTTAGGGCTGGGGTGGGGTTGAGCAGTGCCTCAGGCTTACTTCCAGTGGCTCCCAATCACTGGCGCAGCTGGGTGCAGAGGCAGGCGTCTCGCCTGTTCTGGCACCATGGACCGTGATCCGCTCCAGAAGCGGCCAGCAGCAGGTCCAGCTCCTAGGCGGATGAACACAAGCAGTGCCGCGAGTTCTCGCCCACAGGCACTGCCCCCCAGCTCCCATAGGCCAGGAACCAGCCAGTGGGAATGTGGAGATGGTGCTTGGGGCAGGGCAATGCGTGGAGCCCCGTGTGCATCCTCCACTCCCTTCCGGGACACAGGTAGGGACTAGCCTGCCTTATCCGGGCAGCACTGCCAACGGGACTTTTAACGGCCTGGTTGGCGGTGCTGACCAGAGCCACCGTGACCCAGTCCTTTCCATTCCGCGACTCAGTTCTGGGTCACGACCCACGGTTTGAAAACCACTGCTCTAGGTGAAGGGAAAGGCTTGTGCTGGTAACTACCCAGTTCAGCTACACTGATATGAGCAAGGATTAGAACAGAGAGGATTGACACCGGATTAACTAACTCCAATTACAAATCAGTGTAAACGGCTGCACAGCAGGTCTCTCACGCATGTGAATACTACTCGAATTCAAACTGGAACAGGTGCAGAGAATGGCTATTAGGATGATCCGAGGAATGGAGAGCCTACCTTATGAGCAGAGACTCAAAGAGCTTGGCTTGTTTAGCCTAATCGAGGAGGGTATGATGGGTCCACCTATGATGGTGTGTGGCCCATCGGCGACTGCCAGTAGGAAAAATCCCCAATGGCCAGAGACGGGACATTAGATGAGGAGGGCCCTGAGTTACTACAGAGAATTCTTTCCTAGGTGTCTGGCTGGTGGGTTTTGCCCACATGCTCAGGGTCTAATTGATCCCCAGATTTGGGGTCGGGAAGGAATTTTCCCCTGGGTCAGACTGACAGAGACTCTCATGTGGGGGGGTTGTCACCTTCCTCTGCAGCATGGGGCACGACTCACTGCTGGTTTAAACTAGTGTCAATGTTGATTTCTCTGTAACTTGAAATCTTTAATTCATGATTTGAGGACTCCAATAGCTCAGCCAGAGGTTAGGGGCATGTTGCACTTGCAGGAGCAGGTGGGGAGGTCCTGTGGCCTGCGATGTGCAGGAGGTCAGACTAGATGACCACAAGGTCTCTTCTGACCTTAAAGTCTATCAGACACACTGCAGGGCCTTTACCTGTTCTGTTACATGGTCTCAGCCCCTGGCATGTGGCTAACAACCCGGGTCTCCTCCCAATGCCCCCCAAGGTCTCGGTTTCCCGCAGAGACACCCCTGACAGCTCCATCAACCTCTCCTGCCATGACAGGGGTTCTTACCTGCATCCCATCCACATCTCCTGGATGCGGGATGGAAAAGACATCCTGGCAGGGAAAGATTCCAGCGAGATCCTGCCCAACACTGACGGAACCTACTACACGCAGTCGTCCCTTGAGATTTCCCTACAGGAGGAGGACAGGCACCGCTATGCCTGCTGGGTAGAGCACAGCAGCCTCTCAGAGCCTGCACTCGTCTGGAGTAAGGGTGGGGTGAATAGGAGGGCTGGGGGGAGGGGGAGCCACAGCCCTCTAGGAATTTCAGGGATGGGGTGAGGCCCTGTAGCAGAAGGGGCGATATCTCTGCCCATCATCAGTGTGAACTGTTCTAGTCTGGGTATTTGTGTGACCCACAGAAATGGTCGCTCCCTCAGAGAATCTGATGTTCTGGCCATGGTGGTATCCAGTGACAGTGAGTTCCATAGGCTGATGACATTACAAGTGAAAGGCCCAGCTGCTGTGTGACGTGCAGGGCTGGCAGTGCCTGGCAGAGTGTCCAGCCTTTGTGCCCCATCCCTGTCCACCTCCTGGCTCAGACTTTCCTCTCCTCTGGAAGTCAGGTCTCTGCAGAGGCCCTTGGGGAGAGGTTCCAGGCAAAGGCCTGTGGCTGCCGCAGGAGGATGGACAGTGGGTGCTCGTCTAGGTGACTTGAGCTCTTCTCCATCCCACAGCCCCTGGGAAGAAGGCCCCCTGCCCCTCTGGGTCCTGGCCTCCATCGCCCTGGCTGTGCTGGTTCTGGCTGGAGCCGTAGGAGCCAGCGTTACCCTGTGGAGGAGAAAATCAGCAGGTGACAGCTGGTCCCTGCGGAGCTGGGATGCATGTTTGTGTGGGGAGGGGTGAGGGTGGAGGCTGGGGAATGGGGCAGCCCAGCCAGCCCAAAGGGGAATGGCTCCTCCCACCCCCAGCCCCAAGGAGAGGTGGGCAGGACCGATCACCGTAGCCTGGCCCTGCTGGGGGCACAGTGGGCTCTGTCGTTGGATGGGCGTCTTGTTGTGGGGGGTCACTGGGGTAGGGCTGGCCTGGGCGAGGTGCAGTCAGGGTCACGGGGAGCCTTGTGTCTGGGGAAGGGGGGGGGTGTCGGGTAACCATGGGGGAGGGGTTCCTCTGCTCCCTTGCACTGATCCTTATTCTCTGCTTGTGTTTCAGGCCCATGGAAACTGGGCTACGCTCTGGCAGCCGGTGAGTAAATCCGGGGTACGGGGCCCAGATGCCCCAGTGCATTATGGGGGGAGGGGAGCAGTGACTGGAGATGAGGACCAATGTCTGGTTACTCTGGGCCTGGCAATTCCTGGGCCTGTGGAAATCTGCGATGCTGTCCCCAGCCATCACCCTTCCCAGGCTCCCTGGGAATCTCTAACACACATGCTGACTTTGCTCAAAAGCCAGGGAACCCCAAAGAGCCGAAACAGCATCCAAAGATCACCCCTGAGAGCAAAGCTCAGCCAGTGTCCCAGCATACACTGGGCACCCCTTGGTGTGACTCTGGGGACGGGAGTGCAGACCTGCACCCGTAGGCCTGGGAGATGGTGCGTAGGGTTATTATGCTCTCTCATTGGAATGTGACATTGTGTGGCGTGGGGAAGAGATTGGCTGTTACCTGTGGAAGTAGGGAAAGAATTAACAAGGATTTGAAGGGGATTTTAATGCATGTCAGTCAGTTAGCAAAAGTCAGGCTAGTAGTTAGCAAGAGTTAGGCCACACTGTAACCCTAATGACGTACGATTTATAGAAGCGAGGATGGTGTGAGGCGAGAGGGAAAAAACTGTGTAAGAAGTTATTACGACCTTCCAACTAAAAACCAAATATGTAGACTGGCGTCTCCTAAAAATAAAAAAAATTAGATAGCAGGATGGCTTATGTATAAACAAAATGCAGTTGTTGCTCATTATTGTCTGTATTATTGCTTGTTATTGTCTGTAACAAAGGTATAAATGCTTGCTGTAATTGTTTACCTGTAGAGAGACCTGTCCAGGACTAGGGCAACCCTGTGTTCTAGGGCACTCCCTCCCTCTATTGTAATTACTAAAGAAATAATAAAGTATTTGATTTTGCTGCACCCAAAGAAAAAGCGAGAACTGAGTTTTTCTCTGACATACCTAATCAGCCATAACACTGGTCTACAATTTTTGAGAAGTCGTCTGCTTCAGAGATAAAATGTGCTATTTATTATGTATTTTGATGTGCTGAATTCAAATATGACAATTAAAACAACTGATTGGTTACTGTTTCTAAGTTATTTAAGTTTTTACATTTTATGTCTATGTATATTGTGTAGATAGTAGAGTTTTAATCATAAATTGTAAACCTAGGTCTTTTCATGTGTTTATGGTTCCTTTACATGATAATATTTCACCTGTCCTGTTTATGTAACACTTTAAAAATCAGCAAAAGGGTTATATAAATAAAAGTTATTATGAAACAAAAGGCAAAAAACTATTATGTACATAGTTTAGTCCTATTCAGTGTATACTCGGTGCTTCTTGGCTTGTCTCTTGTATTCATTAAATGGAGCATCTCTTGTCACTGTCCAGCAATTGTCTGCAAGCATTGATGGGCTCCATTTGCCCTGATAGCGTTTCTCCATTGTTGCAATGTCCTGGTGAAATCGCTCGCCTTGCTCGTCGCTCACTGCTCCGCAGTTCAGTGGAAAAAAATCTAGATGAGAGTGCAAAAAATATATCTTTAGTGACATGTTGCAACCAAGGCTTTTGTATGCCTTGAGGAGGTTTTCCACCAACAACCTGTAGTTGTCTGCCTTGTTGTTTCCGAGAAAATTTATTGCCACTAACTGGAAGGCTTTCCATGCCGTCTTTTCCTTGCCACGCAGTGCATGGTCAAATGCATCATCTCGAAGAAGTTCACGAATCTGAGGACCAACAAAGACACCTTTATCTTAGCTTCACTTAACCTTGGAAATTTTCCACGGAGGTACTTGAAAGCTGCTTGTGTTTTGTCAATGGCCTTGACAAAGTTCTTCATCAGGCCCAGCTTGATGCATAAGGGTGGTAACAAAATCTTCCTTGATTCAACAAGTGGTGGATGCTGAACACTTTTCCTCCCAGGCTCCAATGACTGTCGGAGTGGCCAATCTTTCTTGATGTAGTGGGAATCTCTTGCACGACTATCCCATTCGCAGAGAAAACAGCAGTACTTTGTGTATCCAGTCTGCAGACCAAGCAAGAGAGCAACAATCTTCAAATCGCCACAAAGCTGCCACTGATGTTGGTCATAGTTTATGCACCTCAAAAGTTGTTTCATGTTGTCATAGGTTTCCTTCATATGGACTGCATGACCAACTGGAATTGATGGCAAAACATTGCCATTATGCAGTAAAACAGCTTTAAGACTCATCTTCGATGAATCAATGAATAGTGTCCACTCATCTGGATCGTGAATGATGTTGAGGGCTACCATCACACCATCGATGTTGTTGCAGGCTACAAGATCACCTTCCATGAAGAAGAATGGGACAAGATCCTTTTGACAGTCACGGAACACGGAAACCCTAACATCACCTGCCAGGAGATTCCACTGCTGTAGTCTGGAGCCCAACAGCTCTGCCTTACTCTTGGGTAGTTCCAAATCCCTGACAAGGTCATTCAGTTCACCTTGTGTTATGAGGTGTGGTTCAGAGGAGGAGGATGGGAGAAAATGTGGGTCCTGTGACATTGATGGTTCAGGACCAGAAGTTTCATCCTCTTCCTCTTCCTCGTCTGACTCAAGTGAGAATGATTCTGGTGCATCAGGAACCGGCAGTCCTTCTCCGTGGGGTACTGGGCGTATAGCTGATGGAATGTTTGGATAATGCACAGTCCACTTTTTCTTCTTTGACATACCTTTCCCACCTGGAGGCACCATGCAGAAGTAACAATTGCTGGTATGATCTGTTGGGTCTCTCCAAATCATTGGCACTGCAAAAGGCATAGATTTCCTTTTCCTGTTCAACCACTGGCGAAGATTTGTTGCACAAGTGTCGCAGCATATGTGTGGGGCCCACCTCTTGTCCTGATCTCCAATTTTGCAGGCAAAATAAAGGTGAAAGGCTTTCTTAGCCATAGTGGTTATACTGAGCTTTTGTGATGCAAAAGTCACTTCACCACAAACATAGCAGAAGTTATCTGCACTGTTCACACAAGTACGAGGCATCTCTGCTCACTTTGGCTAAACAGAAAAACTAGAGCCAATCAACAATTTTAAGCATCATTTTCGTTCTCAGTGACCCAGAATTAGTAAAGTTTGACTACATTTATTTCAGAAGCATTTTGGCTGTAGAGCAGTGTAATTTGGGCAGGCTGCCTTCATGGAACCCACAGCTCTGACGGCAATTTTCCCTTCAACCAGAGACTCGTCTGACCCTCCCTCTATCAGCTCTTTGGCTGGGACCAAAATGTTTGGTGTCTGAGGTGAAGGATGCCCTGGGGCTGTGGTACTGCTAGCTACACAGATTTGCCACCTTCCCAGAGTGCTATGTGGTGCTTAGAAGGTGCCATTAATTTATTTGGGATGGTTTAAATCATCCTGTTACAGTTCTCAGGTTCATTCATGTTTTTTTTTCATTTTTATGTGGGTTTTTTTTTTTTTTTGATGCTTGGCTCGGTTATTGAGCTGGAAAGGTGGGTGGTTCGGCTGTTTGTTCCCCAGATGGAGCACACTCTGAGCCCCCTCCAAGGGCTGGTCCCTAGAACTTCCCCAGCATCCTCCAGGGCCAGGCACCAGAACTGGAACCTGCTTTCCATCAGTAACAGGGGATCCAGAGGCTGGCAGTGGGGCGGGGTGGTGGATACCAGCCAGGTCAAGCCAAAGGCCGACCAGTCCCCCCTTAATAAATCTGTACTCTTCACACCTCCAACCCCCTCAGTGAGTCACTGGCTTGTGCCCTGATGCTGGGGCATTTAAAGCTGTTCTATCTTTGAATCCCCGTGTACAGCTACTTGTTCTGAGTATCCTTGTTGAGTGAAAGGGCGGGTCCAGGGGTTAGGGTGCTAGGCCGGGAGACCTGGCTCTGCCATGCACTTCCAGAGTGACCCTAGGCTCCTCTGGTTATTTGTAGGGCGGGATTAACCCATCACTGCACCCTAGGCAACCCCACCCCAAGTCCAGCATCCCTTCTGTGATGAAGGCTGCCCACCGCCCCTCTCCTGGCCAGTGTAACACTACAAACTGCTGCCTGCACAATTTGCTACCTGTAGTGGTTACTGACATCACTAGTCTCTCTTCTACTGCCATGAAACAATTTGCTGCCTCTGCCTTGCCCCATCCTGTACTCCAGAGGCAGCATTCCCCTCACAATTTGCTACTTGTCACCTTTCCCCATCTCCTGGTCCCGGGGTAACAAATTGTGATGACAGGGGTTCCCCTATCCCAGTGGTGCTACCTCTACCTTTTCTCACGCTCTGGGCCAGGGGCAGCACATTATGACAGACTGTCACCATTTGCTAGGAGGGTGACATTTCTGTTTTAAATCTGGACACAAATAAAGTACCTTTGTGATTGGGGAAAGTGTTCTACAGCATTAAACTGTGTAAACCTCAGAATAAAAGTGTTGTTATTTATTAGTCTTGTTCCATTCTAGATTAGACCACAGAGTTTAATCTGATCAAGGTTTAATTCTTATAGAGTATTTCCTGGAACCCCCATCCCCCCCTCCAATATGGTATAAAGACTCCAGGGTGGTTGAAAATATTTACCAGAGCTCTGTCCAGACAGCTCCAGCTGAACTTAAGCCCTGAATCTGACAATCAATCCCCTGCTCGCCTGTCCCCCATTCTCGTCCTCAGGGTTCCCTGCGGTGGCCCATGACTCCAACTCCTCTGGTGTCCATGGGGCTCGGGGGTGGCACAGCATCACTGCAGAGGATAGCATGCAGCTTCTTGTAAAAGTGGCATCTCTGCAGAGCCGCACCAGAGCGACTGCTGGCCTCCCTCGCCTCCTGGTGCGCCTGGCGCAGCTCCGTGGCTTTCACCGGGCAGGGCTGTGGGAGCCTCTTGCAGCCCTTCTCCCCCATGCTCCGAGCCATCTGCTCATAGACACCCACCTTTCTAAGGCTGGATCGGAGCCGGGCCTGCACAGCCTCTTCTCCCCAGACCCAGGAGATCCACCTCCTGTGCAGTGCAGGCAGCAGAGCGTTGGGAGCCTGGAGCCGGCCTGCTCAGCTGGGCAGTTGCTAGGGGAGCTCTCCATGCAGAGCAAGCAGGAAACGGAATTTCAAAAATTACCAGTCCTGAAACAGGAGGGGCTTGTTCCTGTGTACCTGGCTGCTGGGCAGCAGAGTTCAAAACTGTGACCAGAGTGGGTCACAATGGGGCATTGTGGGACACCTCCTTGAGGCCACACAAGCTGATGTAGGCAATGTAGCATCTACACTGCTACTGCGTTGACCTAACTATGTTGACATAAGCGCCGCACCTCTCTTGGAGGTGGAGCTATTCAGTCGACCTAACAGTTGAGTTATGTCAGTGGGCGGAACACTGCAGTATGGACGCTGACATTATTAGATTGGTGTAAGCTGCCTGACTTCGACCTAACTCTGTAGTGTAGCCCAGGCCTTAGTTGCTTAAGGCCCTTTGTGAATCTGAGCCTTTCTTTTAAGTTTGCTCAAATCCTCTCTCTTTCCAGTTTTGTAAACTGGAGGCTTGTGTAAACAGTAGGGAGAATAGGACACCCAATGAAATCCATTTATTGACTCTCAGGGGCACAGTTTTAGGGTATGATCTCGGAGGCTAAAGAGAAAAGAAAGGGAAGATTTTCTCAGTGAAAGACTAATTGAACATGAAGATTGGGGTCTTGTTATCAGCATCATAAAGTGCCACTTGCCCCAATGAACCCTGATCTTTGTGAATCTTATGCTCAGGGTCACAGAGATCTGTAGGGAGGTGAGAGCCTGGAATTGGTTCCAGCACAACCTCATAGCCCAGATGCCCTCCTCAGGTTTCAGACAGAACCATCCCTCTCTTCACCGATGTTCTGGCCACACCAATGGTCCGGCTTTCCCCATTCCCCACCTCCTAGTAATGTTTCCCTGCCAGGAATCCTTCAGAGCCCAGTGCACACAGCACAATTTCATCTTTCAGAGTTGTTGGGTAGGTCCTGTAGTGTGTGTTCATATCTGACACTTTTCTGATCTGCAGACAGGTTAAAGTCAGGGTGAGCTGTTCCTGGATCCCATGCAACTTGCGCTGGGGACACAAACACCATATGCAGTAAACACTGGGCTTTCCCCACACCCTGGAAGAGACTCACATTTCCTGAGCTGGAGTCAGTCCATTGTTAAAGTTACAGCCCCTGCAGGCGATGGTAAGAATTGTAACCCAGCATGCCCTAGGAGTGGTGTGAAATTCACAGGCAAAAGTTTGACTAAATGCCGGAGCTAATTTTGTCAATCTCTAGTGTCAGCTACAGCTCAGAAAATCCCCATTAGGATGCTGGCATTTTTAAAAGACAAACTCATTAGAAAGCCAGGAGAGAAGACAGAACAGTTACACCAGCCAGGCCTCAGTGAGCGCTGTGTGGGTAGATGCAAAATCATTAGTTCATCCATCTGCAGAGCAGCCTTAGAAGGACCAGGCAATAGTGTTATGGTGACAGCACAGGGCACCAAGACATAGCTCTGCAGGCCCAAATAAACTTGTTAAGGCCAATCTGTGAACAGGAGTTTCCTGGGCTCATCTTCCTTTCCCCTGCTCTGCTCACATCTGACCTGGTTCTCTCTGGATTCCCTTCAGGGAGGCACCTGAGAAAGATTCAGCTGTCCCCAAACCCCTTCTTCTGGGGAGAAACAAAGTGAGTGTCAAAGCCTTGGGGTTGGGACCAAGTAAAGATGTTTCTCTCCGGCTGGTCTGTTTCAGTTTAACAACTCACTGGCTGAAAGTCCATTGGGAAGCTGCTCAGGGGGCTGTGTGAAATGCGCTGGGATCCCAGCCTGGTTCCCGGGGTGTAGGTGCTCCATCATACACCGAGGTAACCAGCAAAGTCTGGACTGATCGTGCCCCTCCACGTGAGGCTCAGCAGAAAGGCCATGGACTCAATGGATCATGCGGACAGAGCTTCTCCCTGACCTTTAGAGAGAGATTCATCCTAGGTCAGGGCAGAGAACCAATGGCCCAGGACAGTGTGTGCGAGGGGAGCTGGTACGGGGACCCCTGCATTGTACAGGGTAAGAGGTTACACAGTATCTCCCAGCCCCCTTGTCTAGCTCAGCTGCAGGAGGGGGCATCTTGGGACAGACTGAGGGGGCCTGGGAGAAGCAGCTGCCTGGGCCCAGAACAGGAAATGTAACCATGGTGGGAAAAGAGCCGTGACTGGATCTCCACTGGGGATGTGGCTGGTTACAAGGACGGCTCTGCAATGGGATACAATGTTCCAACACGCTGTAATTTCCCTTCCTTGCTACTCTGAATCAAGGCCACATGAAGATCGTCCAAAATTAGTCTGGCCAAGCACAACACTGCAGTGTCCCCTTTCTGACATACCCCAGAGCGCCCTCCCCTCACTTCCCAACAGGGGGTGACTGTGAACCTGGAACCCCTGCCCAAGACAAACTTGTTTCTTGATCTCCAGGCAAGTCAAAGGAGGTTGGTCCTGCCCTGGAAGAGCCCAGCTAGCTTACAGAGGGGGAAACTGAGGTACAGAGTCTGTGTCATGCATTGAGCCTGCCCATTCTCATCAGACACCCCCGTCTCATCTGATTCTCTGTTGTCAGCGCTGTGTGTCTGCGCCATGCACAGAGCGTGCCTGCTCCCACCCATCCTGGCACCGTGTGTCTCTACCGTGTACTAGGCATGACTGTTTGCAGCTCCCCTCCCCAGTCAGTGATATGTCTGTGTCATGCCCCAACTCTGCACGTTCTCAGCGCAGGGTGTCTGCCATGCCCCAAGTCAGCCAGATCAGCTCTCCCAGCCCGCTCAGTGCTGTGTGCCTGGGACATGCATGAAGCCGAGCTCTTCTCAGCTACCTCCCCTGCCCCCAGTCTCAGGGCTGTGCTTGTTCCATGTCCTGAATCTGCCTGTTCTCAGCTGTCAACCCAGCCAGAGACCTAGCATTAAGGTGTACATTTCTAACAGTGAGAGTAAGTAAGCACTAGCGCTTCTCCCATTGACATAGCTACTGCCTCTCAGAGAGGCGGATTAACTACACTGATGGGAGCAGCTCTTCTGTCGGTGTAGGAGCGTCTTTACTTAAGCATTACAGTGGTGCAGCAGTGTCGGTGCAGTATTTTAAGTGTAGACCTGCCCTAAGACAGGCAGGCTCTGCTGTGACCCTGGGAGTGGCTCCTGTTGTCTGCTGGTTGGTCAGTTCGTGTGTGTCTGGAGGATCCCAGAGTTACAGAGACAGGCATGTAACAGGGTCGAGAAACTCCTGTCACCAGTAAAAAGGCGGGGCAAGTCAGTCTTGTTCCCCTCACCATTTTATTGTGAGTCTTGCAGCAGTCGGTGTTTTTCTTACAGTCCCAGCTGCTGGAGTGGATAGATTTGCAGGAGCTCAGATTATATTACAGATACATTTCCAGCCTTCATGTTTGTGTAGCAAAGACTGGAAACAAGAACACGCTGAAAGCTGGGAAGCCAGAAAGCAAAGAAAAATAACATAATATATAAAAAGATGTTTAAACCAATCCATGATTGTGGGGGGCCTGACACAGTTTTTGAATGCTGGAAGCTGGCAAGTCTGTGATTTGAATGGCAAATTGTGACAGCTGTAATGTATATATTACCCATGTCTTTGGTCTACTTTAGATATCTCATATTGAATAATCCCTGCTGCTCTGTCACAGGTCTTAATTGTATGCCTGCCAGCGATCATATATGTTCCTACTCAGAAATTCTACACGCCGGCTCCCAAAGAAGGGGATGATCTTCCCTGTGAAAGAGGATGTGAAAGTAAAGATTGGCTCTCTGCCAGAAGATGTAATGTCATAAAATGTAACTTTCTCCCCTTCATAATCCAGATAAACCCCAACGTTACTGGGGCTACGATGTAGGTCCAGAGCAGTTTTAGGGGAGGTGAGGGCCCAGTACTCATTCCCTGTACTCTGCAAAGCCCAGATCCCCTCCTCTGGTGTACAGCTTATCGCTCCCTCACGTATCACAGACTTTTTGGCAATGCCCCAAACCCAAAAATCTTTGTTCCCAACCTCCACTTCCCAGTAACATCTCCCTGAGGTGAAGCCCGTATAACCCAGCACACAGGGAGCAGGGTAAAACGTGTTCTGTGGCACTAAATATCCCGTGTCTTGGTATTTCTGTATCAGACTCTCATCTGTGGACAGGACGGGACAGGGAATTGCCAGGTCTGGATCCGGAGCGGCCTGCACTGCAAGAGAGGAGAGAGGGACAGAAGGAGAATGTTAAGGTCTGTCCTCACTGCAGAGTTAACCCATGCGCTTAGTCAGCTGCTAACTCTAATGCCTTCTTGTAGAGATGCATGAACACCTCATCTGAGTTCAGGGGTGCTTTCCACCCAGCACAGGCACTGACTGTCTGCACTCACCGGCAGGTCCTGCTGATTAGCTCCTCCCCCTCTCTCCACAGCACCTCCCACCGATCAGCTCCTCCCCCTCCCTCCCAGCACCTTTCTCCTGCCACGGATCCGTTGTTCAGAGGTGGCCAGGAGGTTCGGGGGTGAGAGAGAGGAGTAGGGGCAGGAAGAGGCGTGGGGAGGGAGCAGAATGGAGCAGGGCAGCAAGAGATGGGGTAGGGGTGGGGGCTCGGGGGCAGGGCCTGGGGCAGAGCAAGGATCAAGAGCCCCCCTGGGAACTGGGGAAGTCGGTGCCTCTGTGCAGGCTAAACCGCTCCAGTGCTGAGAGTCAGAGAGTCTGAGGCCAGAAGGGAACCAGGTCATCTAATCTGACCCCCGTATAGCACAGGCCACCAACCCCACCCAGCACCCACCTAACCCAACCCCCAACATTAGCCCAAAGCATGACAGCCTACAGCAGACTGGACT
This sequence comes from Mauremys reevesii, assembly GCF_016161935.1. Taxonomy (NCBI): domain Eukaryota; kingdom Metazoa; phylum Chordata; order Testudines; family Geoemydidae; genus Mauremys; species Mauremys reevesii. Next base: position 7,275,395 of record NC_052637.1, read on the forward strand.
ATTTATGTGCCACAGGCAGAGAAGAGGAGACACCGAGGTACCAGTGCCCGAGGCCCCACAATGCAGGGAAATAATTCAGTGGGATACCCTCAGATAATCCTCTTACATCACCCACATCCACATGCTGCAGAGGAAGGTGAAAACCCTCCCCCACATTGTCAGTGCCAGCCTGATCTGAGGGAAAATAGCCCTCCAGGGCCTTTCCACAATTCCCCTGTGAAAGACAGACCGGGTACCCCACGAATCACTGGGAAAGAAACACAGAATAGCTCAGCTTACGGTGGCTCCATCAGCCATGGGATGTGCTGTTGGGATCAAGGAGACGCGGAGTCAAGAGGTTTGTTAAGCAGGCGTCCCGAGCTCTCTTGAGCTGGGTTTTTATTAGTAATTAGATCAAAGAGCATGAGATCATGGTTACTTGTAACATATTGATTGGTTCCCCCACAACCATCTCCCCTTGTGCAATATATCATGAATGGTGAAGAGACTACGTGAGCTATTAGAGGGGCTACGTGCGCTATTGCCTAGTCTATGCTTAATCAATAACCTGAGCATTGCTTTACCTTAAGCCAGGAGTAAATGTAATAAACACGTGTGTGGTTTGCCAGCACAGCATGTTTCACTACATCTCCCCCTTTTTGTTTTAGCCGCAGGAGAGCAGTTTTTAATGTGCGATTAGCTCGTTGTACAATGGCTTGTCCTTGGGAATTGTATGGGATGCCAAAGGTGTGCTTGATTCCCCATCGCGTGCAGAACGCTGCCATTGCTGAAGAGCAAACATTCCAGACAATGGGACGAGTGTGTTTTTGTGTGTGTGTGGTAAATACATCCACTCGACGATAAATTCTCTCTCACTTGTATGTTGAAGTAATGCCCCCATGAATTGCTTAGTGTCCCCAAGAATGATTAAGGACGGGGGCACGTCAGGTACTGCTCTATCTACCCATCTGTCTGCCATGGCTTCGTTGACCTTATGCACTACCTCCTGTTGTTCGTTTGTTAGTGATATTATGTCTCCCGGTTGCTTTCCTAATTTTAGGGCATTAAACAGTGGAGTTAGCATAGATGTGGGAATCTTGTAATACGGTCTTATCCAATTTATGGATCCCAGAATTTGCTGTAGTACTACATATGTTAATTTTTTTGGCAAGGTAAGTTTTGGAAGTATGGGCATGGAGTATGCTGCAAGCATTTTATGACCTAAATATTGAAAAGGTTCGGCTTCCTGTATTTTTTCCAGGGCTACTACCAGACCCGATTGACTTAAGATATCAGTTAACTCACTTTTCCATGTGGTGGGTAGGGGCCTACCGGCTATTAAGATATCATTCATATAATGGTATACAAGTAGCTTTTTGAATTTATTTCTGAAAGGCTGAAGAGCAGTATTTACAAAATACTGACACATGGTAGGGCTATTTAACATGCCCTGGGGTAACACTTTCCAATGATAACGTGTTGTGGGTTGGGCGTTGTTCAGGACTGGCACTGTGAATGCAAAATACTTTCTATCCTTTTCCTGTAACGGTATTGTAAAGAAACAATCCTTTAAATCAATTATTGCTACCTGGTAGTCATAAGGGATTAAATTTGGATTGGGGAGGCCACACTGCAGGGGGCCCATAGGTTCTAGTATTTTATTAATTTCCCTCAAATCGTGAAGGAGCCTCCATTTTCCTGATTTTTTCTTAATTACAAAAACAGGAGTATTGTACGGGCTTGCAGTATGCTCAATGTGTCCATCTTTTAATTGTTGCTCAACTAATTGCTGCAAAGCTTCTAATTTTTCTTTAGGTAATGGCCATTGTTCTACCCAGACTGGTTTATCAGTTTTCCACTGTAACGGAAGAGCCTGAGGCTTACTCATCTTCCAAAACCAGTTTTGCCCCTATCTGTTCTAACAAATCTCTTCCCCAAATGTTAAACTGTAAAGGCAATATGCAGGGTTGAATATATGCTATTATGGGGCCTTGTTCCTGGGATTTTACCGGTAACCATTGAGAGCTCTTTTTAGATGCTTGGCTTCCTCCTACCCCGAATACCGCAGGGGCTATCTCAGAAGGCCATTGAGGTTCCCAATCCTTTTCAGCTATGACAGAAACATCCGCCCCTGTGTCCAACAAACCGGTCAGCCACTTACCTTGGAGGTTATACTTACGTTGAGGTTTGTGCAGGGATATTCGGTGTACCAACGCCGCCACCTGTGGGTGAAAGGAAGAGTCGCTGTCGCCTTCAGTACGGGTGGATCCGAAACCTCCTGTACGTGTTACCTGTGATTTTTCTCCAGGGAGCTCATATGGCAACAGTATCAGTTGTGCCCAGGAGTCCCCTCGTCTTAAAGTAAAAGGCAGGTGACTCCAATACTGAACATATATTTTTTCCTGATAATCAGCATCAATTACTCCTGGAACTACCATAATTCCTTGTTTACTTGCTGATGACCGAGGGAGTATAATGCCCACCGTCCCTTCAGGAAGGGGCCCTTTTAGTTGAGTAGGCATTAAAAGAACTTCCCCCGGTAAGAACGAGGATTTTTCTTCTTGATTATACAAGTCTATTCCAGCACTGCCGGTCGTTGCCGGTTGCGCTTTAATCAATTCTTCCGCCCCCGTTGTGTTTCCGGGGCCCGGGAGGGCCCGATCACTGGTTTCCCTGCCCCAGTCCTGATCGACATTGATTTGCCCAATGATACCCCTTGTTGCATTTAGGACATTTTCTGGAGGGCCTACCCCCTTCCTGGGGTTTTCCTTTATGTGCTCCCCCTCCGGGTGCCCTACACTGGCTTTTAAAGTGTCCCGGTTTTTTGCAATTAAAACAATTTCCTGCTGGTTTATTACCTTGTCTTATAGCCCCCGCCAAAAGAGCCATAGCATGGGTTTGACTACCGACATCCGCGCAAGCCTGAATCATGTCCGCTAAAGTGTACGAGGGGCGATGTATTATAGATTGCAGTACCTTCTTGCAATCGGCATTAGCCTGCTCATAGGCCAGTCGCTGTAAAAGCTCTGTCTGTGCCTCCTCGTTATCGACCTGCCGCTGTACTGCTTCCTTGAGCCTATCTATGAACTGCGGATACGGCTCTGTAGGCTGCTGCCGGGTGGCTGTGAAAGACCTAGTCGGTTTCCCACTTACGGGAACCCTTCTGAAAGCTCTCATAACACTAAGTTTAGTACGAATATATGCATCTGGGTCTAACTCCAACTGTCCCTCTATAGTGCTAAATTGGCCTGCTCCATAAATCTGGTCAGGCGTGGCAGCTGGGGTTGAGTATCCCACAGCAGCTAACCTAAACTCACTGTCCCACACCATATACTGGGCGGGGGTCAGCACCATACGAAATAAGTCTTTCCAATCTTGTGGAGCCATAATATAGCCATTTCCAATTCCTTCTAAGATGCCTGCCACGAAATTAGACCTGATGCCTGTCTCCGTGATAGCTTTTCTCACCTCCCTCAGTACTGTATACGGTAGCGCCGTCCACTCTCTGGTGGCATTGCCCTGTGCATCGACTCCTGCCGCTATAGGCATTAACATGGGCAACTCCCCTTCCCACTGATGTTCTTCCTCCAAACTCAATTCCCCCGTCTCACGCGCCAACGCAACCGCCGCCCGGACGCAGCCCCCACGATTCCCCCGGAAACAAGGCTGATCAGTTCCTTTATCAACGGGGGGATCCGAGGGCCGCTGCCCCGTATCCGACACCGCAGGCGCTGGTGGTAACACCCGCGGGTACGGAGGCGGTGTCGTCAGCGCGAGAAGCGGGGCGGCAGTGAGAGACGCCTGTGGCCCCAGTTTTCCCACTGCCTCAGTACAGCGCTGCCACATGAGCAGGTGCTGTACTGCTGCTCTCGGTTTCTCAAAGAGCTGTGTTCCTATCTTTTGCCAATCTTCTTGCTGCAGGGACCCCTCTTCGGGATACCAGGGGCATTGACATTCTATTTCCTTAACAAAATCCTCTACATGCCGCAGCGTAACCGCTGGGCAACCGCTCCCCTCAATGAGCTTAAATAATTCCTTAGCATGAGCCTTTTGTGGCACTGATAAATCGCTCCCCATACTCACGAGTGGCTGTTTCCAGCGGGTGCACCTAGACTATTCCAGTCGGATGAGCAGGGGTCCTCGGGATCCGGTGAATCACGTCGGGGTCACCAGATGTTGGGATCAAGGAGACGCGGAGTCAAGAGGTTTGTTAAGCAGGCGTCCCGAGCTCTCTTGAGCTGGGTTTTTATTAGTAATTAGATCAAAGAGCATGAGATCATGGTTACTTGTAACATATTGATTGGTTCCCCCACAGCCATCTCCCCTTGTGCAATATATCATGAATGGTGAAGAGACTACGTGAGCTATTAGAGGGGCTACGTGCGCTATTGCCTAGTCTATGCTTAATCAATAACCTGAGCATTGCTTTACCTTAAGCCAGGAGTAAATGTAATAAACACGTGTGTGGTTTGCCAGCACAGCATGTTTCACTACAATGTGCTCTGAGAAGTCCCAGAGACTCAGCAGCACCAGTGAGGACACAGTAAGTGAGGTCAGGCTCAGCAGCATGGCTCCCCACACCCCGCCCAGGCTCACCTGGGTGCCGATCCCCAGGGTTCACTCTGCAGTGCAGACAGACCCTTCCAGGCAGAGCTCAGCCCTGGGGGAGGCGAGGACCATTTCTCATGCTCCCCAGTAGCCCCAGGCTGGCTAGGGTGGGCCCTGAGAGTCAGTCCTGGGGAGCTGCCTGTTGGCTGAAGCTGAGCAGGAAATTCCCTGTTGTTCCCGCCAGGCATCTAAGAGGTACTGTTCGGGGGAGGGTGACAAACCGGGATTTTTTTGTAATTTTTTTTAGGAAGCCTGTATGTGCCTCAGTTTCCCTATATCCAGTGGGTGAAAAGGGAGTGTTTGCTCTCGGGACAGGCTAAGCTGCCCACGTCGCTGTCTGCGGCCTGAGGTCCTCAGAAGACAATGGCAAGTCCAATTGCACTGGGAATTAGACTTCTCGGTGGCACTAAATGTCCACACCACAGGGATATGTAAAGTCCATCCAGTGCACTACACTCACTTTGGGGAGGGAGCATGGTCTAGAGGTTAGAAGCCAGGACTCCTGGGCTCTATTCCTCACTCCGCTACTGACTTGCTGTGTGACCTCAGGCATGTCCCTTCCTCTCGCTGCATTCCAGCTTCCCTTTTTGTCAAATGGGCATAAAAGATGCCAGGTATTCAGATGCTGTTGCTGGGGGCCATAAAAGGACACAGATAGGTGACTATGAGATCAGAAGAGAACCCCTTCCCCAGCCTCCAGTGGTGCTCATGGGACAAGGAGGGGGACACAACACGGTTGTGGTGTTCAGTGATCCTGCTGGGAGCATGGTGCTTGAATGAAACCCTCTTTATCCAGGGTTCTGTATCACAGAGCTTCTGCCATGCTCCTCCTTCCTGTCTGGGAAGCCAAACCACTGAAAGGTACAGTTCCCAGTACCACAGGGAGCACCAACCCCCAGGGAGAGACAATGCTCCTTGAACTGAGGGACCTATCTTCATTGAATTTATCCACCAATGGTTATTAGTATCCTGTCTTCCGACACTGGCCAGTACTAGGTGCCACAGAGGGAATGAAGAGAACAGATAATGATCAAGTGATCTATCCCCTGTCACCCATTCCCAGCTTCTGGCAAACAGAGGCTAGAGACACCATCCCCGCCCATCCTGGCTAACAGCCATTCATGGACCTGTCCTCCAGAAATTTATTTAGTTCAAAAAAGAAGTCTTGTTAGAGGCCTTGGCCTTCACAACATCCTCTGGCAAGGAGTTCCACAGGTTGACTATCCTTTTGTTTGCTTTAAACCTGCTACCTATTAATTTCATTTGGTGACCCCTAGTAATTATGTTATGAGAAGAAGTACATAACACTTCCTTATTTACTTTCTACACATCACTCATGATTTTATAGACCTCTGTCAAATCCCCCCTTAGTCCTCTCTTTTCCAAGCTGAAAAGTCCCAATCTTATTAATCTCTCCTCATACGGCAGCTGTCCCATACCCCTAATTGTTTTGGTTGCCCTTTTCTGAACCTTTTCCAATATATCTTTTTTGAGATGAGGCAACCACATCTGCACACAGTATTCAAGAGCTGGGAGTACCATGGATTTATAGAGAGGCAATATGATATTTTCTGTCTATTATCTATCCCTTTCCTAATGATTCCCAACATTCTGTTTGCTTTTTTGACTGCCGTTGCAGTCCTGATTCAGTACTGGCTTGAGAATGGTCTCCCCCAAAGGACCGTCCACCAGCTGGGGATGGATGGAGCCCAGCACATGAGTCCATGTCCTGACACTAGGGGAGGAGAGAAGTATAGCACAGGAGCTGGTGGGAGACGCTTTCTTAACTCTTTATTTCCCAGTTTTCAGAGGTTGAAATACCGGTTGCTGAAGACCAGGTGGCCGCTCGACAGATGTCCTGGATCGGAACGTTGGCCAGGAAGGCAACCGATGAAGCGTGCGCCCTTGTCGAGTGAGCGGTGAGGCGGCATGGCGGCACGCGAGCAAGCTCGTAACAGGTCCGAATACATGCAGTGACCCAGGACGAAATTCTCTGGGAGGAGACCGGCTCACCCTTCATGCGGTCGGCGACGGCGACAAACAACTGGGTCGAACGCCGGAAAGGCTTCGTCCGCTCGATGTAAAAGGCAAGCGCCCTGCGGACGTCCAGGGTGTGAAGCTGTTGTTCCCGAGGCGAGGCATGCGGCTTCGGGAAGAAGACCGGGAGGAAGATCTCCTGGTTGAGGTGGAAGGCCGATACCACCTTAGGGAGGAAGGCCGGATGAGGCCGAAGCTGTACCTTGTCTGCATGGAAGACGGTGTAAGGTGGGCCCACCATTAGTGCTCGAAGCTCAGAAACTCGTCTCGCGGATGTGATGGCGACGAGGAAAGCCGTCTTCCAGGAGAGGTAGAGTAGTGAACACATGGCCAAGGGCTCGAAGGGGGGACCCATCAGTTTGGCCAGGACGAGGTTCAAATCCCAGGTCGGGGCAGGACGCCGCACCGGCGGGTACAAGCGGTCCAAGCCTTTAAGGAAGCGGGAAACCATCTGGTTGGAGAAGATGGACCGACCTTCCAGCGATGGACGAAAGGCGGACACTGCTGCCGGGTGAACCTTCAATGAGGAGACTGCAAGACCTTGCTCCTTAAGGTACCAAAGGTAGTCGAGGATGGTAGTTACCGGAACTACGAATGGATTCAGAGATCGCTGATCGCACCAAAGCGCGAACCTCTTCCACTTCGCGAGGTAAGTGGAGCGAGTGGAAGGCTTTCGACTTTCAAGGAGGACTTGCTGAACTGCCGCGGAACAGCCCCTCTCTGCGTGGGTCAACCACTCAGGTACCAAGCTGTAAGATGGAGGGACTGCAGGTTCGGATGGCGGAGTCTGCCGAAGTCCTGGGTGATGAGGTCCGGCCACGACGGGAGGGGGAGGGGGTCCCGAACGGAGAGCTTGAGCAGCAGGGTGTACCAGTGCTGCCTCGGCCAGGCCGGCGCTATGAGAATGACGCGGGCTCTGTCCCTCCGAAGCTTCAGGAGCACTCGGTGCACGAGCGGAAATGGAGGGAAGGCGTAGAGGAGGCGATCCATCCAGGTGTAGAGGAAGGCGTCGGACAGGGAGCCTGGTGAGCGACCCTGGAATGAACAAAACCGGTGGCACTTCCTGTTCTCCCTGGAGGCGAATAGGTCTATCTGGGGAAACCCCCACCTCCGGAAGATTGTGTGGGTGACATCTGGACGGAGGGACCACTCGTGTGAGAGGAACGACCTGCTGAGCCGGTCGGCCAGCGTGTTCTGCACTCCCGGAAGAAAGGACGCTTGTAGGTGAATGGAGTGGGTCACGCAGAAGTCCCACAGGAGCATCGCCTCCCTGCAGAGGGGGGAAGAGCGCGCTCCGCCCTGCTTGTTCACGTAGAACATTGCTGTCGTATTGTCCGTGAATACTGTCACACATCGGCCTTGCAGATGGGGGCAGAAAGTTTGGCAGGCTAGACGGATCGCTCACAGCTCGCGGACATTGATATGCAGGGCGAGCTCCTGGGACCAAGACCAGAGGCCTTGGGTGTGGAGATCGCCCAGGTGGGCCCCCCAACCGAGTGCCGAGGCGTCCGTGGTGAGCGTGGCGGACGGGCGCGGAGGGTGGAACGGGATCCCGGCACACACGATCTCTGGGTCGAGCCACCATCGGAGGGACTCGAGGGTCGCTCTGGAGACCGTCACCACCATCTCGATCGGGTCTCGATGCGGCCGGTACACCGACGCCAGCCAGGACTGGAACGGGCGGAGGTGGAGCCGCGCGTAAGCGGTCACATACGTGCAAGCCGCCATGTGGACCAGGAGGCGGTGGCAGGAGCGCACCGTCGTGGTCGGGAAGGTGACTAGGTCCATGATGAGGTGACCATCGTTTGATGGCGGCGCGAGGAGGCATGCCCTGGCTATGGTGGAGTCGAGGACCGCTCCGATGAACTCCACGCGCTGAGAAGGGATCAAAGTGGACTTCGGCGTTGATGAGGAGGCCGAGCCACGGAAGAGGGACCGGATCTCTGCCATCTGGCCCATCACGAGTTGTCGAGATTGTCCGCCAACCAGCCAGTCGTCTGATACGGGTACACGTGGATCTGACGACGGCGGAGGGCTGCGGCGACCACCGCCATGCATTTGGTAAAGACCCTCGGTGCGGTGGAGAGACCGAATGGCAACACAGCAAACTGGTAGTGGGCGTTGCCGACCACAAATCGGAGGTAACGTCGATGAGGAGGATAGATGGCGACATGGAAGTAAGCGTCCTTCATGTCGAGGCGGCAAACCAATCTCCCGGATCCAGGGAGGGAATGATGGTCCCCAAGGTGACCATACGAAACTTGGGCTTGAGCAGGAACTTGTTCAGCTCGCGAAGGTCCAGGATAGGACGTAGCCCGCCTTTCGCTTTGGGGATAAGGAAATAACGGGAGTAGAATCCCCTGCCCCGCCTGTCTTGAGGCACTGCTTCTATGGCACCCACGCTCAACAGAGTCTGGACCTCTTGTAAGAGGACTTGCTCGTGAGAGGGGTCCCTGAAGAGGGACAGGGAGGGTGGGTGGGAAGGCGGAGGCGAAACAAATTGGAGGCGGTATCCCGACTGGACTGTTTGCAGCACCCAGTTGTCCGATGTCAAGTGGGACCACACCGAAAAGAAATGGGAAAGGTGGTTGTAAAATAATGGGGAAGGATCCGGTAGGGAGAGAGATGGGCCGTCCTCGAGCGTCCCATCAAAAAGCGGACTTGGCCCCCTGGGGAGCCTTGGACGAGGCCTGCCCCTGGTTCCGCCGATTGCCCGACGGGCGACGGCGGTTCTGGGCCGGTTGCCGGCTAGCATACGGCCGATAGCGCTGTTGGTAGCGGGAGGGTTGCGGCCGGAAGGGTCTGCGTTGTGTCGCCGGCGTGTGCATCCCGAGCGTACAGATGGCGATGCGACCGTCCTTCAGGGTCTGGATCCGAGAATCCGTCTTTTCGGAAAACAGACCCTGGGTGTCGAAAGGGAGGTCCTGGAGAGTATACTGCACCTCCGACGGCAGGGTGGAGGATTGCAGCCAGGAGATGCGCCGCATCGTCACGCCGGATGCCAAGGTCCGAGCCCCGGAGTCCACGGCATCGAGGGCGGCCGTGATAGAGGACCTGGAGGACTTTTTTCCCTCCTCCAACAAGGCCGAGAACTCCTGGCGAGATGTTGATGGCAGGAGCTCCGTGAACTTCGCCAGGGACGTCAGGATGTCAAAGACGTACCTGGCGAGAAGGACCATAATGTTCGCAATCCGCATTTGTAAGCCCCCTGCGGAGTAGACCTTACGGCCGAGCAGGTCCATGCGTCGGGCGTCCTTGGATTTGGGCGCAGGGGCAGGTTGGCCGTGTCTCTCACGGTCGTTAACGGATTGAACGACCAGGGAGTCCGGGGTCGGGTGGGAGTAGAGGTACTCATAGCCCGTTGGGGGGGCTGAGTACTTACGCTCGACCCCGCGTGCTGTGGGTTGAATGGAAGCGGGGGTCTGCCAGAGCGTAGTGGCGTTTTTTTGAATTGTCCGCACGAAGGGCAATGCCACTCGGACGGGAGTGTCCGCGCCCACCACATTGGTGATCGGGTCCTCATCCTCTTGGACCTCCGCGACGGGGAGACCCATGGCCGCCGCCACTCGGCGAAGCAGGTCCTGGAAGGCCCGAAGGTCAATGGGCGGGGGCTCGTTGGCCGCAGCACCTGCCACCGCCTCGTCCGGCGAGGACGATGAAGAGACGCCCTGCCCGATTGGTTCTGGCACTGGGGCTGGTGGTTGAGCCTCCGCTTTGTCGTGCGGTGTGGCCAATTGACGGTCCGGAGGAGCGGAGGGCTCGTGCGGAGGAGAGGGAGGCGGCCGGCTAACTGTCGCCTCGGGGACCCTGATCCCGGTGGTCCCATCCCGCAAAGGAAAAGGGGTGCCCTGCGCCTCATGATGCGCCCAGGGGACCCAGTAGCCCCACTGCTCATGATGGAGTCCTTGTGGGGTCGGCAACTGGTGGGCGGTATCATCCGCACCGGAGGCCACCGATGCTGGGCGGGATGGCCAAGGCGGTGCCGAGGCGCCGAGGGATTGAACCGCTGAGGACGGGAGTCCCTCCGCCGATGGAGCCGAGGGTCGATATGAGCCGGGATGAGGAGCGGCGTCGGGATGGTGCTCGGTGCCGGGATGAGGAGCGGCGTCGAGATCCCGAACGACGGGACGGTGACCTGCGCCGGGACCGGGACCGGGACCGGGAGCGCCTTCCGTGCCGTTCGTCCAGAGAGGGCGGCCGTGTCATTCTGGCCGGTTTCCCCACTGATGCAACAGCCCGCACCGGCGGTGCCGGGGGCTGGAGGCTCGGTGCCTCTATGAGCCGGATTAGCTCACGCGTGGAGGAGAACGTCTCCGGCGTCGATGGCAGCCTTGGCTCCACCACGGTCGGTGCCGGGGAGCGCGGCGATGCCGGACTCGACGGCGCTTGCGGTGCCGGAGTCGAGGGCCCAGGGCACGCTTTACGCAGCGTCCTCCGTGCGGGCTTTTGCCACTGCTTTCGCCAGCTGCTGATTGTCTGAAGGTGAAAGCGAGCGGCGCCGGGTCTTCTTGGCCGCCGGCTTAGGTACCGGGGCCGCGGTGCCGGAACGGCTCGGTGCCGCGGGTGCACTCTGCACCGATGAAGCCCTCGGTGCCGGCGTGGGCGGTGCCGGGGGTTGGAGGGACGCCTCCATAAGGAGCTGTTTGAGGCGAATGTCTCTCTCCTTACGGGTCCGCGGCTTGAAAGCTGAGCAGATAGCGCACTTGTCCGTGCGGTGTCCTTCGCCCAGGCAACGGAGGCAAGAGCCGTGAGGGTCACCAACCGGCATAGGCCTCTGGCACGCTGCGCAGGGCTTAAAGCCCGGTGCCTTGGGCATGAGCCCGCACCGGGGAAGGAAAGGGAGGAACTACCCCCCTTATCCTTACCTAAATTACTAACTAACTAACTACTGAACTAACTATACTAACACTAAACAAACTATGTACAAGAAAAAGTAGCGAGAGCTAGGGTTGTGGAGGACAGAGAGCACTCCACAGTTCCAACTGGCCGTCACGGGCGGTAAGAAGGAACTGAGGAGCGGACGGGCCGGCTGAGGTATATATTTAGCGCCATAGCGGCGCCACTCCAGGGGGCGCCAGCCGGCCCGCCGGGGTTGCTAGGGTAAAAAAGTTCCGAGATGCCGTGCACGCGCGGCGCGCACACCTAACTGGAATGCATTGGAGCAATCACTCGAAGAAGAACCCATCTTGCTCATAACTTTTACCCCAGTGGTTGGAGCACTCAGCTGGCCTTGGGGAGACCCCTGGTTCAAGTTAACCCTGTGCCACAGAGGGAGGTGAGATCTGAAATGGGATCTACCACCTCTCAAGGAGTGCCCTAACCTCTGGGCTGCAGGATTTTCTGATGCGGGGTGCCCACATGCTCTCCTGGGGGAGAGGTTCCACCGGGGATAATCAATAATTCATTGGGCCAGAGGCAGAGAGAAATCACGAGAACGTCTCTGTAGCCCAGTGGTTAGAGCATGCCCTTGGGAGGTGGGAGACCCAGAAGCTTGTCCCTCTGCTCAATTATTTATATGCAGTGGATCAGATTCAAAAGTGGAGACAGAGGTCTATATCGGACCCCTGTTGGAATTTCTTCTTCTCCAGAGGATAAGGGATTTGAATTGGTGGTCTCCCACATCCCAGCTCTCTACCCTAATCACGGAGCTATACATGATAAGGGAGCTTGCCTGGCCCTAGGGTCTGGTTCTTGTGGGTAAATTCACATACAGAGCCTGAACCAGTAAGTGTGCTCAAAGCAGGAATCCCAGATTGGGGCCCCGTAGGTGAGTTAGGAGGAGGAATGCCTTTCTTTCCCCAGTTCATGTAGCTCTCTGGGGCTTACGTGTCTGGACAGCTTAAACTGGAACTGCAGTGCGCATGCACAGAGGCAGAAACATAGATGCCTAGGGAACATTTACTGCAAAAACAGTGGTGAGGATTGATTTTAGGCAGCTCAGCGGGGGGCTTTGTGAATCCCAGTGTGGTCTGATTCTGGGATTTAGGTGCCTAAAATGGTAGGTAGACCCCCAAGTGCTTTTGTGAATCTAGCCCGCACCCTTTCTCTCTGCCTTTGGGCTCAGAGGTCAGTTCAGTGGGCTGGTTTTCTAGAGAAAGGAAGGACTGGAAGAGGTGATTTCATGTTGTATTAACTCTGGTGACATTCTTACCGTTAATTAATGTAACTGTGCTTGAGAGACAAGCTTTAGAGCTTACTCAGAGCTTTTCTTCAGGTCTGTGTAGCTCAAAAGTTTGTCTGTCACCAACAGGAGTTGGTCCAATAAAAGCTGTTACCTCCCCCATCTTGTCTAATATCCTGGGACTGACATGGCTACAGCAGCACTGGATGGAACCGTGCTGTAATTCTGAGATACAGCCCGAAGGAAAAGACCATAGATTGAGAGGCAGATTGGAATGGGGAGACCTTTCCAGTAAGACCAAACTAAAGTGAAATCATCATCCAAAATACACATCTTGCTCTTTTCCATCTCCCACCTTCCTCCAAGGATCTCAAAGCACTGGGGGGCATTCACTATTTAGCACAACAAGGTAGGGTGGTCATTATTTCCTCCTTTTGAAAGATGGAGAAACTTGAGGTACAGACTCTGGGATTTTCAAAAGGGCTGAGGCCATGTGATGGCCAACTCCTATTGACGGTCAGAGAGAGATGGGTGCCTAAATCCTGTAGGTCCCTTGGAAAATCCCAGGCATGGAAGTTACATTCAATATTTTTTATAACACCTGGTGACGGTGTGTGTCTGAAATTCTGAGTGACCCATTTGGACACCGAAGGTTGGATCTGAAACAATCCAAGTGGAGGCCTGGAGAACTGGCATCAGCCCTGAGCCCTCCCCATCCCACCCAAAAAGACGTCTAGCTGGGACAAGCTGAGAACTAATAGGCCAGAGTCCATCTCCTTCATCAGTCAGAGGCGCATCTCGACGTATCATCACCGTAGCATGAACCCAGATAACTGTTAAGTTACCTTTGAATTTCTTTAGAGCTTCCTGCAGACAAACATTTCTTTGGGAAGAGACGCCAACTCTATCTCTCAGGTCCTCTGGCACGGCCACTGGTTTCTCGAACTTCAGCTTCTCACACCTAGAGGGGGAAAACAAAACAAGTCAGAACAAAACCAGCCATTCTAAATCTTTTCTGTCTTTTGGGAGAATGAGCTACCAGAGGCTGCTCTCTCGTGGGCTCGTTGTGAGCCTCTAACTCCCACTGGTGAGTCAATTGCCCTCCTCGCTGGAGTTTTTAAGTGCCTAGATCCTCAAATGGGAGTTAAAGAGAGTAAGGGGCCCAGAAGCTGCCCCTCAGAGAGAAGGGCCTAATCTCATGGGAAAGGATGCTCCAGTGGTTAAGGGGTTGCTGTAGGACTCTGGAAACCTATGTTCCACTCCCTTCTCTGCCACAGCCTCCCTGCATGACCTTCAGCAAGTCATTTAAGGCCTGATTTTAAAAGGTGCCTCCTGGATTTTCAAAAGCACCTAACCAAGCTAGGCTCCCAACGGCCACTGATTGCAATGAGAGGTGCCTAACTTGCTTGGTGGAATTTTCCAAAGCAGGTAAGTGCCTAGCTATATGTCAGGTGTCTAAATACCCTGCAAAATCTGACCCCAGGGATCCAATCCCCTTCAACATCATGAAGCGTAAGGGGGAGTGGGAAGGAGCTACGTACCTGCTCCAGGTGCTTTTGATGTCCTAGAAGAGAGAGAGGGGAGAAGAAAAAAAAAAGAGCTCAGTCCCACGAGCCAGAAGTGATCCCTCCTGCTCTGGAGAGGACTCACTTGGCCATCCCTAGTTAAGCTCGAGATGCAATTCTCTGTAGTTGTACCTTTAAAATTCCATTCATAGATTTCAATGGAATGGGGCCCCTAAGCAACCCACAATCGTGGTGCGTTTCTCCTTCTAAATTGTATTTTGCCTGTGCCAATGGCACTTGCTCAAACAGACTGATCAGACACCTGAATCCCTGACTTCCACATGCAACTGCTGTGTCCAGAGCATTTGCCTTTCTCCAGCTAAAAGCTCCATTTATGCAATTCTGGTCAGCAATTCTGGAAACTGGATTCATTCCCATTTCTTAATAGGCCCTGCAAAGAACTTCGCTTTCCTAATCTCCCACTTCCTAGACACTGGAGTTGTGCCTTTTACGGCTTCCAGATCATTAGGGCCCTTCATTTTCCGTTTTTATTTTAGTTAAACTCTGATAAATTCCCAGGAAAAATTACCACCACAACAAAAACAGACGGAAATCAGTGCAAAAAAACTATTAATTTTTCTAGGTAAATATCAGGGTTTGTTTTGGTGGATGGAAAGACAGGAGAAAAAAGTATTCAGTAGATTAATGCTTTGAATTCCGTTCATCACTGTGGTTTGCTGCAGAACTAAAACAGAGCTCAAAACACAATGCCCCTCTGAGTTTAAGAAAACAATACATCTGTAATCCCCAAATAAAACTTTTCATTTGAACCAACAGTTTACTGGTGTATACTTAGAACTATTAGCCTATAAATATTCACATTTGAAAATTGGGCCACACTATTTGCAGCGCATACACTCAACTTCATCCGGTTTGCCTGTTTGTTTCTTTAACCCTTTTGAATACTTCCTTGTGTTCTGAAACGTATTCTGCTACAGATTTCCATTTTCTTCCCATTTTAGCATGTCAAATCTTTAACCCATTATCTGCTAACAGTTTGAAATGTGTACGTGGTGGGTGTGAGATTCATCAGTACGTTCAGATGCACACGTACTTCAGACCTTGTGTGCCTGCCTGTTGGTTATTGTGTGTATCTTCTAGAACAATATGTTCTTACTTCAGCAGGCAGCTTTCACAGACTAATGTATTATCGTAATACAGAGATCTTATGCAATGTATTGTATTTTCCTAATAAAACAAGTATTTTATATATATTTGAATGATACAAAAGCAGGATGAAAATCAGAAAAAAATGAATTTTACTTTTTTGTAAAACCCAGCAATTTTTTGGTAAAATTGGTTTAAACTGAAAACAAAGGAACTTACATATGATGTATCAAAAAGGCCTGAGACATCTGCCTTTAAAACAGCAAATCTGTTTCCACACTGGAAATATTAGAAATGTCAAATGTTGTTTTCCCTCGCTTTGCTAAAGGAAATGGTGACAGTCTCCATTGTGGAGGGGGACCTTCCCAAGAACTTAATAAACTCCAAAGTTAATCACTCAGAATCTCTCCCTTCCCTGGGCAGGGATCTGGGTGTCTCTAACTGTCTCACCTGCAGGAATTGGCTTGTTGGCTGCTGATACTTCTCTTCTATCTCACTGATCAAGTCACTGAGACAGGAAATCTCCTCAGACACTTTGGAGACATTTTCATCCTGTAGCTTCACAATTTCCTTGTCCAACTCTTCCAGCTGGGCCAGCAGGAGTCGCTCTTGCTCCTCCAGGAATTGCCGCAGTTGCTCAAATTCAGACACAATCTTCTGCCTCTCAGCTTCTAGCTTTCCCTGTAATGAAGGGACAAACAGGGAAAGGACACGTCAGGGACTAGGGTTGCCAGATGTTCAGTTTTCGAAAAGGAAACCTGGCAGTGTCTGGTCAGCACTGCTGACTGGACACTAGAAATCTGGTTACCCACAGTAACTGGCTTCCAACACCAGGAGATGGGAAGAGCAGCAGTTGTTGCTGGGAGCCTGGAGGAGCACTCAGGGATGGCTCTGGGGGGAGAGAAGTATGGGCAGGTTCCCCATCCTGCTCCAATCACCCCTCTACCTCTGGAGCATGGCTCTCCCTCCCACGCCCTGTCCCAGTCACCCCCTCCACACCCCAGAGCCCTGCTCAGCTGGCAGGGGGAGGGAGATGGAGAGAGCAACAAGCACCAGTGAGAGGGGGAAAGAGGATTGGGGGGCGAGGCCTCGAGGGAAAGAGGCAGAGCCTGGGATGGGGCAGGTTCCAGCGCTCAGCGTCCAGTTGGGAAGAGTCTGGGAATAGTTCTTAGAGCCCTCTTTTTATATCAACCTACTACAAACATATGGTCGAGATTTCAGGAGAACATGCCTGATAGTTTCTAGAGAGATTTTCTGATAGTCTCTCAGCTGGCCTGAATGAATAACATGTTCCAAAGCGCCTTGGTGACTTAGGAGTCCAATTCCCATTTTCAAAGTTACTTTTGGTGCTTAGGAGCCTAAGTATCTTTGAAAGTGACTTTTGAAAATAGAACTTAGGGTAAATTTTCAGAAACAGCAAAATCATTTAGGAGCTGAAACCCATTTAAAAAAAAAGTGTATAAGGAGCTGCTTTTAAAGGATATTTAGGTGTTTAAAGAGACATAAAAGTCCTGAGAGGGATTTTCAGTATTACTTAGGTGCCTAAGTCCCCTTAACTACAGAGGACGTTAAGTGCTGCTTAGTTGCTTTTGAAAAATCTCACTAGGCCTCTCTGTATTTTAAGCTCCTAAATACCTGTGAGAATCTGGCCCTTAACCACTTGCAAAATTGTAAACCTTAGGCTTCAAAATCACTTAGGCACTTTTGAAAATGTCACCCAATATCTCTAAAATGATGAGTCTTCAGGTCAGGGTGGCTTAGTATATTCTGCTGATCATCTAGATTCTTCCAATAGCAGAAAGGTTGGAAAGGGGGGGTCTGACTCCGTATCAGGAATACATTGGCAGAGAGTTGTGGAGACGACTGAAGGAATGTTCTGCTGGTTATCCACACAAAACGTCAGGTACAACATATACTGTGCAAAATGCTCTTTCTCCAGCTCTTACGTTTCACCTGGCATTCTGTTAATTACATTGTCCCAGAGGAAAGCAGTCGTGTCTGGTGGTTATAGATCAGAGGTGGGCAAACTATGGCCCGCAGGCCACATCTGGTCCATGGGACCGTCCTGCCCGGCCCTTGAGCTCCCGGCCAGGGAGGCTAGCCCCTGCCTCAGCTTGCCATGTCACCAACGCTCTGGGTGGCATGGCTGGCTCCGTCCAGGTCACGCGGCTGCGAGCTCCTGATGCTCTGAGCGGCATGGTAAGGAAGCGGGGAGGTTGGATAAGGGGCAGAGGGTCCCAGGGGGCCGTCAGGAGACAGGGAACACGGGGCGGTTGGATGGGGTGGAGGTTTTGCGGGGGTGGGCAACGGGGAGGGTTGGATAGGTGTGGGAGTCCTGGGGGTGGTGGTTAGGGGCAGGAGGTCCTGGGGGGGGCAGTCAGGGGACAAGGAGCGGGGGGGAGTTGGAGGTTCTGAGAGGGACAGTCAGGAGGTGAGAAGTGGGGGGGGCAGATAGGGGGCGGGGGCCAGTCTGTTGGGGAGGCACTTTTTAATATATTTAACACCATTATAAATGCTGGAGGCAAAGCGGGTTTGGGGTGGAGGCTGACAGCTCGCGACCCCTCATGTAATAACCTTGCAACCCCCTGAGGGGTCCCGACCCCCAGTTTGAGAACCCCTGGAGTAGAAGTTTCTGGATATCAGGGAATAACGTACAGATTATCAAGGGGTGCGAAGTTCAGTTTAAGATCGGGTGGCATAAGGAATAAATAATCTGCAATATCCCCCGATTGGGGGTAAAAGGTTAATGGGTCAATGTACAGACATTGAGATATGAGGGTATGTTGTTCATATAATAGCTATCTTCAGGTGTGGAGTATAATGAGTGGATATGATGATGATGATGGATTGACCCTCATTTTGTGAGATAAGACGTTCAGTAAGTTTATGGTTCCATTTCATAAGGTCCAACGGACAAAGTCTCTCGGTCCCCAATACATCATAGCTAAACCTGATCTAAGCTTGACCTTGCTCCTAATTAGTACATTTTATCTCAGTTGAACTGGACAACGTGAACTCTGCACACCACACTGGGGTCAAATTAAATTAGGTTTACAATGTTTGCATGTCAGGAGTTTACACCAGTATAAAGACATTACAGTAAGAAGTGATTTCAGGTACAGCTGTACTACACAAATGTTATGGTGGTGTGCAGAGCATGTACACTATATGCCCCTGCTAACATCCCATAAATAGCAGTGTAGATGGTGAGACGTGGCTTAAGTAGAGTCGTGATATGGCTGAACCCTCTGGGTGTAAAACCTACTGTAGTGGGGCAGCTACCCCATTCCTGGGGGAAAAGGTAGGTTGATTGGAGAGGTGGCCACAGCTGTGGCCACACCCAGTCAGGCCACAGCTGGCCCTGATATAAGGGCTAATGGAGGATCTGGGTCAGCCTCACTCCAGCCTTGGAGTGGGAGGGATGTAGCTGCCTGGGAGCTCAGGGTACCAGAAGCAGAGCAGAGCAGAGCAGAGCAGTGCTGGGGAAGTGCAAGAGGAGCTGGGGAGCTCCAGCCTGGCAACTCCCCAGGCTGATGCTTTGTTAAGGCCTATGGAGGTACTAGGGCTGCAGAGGTGCAGCCTGGAGAGAGGCAGAGGGTCCAACCCCCTGGCTGATGATGAGTGACCGTTACAGGCTGCAGGCTGCCCCAGTGAGTGGGGGCTAGATGACAACTGGCAGAAGCCACTGAGGCAAGGTGGGAATAGGGGGAGTGGGTTGGGGGGGGGCACTGGTGTGGGGCAGCACCCCCCGGTAAGGGGCACCAGGGTCCAGGAGAGACACAGGGACCTGAGGCAGGAGAGATTCTAGCCAGCAGGAGGCGCTCTGAGTGCTGAAAAGAGCTAATTCCTGGGTAACAAGCAGGCGTTGCGACAGCGAGTCAGTGGTCTGCTACACCTACATACATGGCTCTATACGCCCCAAGCAGGGCCTCCCCCATCTACACTATTTTTAGCAGTGTAGTATCCTGCTGCCTCCGCACCACCAGAGCCTTTCCCCGCCGCAGGTAAAGGCTCCAGAAGTGGGGAAAGGCTCCGGCAGCTCTGCTGCCTCCCCCTGCTGGAGCCTTTTCATTCACCCACCACAGTGTGGACACAGCCTGTGCTGTGTAGCTACACATGCCCTGCAGGTCGCCCCCAGAGCTGTGCCGTGTAGATGTAGCTAAATCAGGCAGTGCTGTGTACAGACCAGGCTTCACACTCTCCCCACACAGAGATACCAGCTCTGACTGATGGAACTGCTGGACCATCACAATGGGAACCCACCAGATATTCCTGGCTTTGCGTCTCTCCATCCTGTTTCCACTCCAGAAGTTCTTCTCTCTCTTGCTTCAGGATATCCAGTTGAGTTTGAATTTGTTCCTGAGGCAAGAAAAACAATGTTTGGGAGGGTCAGGGGGCTAAGGAGTGTGTCCTCACAGATACATTTATATATATTGCATGTCCCTCTCAGGCTGTCCCACAGACAGTGCTCCTGGCAATGTCACAATTGTCTCTTAAGAGCTGGGAGATTCCGGTTCCAATCCCTTCCCCCTCAGCAAGCAGAGGGAGAACTTGAACCAAAGTCTCCCGCATACCATGTGAGCACCTTTTCCCCCAGGCTAACCGTTATGAAGATCTGCTGCCTCCTCCCCAGCCATTTTGTGTGGACTGACAAGTGCAGAACTCCATCGTGCAAGAAACAGCTTAGGCTTTGGCTACACTTGCATTTCAAAGTGCTGCCGCGGCAGCGCTTTGAAGCGCTAAGTGTAGTCGAAGCGCCAGCGCTGGGAGAAAACTCTCCCAGCGCTGTCCGTACTCCACTCCCTGTGGGGAATAACGGACAGCACTGGGAGCGCGGCTCCCAGCGCTGGGGCTTTGACTACACTGGCGCTTTGTAGCGCCGCAATTTGCAGCGCTGCAGAGGGTGTGTTTTCACACCCTGCTGCAGTGCTGCAAATTTGTAAGTGTAGCCAAGCCCTTAGATGCCTAAGCCGCCTGACTCCAGGAGAGGGGTTCCTAGGTGTGGATCACAGAGACAGGCGCATTCCTACACCAAACTCTGAGGAGGCGGGGCTTAGGATACACCCCTCTCAGCAGCATCTCCCATTGTAAACCTGTCAATTACAGGCCAGTAAGCCTAAATGCTTGTTGATAAGTACAGCACTGCAGCTGTACCGATACGTCTGTGTTGCTGCAGCGCATGTGGTGGAGATGCTCTATGCTGATGGGAAAGAGCGCTCCTGTTGCCATCGGCATAATAAACCCACCTCCACGAGCACCAGAAGCTTAGTGTGGTGGGAGAAGCTCTCCTGCTAACATAGCACTGTGCACACGAATGCTTATGTCACTCAGGGAAGTGAAACATTCACAGGCCTGAGCAAGATAAGTTTTGGCGGCATAGGCTGTATTTCAGACAAAGCCTAATTTAGAACAAAATTGTCAGACACAGATTAACATGATTTGTTGGGGGTGGTGTTGTGCAGGGTGCTTTGCATTTGTGGGTGGATCTTGAGGGAGCGCTGGGCATAGGGGTCTGGGGGCTTTCTGGCCATAGGGAGTTGGGGGGTGCTGGAGAGGGGGTTCTGTGGCATGGCATAGCTCACCCCCAAGGAGAAGGGGCAGACTGGCAGCACATGGCTAGGCAGGCCACTGTGCATCTGGCAACTGCCGCATTGTAAATAGTGCCCTGGGATTGAACGGAGCGGGGCCGCCCCTGCCATGCCATACCCCATTGCCTCTGGCTGGCCCCTCGCTCTGGGGACTGACCTCCCCGTGCCATGCTCCATTGCCTCCAGGGGGGGGGCACAAACGATTAATCTGGCCCTGGCTCTGGGGGCGGTGAGGGGCGCTGACAAGGGTAAGAGGGGTGTAGCTCAGCACCCCCACTCCAAAAACTGTTCCAGCGCCACTGCAGCCACATCTGCTGTGGCCTGGGCTCCCCCCGGTCCCGCTCCCTGCCCAGCCGTGGCCTAACCTTGTGCTCCCGGGCAGCCTCCTCTATGGGGACCACCCTGTGAGCGTGGTGAGCCTGGGACTCCCTGCAGATCACACAGATGAGAACTTGGTCCTGGTTACAGAAGAGTTTGAAAGGCTCCTGGTGCGCGTGGCACAAACCTCCTGCTGCTGCTGCTGCTGCCGGGACACTCAGCTGCTTGGCTATTTCTACCATGTTCCCCAGTTGCCTGTTCGGCCTCAGGGTCCCCTGGGGGAAGGTCTCTCTGCACTGAGGACAGGCGATGTCTGTGCCTGGTCTCGCCCAGCACTGGGCGATGCAGGCTTGGCAGAAATTGTGCCCACAGTCTATAGTCACTGGGTCCCTGAAAAAACTCAGACAGA
Source organism: Mauremys reevesii (assembly GCF_016161935.1). NCBI lineage: Eukaryota > Metazoa > Chordata > Testudines > Geoemydidae > Mauremys > Mauremys reevesii. The sequence goes on from NC_052637.1 coordinate 7,297,127, forward strand.
TGGAGCAAGTAGCTTCGTCTCGGAGGCTTTTCAGAGGATTCCCTGCTGCAGCCATGGCTCCCTGCAGACCGTGTTACAGGGTAAGTTTCGTTTCCGGCCAGACCCAGCAAGCAGCCTTGCAAAGCAGATTGACCAACCGGGAGCCAATCACGCTCTCCGGCGGGAAATTCTAAAACAAACAAACAACCCATCAACACAGACACAACACACCAGAAGCTCCTCACCCCCACCCCCACCCCCCAGAAAAGCCCCCAAACAAGCAAGGTGCTACTGAAAGAAATGACTAGGCAATTACATACATAAAGAAGCCAACCCAGGCTTGCTGGGAGCAGGCTTGGCAGCTTTCTTTTCTACATCACAGAATAAACCCAGGCTCAGATTCAGGTTTAAGGCCAAGACCCTTTCTGTACCTTTGTAAAGCACTTTGAGATCTAGTGAAGGAAAACGCTATATAAGAGCCTTACTGATCCCTAATAGTTAGAGATCATTTTAAGCCTTGACCAATGTATTGCTTCCAAAAACATTATTTGCATTAACTTAACTATTATAACTCTGTGGTTTCTAGTTATTCATATCAAATATCCAATCCCTTTTTTGCATCTTGCTAAATTACTGGCCTCAAAAACTCCATGTGGCAATGAGTTGCACCGTTTAATTACGGGTTTTGTGTAAAAGTATTTCTTAAAGGTTTTGAATTTGATCCTTTCCATTTCATTGACTGTTCTCTTGGTCTTGTGTTATGAGACAGGCAGAAAAGACGTTCCCAGTCTTCTCTGGCCCATTCATTATTTTATACCCTTTCAGCCTCTCCCCGCTTAGTCATCTCCTTTCCAAGGTAAACAGTCCCGTTCTTTTGAATCTTTCTTACCAAAAGAGGTTTTCCAGGCCTCTCATCATTCTCGTCGCCTTTCTCTGAACCCTCTCTAATACTGCAATGTCCTTTTTCAAATGATGTGACCTGTACTGCACACACTATTCTAGGTTGGTGGTTTTCAAACTTTTTTCTGGCCACCCAGCTGAAGAAAATTGCTGATGCCTGTGACCCAACGGTGCTGGGGATGAGGGGTTTGGGGCGTGGGATGGGCTCAGGGCTGGGGCAGAAGGTTGGGTGAGAGGGTGAGGGTCACAGGGTGGGGCCGGGAATGAAGGGTCCAGGGTATGGGAGGGGGCTCTGGGCTGGGGCAGTGGGTCTGGGCTCTGGGCTGGGGATGAAGGCTTTGGGGTGCAGTAGGGGGCTCTGGGTTTGGGGGGGCTTAGGGCTGAGGTGGGGTTGGGGAGCACCTCAGGTCTACTTCCAGTGGCTCCTGATCAGTGGCACAGCTGGGTGCAGAGGCAGGCGTCTCGCCTGTTCTGGCACCATGGACCGTGATGCACCCCAGAAGCGGCCAGCAGCAGGTCCGGCTCCTAGGTGGATGAACATAAGCAGTGCCACGAGTTCTCGCCCAAAGGCACCGCCCTCCCCAGCTCCCATAGGTCGGGAACCAGCCAGTGGGAATGCAGAGCCGGTGCTTGGGGCAGGGCAATGTGTGAAGCCCCGTGTGCATCCCCCACCCCCTTCCGGGGCACAGCGCGGTGTCAGAACAGGTAGGGACTAGCCTGCCTTAACCAGGAGTGGGAAGGAGGGGGAAGGCACAGCCCTCTAGGAATTTCAGAGATGGGGTGAGGCCCTGTAGCAGAAGGGGCGATATCTCTGCCCATCATCAGTGTGAACTGTTCTAGTCTGGGTATTTGTGTGACCCACAGAAATGGCCGCTCCCTCAGAGAATCTGATGTTCTGGCCATGGTGGTATCCAGTGACAGTGAGTTCCACAGGCTGATGACATTACAAGTGAAAGGCCCAGCTGCTGTGTGACGTGCAGGGCTGGCAGTGCCTGGCAGAGTGACCAGCCTTTGTGCCCCATCCCTGTCCAACTCCTGGCTCAGACTTTCCTCTCCTCTGGAAGTCAGGCCTCTGCAGAGGCTCTTGGGGAGAGATTCAAGGCAAAGGCCTGTGGCTGCCCCAAGAGGATGGCCCAGCGGATACTCCCCTCGGTGTCCTGAGCCCAGATGCCCCAGTGCATTATAGGGGGAGGGGAGCAGTGACTGGAGATGAGCGCTGACTGCTGGTTACTCTGGGCCTGACAAGTCCTGGGCCTGTGGAAATCTGCGATGCCGTCCCCAGCCATCACCCTTCCCTGGCTCCCTGGGAATCTCTAACACGCACGCTGCCTTTGCTCAAAACCCAGGGAAGCCCAAAGAGCTGAAACAGCATCCAAAGGTCACCCGAGACCAAAGCTCGGCCAGCGTCTCAGCACGCACTGGGCGCCCCTTAGCGTGACTCTGGGGACGGGAGTGCAGGCCTGCACCCGGAGCCCTGGAACATGGTGCGTGGGGTTGTTATGCTCTCTCCTGGAGGCCTGCCCATTGTCAGGATAGGGGGTTTCTGTGCAGAGTGTAGTTTGGGGTCCATCGGGGGCATGATGGAGGGAAACCCAGAGCTGAATTCCCATCCTCCTTCCCTAGCTGGGGTCTCCCTACAGGTAAAGCCGCCTCTGAACAAGTTTCTTCTCTCTCTGTACAGCAGCAAAAATCGGAGAAGATTCTGCCTCCAACTTTTCATCAGGAACAGACACCTGGAACGTGGGAGCCCAGAGCTAGGTCTAGAGTGACCCTGCCCATCCAGTGAGGAATTATGGGATGCCACCTCCATCTGTGAGGCAGATGGGCCCGCTTGAAAAAACTGAATGCAAAAATTGTGGTTTGTAGGAAGGAGACTCTTTGCTCTAACCGAGCTCCAGTCTGAGATGCCACCTGCTTTTGTGACACACAAAAATCTGCTCCAATATGAACCGCCGAGTCTCCAGATATCAGAGTGTGGTTTGTTAGCGTCTCTCTGTGGAGCAGGACCTGCGGAAAGATGAGGATCTATCCCTCTCTGGCTGTGGCTGAAGGGATGTGGAATGGGTTTTTCCCTATTTCTTTTCCAGTTCCAACTTTTGCTGGCTTTGCATTTTTAAGAAATGATTTCTGGGGACTGACCCATGACCTCCAATACCTCAGATACACGCAGTCTGCAGGTCTGTAGGTATTTTTGGATGCAAAGGTATTGCAACCTGAAATTACTGGAGTGAGGAGCTCCTTCATTTGCATAAATATGTCCTAATTAGACCCCCTTGGGTGATGCCAGTGACCTTAGAAGGAGAGTGCCCTGTTCTGATTGGCCACAGGAGCCCTGAGGTTCCAAGGGGGAGGGGTCAGCTGGGTCATCATCTGCAAAAGCCAAAGGAAAAGAAGAAACCTTTGTTCTGGCTTGTTAGGCTGGTTTGCTCTGGCTGCTGGCCTCTGGCCGTGCCATACAAAGTGCCCTGTGCTTCATTCACCCCCCAGCTGGCCACTGAGAGGTAGGAGTCAGCAACGTGGGGCATCCAAGATCTGACACCTACAAGTGAGTCACCGCTAGCGAGCCTGCAAGTCCGTTGACCTTAACACATGTGAGCTAGGCGCTGACTCTGTGGGTGCTCTGGGGCTGGATCAGCTCCTCCACCTCCCTCCCCACGCCTCCCACAATCAGCTGTTCAGTGGTGTGCAGGAGGCGCTGGTGGGAGGGGGCAGGGCGAGCTCAGGGGAGGAGGCAGAATGGGGCAGGGGTGTGACGAAGGTGGGAAGGGGCGGAGTGGGGGTCGAGCACCCTGCAGGAAATGAGAAAGTTGGCGCCTGTGCATGTGAGCTCACCAGCATAGCGCCTATAGAGTAGTTGCTCGGGTACCTCAAACAACCCTACGTCAAACAGCCTCGCTATCAGGCATGCAGGTATTTCAGGCGTTTAACCTTGAGAAATCCTGTTGTTTTCACCTACGTTTGTCGTATGACCGTTCAGTGCAACCAGCCTTATTGGAACGTGACATTGTGTGACATGGGGAAGAGATTGGCTGTTACCTAATCAGCCACAATTTGGGCAGGCTGCCTTCATGGAACCCACAGCTCTGAGGCAATTTTCCCTTCAACCAGAGACTTGTCTGACCCTCCCTCTATCAACTCTTTGGCTGGGACCGAAATGTTTGGTGTTTGAGGTGAAGGATGCCCTGGGACCGTGGTACTGCTAGCTCCATGAATTCGCCACCTTCCCAGAGTGTTATGTAGCGCTTAGAAGGTGCCGTTTAATTTATTTGGGATGGTTTAAATTATCTTGTTGCTGTACTCAGGTTCATTCATGTTTTTTCATTTTTATGTGAGGTTTTTTTTGACGCTTTTGCTCGGTTATTGAGCTGATAAAATACGTACCACGGAAAGGTGGGCGGTTCGGCTGTTTCTTCCCCAGACAGCCGGAGCGAACTCTGAGCCCCACTGAGGGCTGGTCCCTAGATGCCCCAGCATCCTCCAGGGCCAGGCACCAGAACCAGAACCTGCTTTCCATCAACAACAGGGAATCCAGAAGCTGGCAGTGGGGCGGGGTGGTGGATACCAGCCCAGGTCAAGCTAAAGGCCGACCAGTCCCCCCTTAATAAATCCATACTCCTCACACCTCCAACCCCCTCAGTTAGTCACTGGCTTGTGCCCTGATGCTGGGGCATTTAAATCTGTTCTATCTTTGACTCCCTTGTGTACAGCTACTTGTTCTGAGTATCCCTGTTGAGAGAAAGGGCAGGTCCAGGGGTTGGGGTGCTAGCCTGGGAGACCTGGCTCTGCCATGTGCGTCCAGGGTGACCCTAGGTTCCTCTTGTAATTTGTTGGGCTGAATTAACCCAGCACTGTACCCTGGGTAACCCCACCCCAAGTCCACCATCCCGTCTGCTCTGAAGGCTGCCCACCCCCCCTCTCCTGGCCAGTGTAACACTACAAGCTGCTGCCTGCACAATTTGCTACCTGTACTTACTGACATCTCTAGTCTCTCTTTTACTGCCATGAAACAATGTGCTGCCTCCGCCTTGCCCCATCCTGTAGTCCAGAGGCAGCATTCCCCTCACAATTTGCTACCTGTCACCTTTCCCCATCTCCTGGTCCCAGGGTAACAAATTGTGATGACAGGGGTTCCCCTATCCCAGTGGTGCTACCTCTACCTTTTCTCACGCTCTGGGCCAGGGGCAGCACATTATGAGAGACTGAGGCATTCCTGTCACCATTTGCTAGGAGGGTGACATTTCTCTTTTAAATCTGGACACAAATAAAGTACCTTTGTGATTGGGGAAAGTGTTCTACAGCATTAAACCTCAGGGCTACTGTATGTAAACCCCAGAATGAAGGTGGTGTTATTTAGCGTTAGTCTTGTTCCACTATAGATTGGGCCACAGAGTTTAATCTGATCAGGGCTTAAATTCTTATAGAGCATTTCCCAGAGCCCCCCCAGGCCCTCCTCCAATATGCTATAAAAACTCCAGGGGGTTTGAAAATATTTACCAGCGTTCCGCTCCAGACAGCTGCAGCTGAATTTAAGCCCTGAATCCAACAATTGATCCCCTGCTCGCCTGCCTCCCATTCTCATCCTCAGGGTTCCCTGCGGTGGCCCATGACTCCAACTCCTCCAGTATCCATGGGGCTCGGGGGTGGCACAGCATCACTGCAGAGGATAGCGTGCAGCTCCTTGTAAAAGCAGCATCTCTGCAGAGCCGCACCAGAGCGACTGCTGGCCTCCCTCGCCTCCTGGTGCGCCTGGCGCAGCTCCGTGGCTTTCACCGGGCAGGGCTGTGGGAGCCTCTTGCAGCCCTTCTCCCCCACGCTCCGAGCAACCTGCTCAGAGACACCCACATTTCTAAGGCTGGATCGGAGCCGGGCCTGCACAGCCTCTTCTCCCCAGACCCAGGAGACCCACCACCTCCTGTGCAGTGCAGGCAGCAGAGCGTTGGGAGCCTGGAGCCGGCCTGCTCAGCTGGGCAGTTGCAAGGGGAGCTCTCCATGCAGAGCAAGCAGGAAATGGAATTTCAAAATTCCCAGTCCTGAAACAGGAGGGGCTTGTTCCTGTGAACCTGGCTGCTGGGCAGCAGAGCTCAAACCAGTGACCAGAGTGGGTCACAATGGGGCATTGTGGGACACCTCCTGGAGGCCACTTAAGCTGATGTGGGCAACAGAGGGTCTACACTGCCACTGCGTTGACCTAACTATGTTGACGTAAGCGCTGCACCTCTCTTGGAGGTGGAGCTATTCAGTCGACCTAGCAGTTGAGTTATGTCGGTGGGAGGAACACTAGTATGGACGCTGACATTATTAGGTCGGCATAAGCTGCCTGACTTCAACCTAACTCTGTAGTGTAGACCAGGCCTTAGTTGCTTAAGGCCCTTTGTGAATCTGAGCCTTTCTTTTAACTTTGCTCAAATCCTTTCTCTTTCCAGTTTAGTAAACTGGAGGCTTGTGTAAACAGTAGGGAAATAAATGACACCCAATGAAATCCATTTATTGGCTCTCAGGGGCACAGTTTTAAGGTATGATCTCAGAGGCTGAAGAGAAAAGAAAGGGAAGATTTTCTCAGTGAAGGAATAATTGAACATGGAGATCGGGCTCTTGTAATTAGCATCGTAAACTGCCACTCGCCCCGATAAACCCTGATCTTTGTGAGTCTTATGCTCCGAGTCACAGAGGTCCATGGGGAGGTGAGAGCCTGGAATTGGTTCCCTGCTCGACTTACATCTGACCTGGTTCTCTCTGGATTCCCTTCAGGGAGGCACCTGAGAAAGATTCAGCCGTCCCCAAACCTCTTGTTCTGGGGAGAAACAAAGTGAGTGTCAAAGCCTTGGGGTTGGCACCAAGTACAGATGCTTTTTTCTGGCTGGTCTGTTTCAGTTTAACAACCCACATCCTGTCCAGGGGGGCAGTGGCTGAAAGTCCCTTGGGCAGCTGCTCAGGAGGCCTGTGTGAAATGCGCTGGGATCCCAGCCTGGTTCCTGGGGTGTAGGTGTCTCACCATCATACACCGAGGTAACCAGCAAAGTCTGCACTGATTGTGCCCCTCCACGTGAGGCTCAGCAGAAAGCCCATGGACTCAATGGATCGTGCAGACAGAGCTTCCCCCTCACCTTTAGAGAGAGATTCATCCTAGGTCAGGGCAGAGGATCAATGGCCCAGGACAGTGTGTGCGAGGGGAGCTGGTACGGGGACCCCTGCATTGTACAGGGTAAGGGGTTACACAGCATCTCCCAGCCCCCTTGTCTAGCCCAGCTGCAGGAGGGGGCATCTTGGGACAGACTGAGGGGGCCTGGGAGAAGCAGCTGCCTGGGCCCAGAACAGGAAATGTAACCATGGTGGGAAAAGAGCCGTGACTGGTGCTGGGTGTCTGCCATGCCCCAAGTCGGCAGCTGCCAGCTCTCCCAGCCTGCTTGCAGTGCTGTGTGCCTGGGACATGCACGGAGCCGACCTCTTCTCAGCTACCTCCTCTGCCCCCGTTCTCAGGGCTGTGCTTGTTCCATGCACTGAACCGGCCTGGTGTCTGCCATGCTCCAAGCCTGAGTCAACCGCACCCTTGTTTCAGTGTTGTGCAGTTGGGCCATGCACCAAGCCTGAACTACTGGCCTGAGTGGCTAGTTGAGCTGGTAGGTTCATTTCCAAAGGCCGAGGGGTTCAATGATTGAGGTGTGGGTCTGCTGTATTGGACAGAGACCTGGCAGTAAGGTGTACATTTCTAGCGCATGCGGCCCACAGATTGCATGTTTGAGACCCCTGCACTAGAGCAATTTGCCAAGGGGTGTGGTAGAGTGTAGTGGGGCGGACTGCCCCACTGCCTATGAGAGTGGGCTGCGGCAGGCCAGGGCAGACAGTGAGCCAATCGGAAAAGGGCTTATTGTGAGCCAATCAGGGCCCAGTTTGGAGACAGCCAATCAGGGCCAGGCTCAGACATATATTAAGGCTGCCCAGAGCAGGAGCAGTCAGTCTGTCCCAGGCCTTTGACAGGGGAAGATCAGTCTCCAAGGGAGGAGACTAGCACCATGGACAGCGCAGTGCTGGCCAGGCCAGGCCAGGCCAGGCCAGGCTAGGCTAGGGGAGGCTAGGGGAGGCTAGGGAGCTTGAACCTGTAGCCTGTCAGGCTGCAGGCCCTGAAGGGAAGGGCCTAGTGGGTGCAAGGGGCCGTAGGGGAAGCAGCCCAGGGAAACAGACAGCGGAAGGGGAGAGAAGGACAGCGAGGCTGACACCAGAGGGTCCCTGGGCTGGGACCCAGAGTAGAGGGTGGGCCTGAGTTGCCACCCTTCACTCCTTGCAATGCACCCAGCCATTGGCTGTAGGGAGCAGCCATTATACTACACCAGATCCCTGATGAGGGACAAGACTCAGAGGGCAGTTGGACATAGTGGCTGGGGTGTGGGACTGCTGATCACTGATCCCCAGAAGGGGGCGCAGATGGACTAAGGGGCACTGCCGGAGGGCAGTGACCTCGAAGAGGACGCTGCTGAGCACGCAGCAACACGGGTCCAGCGACAACAACGGAGGACAGAACGACGGACAGGACACCACCAGGAGGAGGCGCTCCACTGGAACGAGCTAATTCCCAGACTCACCAGCAGGAGGTGCCGCAGGTGGTGAGTCCCAACCTGTTACATAGAGTCTCTGTCATAAGTTTTAAATCAAGATTTGGAAAAAATAAATCAAAGTGATGCTCTAGGAATTATTTAGGGTAAGTTCAGTGGCCTGTGTGACACAGGAGACTAGAAAAATCAGTCTAGAAGATCACAGTGGCCCCTTCTGGCCTTGGAATCTATCAATCATCTTCCGCTTTGTCTGAGGTCACCTTCTGCATCCTCTTATCGCGTCTGCAAAAAGGGGGTAGTGATGATGGGTACCTCCCCAGGGTGTGATGCTTCAGCCAGTTCAAACTGCTGAGAAGCTGCAGAAAAGGAGATTGAGTTCTTCTGCCTTCCAGCCCAGGGCCGTCTCCTGTAGGCTACAGCGTGGGCTGGGAGTCTCCCTCAACCAGCCCTGGACAGGATCCTGCTGGCATTCCATGCCTAGCCCCCAGCGTTTTAAAAATAGCTTGTGTTGGGAGGGGCTGTATCTCACAAACCCCTTGACAGAATTGACTCCAGCTTTGTACCCCTGACCCTACCCTGTGCCCTCAGATGGCGTATCTGGTTTCTAGCCAATCAGACTGTGAACGTGAATTTAAAGAAAAAGGGATCGTTTGGTCTGGGAAAGAAATGCTGCTGCAACACAATGATGCAGCTAAGTGTCACCCCATAATATTCTGTAGTTGATAACGTGAGTTGGTTACTTTACTACCAGTTTCCTTCTGTTCCCTGGCAGCTGGAGGTTGCTAATGGATTCTTTCACAGCGAGGATGATGTTGCTGCTTTTCTTGCCCGGGAAAGCATCGCTTGATTCTTTGATTTTATTTACTCAGTCCTCAAGCTTTGCTTTTAGAGCTTTCGCTTAAAGTTACCCAGCGGCTTTTCTTCAAGCCCCCTCAGGCATTTGCTCGTGGGTTTGTCTAGCCTGTCAGGGCAGAGCCGTATGGATCTAATACTCCTGGGACAAAGTCCAAGACCAGAAGATAAAAAACTTTATTCTGTGAATTTACTCAGCTTAATCTACAGCATCCAAATAACCAAACAGAGCAAAAGAGGAGCATTGAGCTAGGGCAGTGGTTCTCAACTTTTTTCCTGGTGACCCCTTTCACCTAGCAAACCTGAGTGCGACTCCCCCCCTTATCAATTAAAAACACTTGTTATATATTTAACACCATTATAAATGCTGGAGGCAAAGAAGGGTTTGGGGTGGAGGTTTACAGCTCATGATCACCTCATGTAAAAACCTCACAACCCCCTGAAAGGTCCCGACCCCCAGTTTGAGAACCACTGAGCTAGGGAACTGGAGGGAGGGAAACACCACTATATTTTTTTATATTCATAAGTAAAGAGCAGAGGGCTTTGATGGATGACCCTAAGTCAGTCAGAACTTAGGCCATGACTACACTGTAAACTTCCATTGGTAGAACTATATTGCTCAGGGTGGTGAAAAATCCACACCCCTGAGTGACACAGTTATACCGACTGAACTCCTGGTGTAGACAGCAGTATGTTGACAGGAGAGCTTCTCCCCTGGACCTAGTTACCGCCTCTCACAGAGATAGATTAACTACACTGATGGGAGAAGCTCTCCCGTCGGCGTAGGAGCATCTTTACTTAAGCATTAGAGGGGTGCAGCAGCACTGGTGCAGTATTTTAAGTGCAGACCTGCCCTAAGACAAGCAGCCTCTGCGGTGACCCTGGGAGTGGCTCCTGCTGTCTGCTGGCTGGCCAGTTCGTGTGTGTGTCTGGAGGATCCCAGAGTTACAGAGACAGGTATGTAAGAGGGTGTGACGATGCAGTTCTGGCGGGACACAACTGAAAGTGCCAATTCAGGACCAATTACTTAAACAGGGCGGTCACAGCCTAAGGCTGGGGTTTTTACACCTCTAAGGCAAACCAAACCAGCCAGACTAAGAGGACTTTGGTCTCACCCCACTGGCTAACCACAAGTCACACATGCAATTTCCTTAGACACTCCAGTTTCCCAGTATCACCAGCAGTCCCACTCGTCCTGGGGATGAATGGTTATGAAAACCAACACCCCAATAAAGGAAAAATGTTCTCTTTATCCCAAAGAATCAAGCCCCAGACCCAGGTTAATATTCAAATCAGATCTTACCCACAAATCACGCTGTTGCCAGTCCTTTAGAATCTAAAATCTAAAGGTTTATTCATAAAAGGATATAGATGAGAGCTAGAATTGGTTAAATGGAAACAATTACACACAGTAATGGCAAAGTTCTTGGTTCAGGCTTGTAGCAGTGATAGAATAAACAGCAGGTTCAAATCCAGTCTCTGGAACATCCCCAGCTGGGATGGGTCATTCAGTCCTTTGTGCAGAGCTTCAGTTCATAGCAAAGTCCCTCCAGCGGTAAGAAGCAGGATTGAAGACAAGATGGAGATGAGGCATAAGCCTTTTATAGTCTTTTCCAGGTGTAAGAACCTCTTTGTTCTTACTGTGGTAAATTACAGCAAAATGGAGTCTGGAGTCACATGGGCAAGTCCCTGCATACTTTGCTGAGTTGTGTAGCTGATGGTCCTTAATGGGCCATCAAGCAGGATAGGCAGAGCTAACACCAACTTGTCTGGGATGTTTCCCAGAAGCACAGCACAAGTTTGAAGTACAGACAGTATAGAGCCAGTATTCATAACGTCAACTACAAAATGACACATGCATACAGACAGCATAATCATAACCTGCAACCCATAACCTGGTCTTAGACACCTTATATGACCCCCTTTACATAAGATTTGGTGTCATTACAGGACCTTGGTTGCAATCATGTTCTATATGGTCCCAGATTATATCAATAACATCACAGAGGGTCGAGAAACTCCTTTCACCAGTATAATGCTGAGCAAGTCAGTCTTGTTCCCCTCACCATTTTATTGTGAGTCTCGCAGCATTCGGTGTTTTTCTTAAAAGTCCCAGCTGCTGGAATGGATAGATTTGAGGGAGCTCAGATTATATTACAGCTACATTTCCAGCCTTCATGTTGGTGTAGCAAAGATTAAAAAATAGAAACAAGAACACCCTGAAAGCTGGGAAACCAGAAGGCAAAGAAAAATAACACATTTAAAAAGATGTTTAAGCCAATCCCATGATTGTGGGGGGCCTGACCCAGGTTTTGAATGCTGGAGGCTGGCAAAACTGTGATTAGAATGGCAAAGTGTGACAGCTGTAATGTATATATTACCTATGTCTTTGCTCTACTTTAGATACCTCATATCGAGTGCTCCTCTGTTGCAGGTGTTAACGGTAGGCCTGCCAGTGACCACCTACGGCCATGCCTACCCGTAACCCACTCAGAAATTCGACACGCCGGCTCCCAAAGAAGGGGATGATCTTCCCAGTGAAAGAGGATGTGAAAGTAAAGATTGTCTCTCTGCCAGAAGATGTAATGTCATAAAATGTAACTTTCTTCCCTTCATAATCCAGGTAAACCCCAATGTTATGGGGTCTATGATGTAGGCCCAGAGCAGTCTCAGGGAAGGTGAGGGCGCAGTACTGATACTCTGTACTCTGCAAAGCCCAGATCCCCTCCTCTGGTGTACAGCTTATCGCTCCCTCATGTATCACAGACTCTTTGGCAATGCCCAAAACCCACTCATCTTTGTTCCCTACGTTCACTTGCCAGTAACATCTCCCTGAGGTGAAGCCCTTATAGCCCAGCACACAGGGAGCAGGGTAAAACCTGTTCTGTGGCACATGTCCTGTGGCTTGGTATTTCTGGATCACACTCTCATCTGTGGACATGACCAAACAGGGATTTGCCAGGTCTGGATCCAGAGTGGCCTGCACTGCAAGAGGGGAGAGAGAGAGACACACACACAGGAGAAGAGTGTTAAGGTCTGTCCTCACTGCAGAGTTAACCCAGGCGCTTACTCAGCTGTTAACTCTAATGCCCTTTCTGTCCAGATGTATAAGCACATCATCTGATTTCAGGGGTGCTTTCCACCCAGCACAGGCACCGACCCTGTGGGTGCTCCGGGGCTGAAGCACCCATAGAAAACAAATAGTGGTGCTCAGCACCCACCAGCAGGTCCTGCCGATTAGTCCCTCCCTCTCCCTCCCAGCATCTTCCTCCTGCCACAGATCCGTTGTTCAGAGATGGGCAGGATGTTCTGGGGGGAGGGGGAGGAGTGGGGGGCAGGAAGAGGCGGGGAGTAGAATGGAGCAGGGCAGGAAGAGAGAGGGCAGGGGTGGAGTGGGGATGGGGCAGAGCGAGGGTCAAGCACCCCCCTGGGAACTGGGGAAGTCGGTGCCTCTGTGCAGGCTAAACCTCTCCAGTGCTGAGAGTCAGAGTCTGAGGCCAGAAGGGAACCAGGTCATCTAATCTGATCCCCGTATAGCACAGGCCACCAATCCCACCCAGCACCCACCTAACCCAACCCCCAACATTAGCCCAAAGCGTGACAGCCTACAGCAGACTGGAGTATTTATGTGCCACAGGCGGAGAAGAGGAGGCACCGAGGTACCAGTGCCTGAGGCCCCACAGTGCAAGGAAATGATTCAGTGAGATACCCACAAACAATCCTGGTACGTCACCCACATCCACATGCTGCAGAGGAAGGTGAAAACCCTCCCCCACAACGTCACTGCCAGTCTGACCTGAGGGAAAATAGCCCTCCAGGGCCTTCCCACAATTCCTCTGTGAAAGACAGACCGGGTACCCCATGAATCACTGGGAAAGAAACACAGAATAGCTCAGCTTAGGGTGGCACCATCAGCCATGGGATGTGCTCTGAGAAGTCCCAGAGACTCAGCAGCACCAGTGAGGACACAGTAAGTGAGGTCAGGCTCAGCAGCATGGCTCCCCGCACCCCGCCCAGGCTAACCTGGGTGCCGATCCCCAGGGTTCACTCTGCAGTGCAGACAGACCCTTCCAGGCAGAGCTCAGCCCTGGGGGAGGCTAGGACCATTTCTCACGCTCCCCAGTAGCCCCGGGATGGCTGGGCTGGGCCCTGAGAGTCAGTCCTGGGGAGCTGCCTGTTCGCTGAAGCTCAGCAGGAAAGTCCCTGTCATTCCCAGCAGGCATCTAAGAGGTACTGTTCGGGGGATTGACAAACTGGGATTTCTTTGTAATTTTTTTTAGGAAGCCAATATGTGCCTCAGTTTCCCTATATGCAGTATTGTTACCCCGTGGGTGAAAAGGGAATGTTTGCCCTCGGGGCAGGCTAAGCTGCCTACCTAGATGTCTGGGGCCTGAGGTCCTCAGAAGACAATGGCAAATCCAATTGCCCATACATAGAAACATAGCAACCAGCAACCCGGAGAGCTACAGACTTCCCAGCCTCTGTGGCTGAGCTGCATCGCCCCAGCTCGGGAACAAAGGACTAGAGGTGGGGGAGGGATGAAGCAGAAGTTATGTGTTAGCTGCATGGAGCAGTGGGGGGCAGAGGAGCTGACTTCCTGGGGGGTGCTTGACCCGTCTGCCCCAGGCCCCCACCCTTGCCTCTTCCTGCCCCTGCTTCCCCACCCACCACTGAACAGTTGATTGCAGTGGGTAGGAGGTGCTGGGAGAGAGGGGAAGGAACTGATTGCCATGGGGTGGGAGGGGAGGAGAGGGAGGATCTGATCCATGGGGCTGCCAGTGGGTGCTGAGCACCCACTATTTTTTTTCCGAGGGTGCGCTAGCCCCGGAGCACCTACAGAATCGGCTATGGTGGGGCACACCTGGGAGTATGAGAAAGCAGATCAGATAGACAGGGAGACAGAGCTTGAACAATGGAGTTTGCACAGCAGGGCTGGGCACCGGCTACCCAGAACAGACTATGCTGTAACGATCAGCGCCAACTCCGTGGGTGCTCTGGGACTGGAGGACCCACGGGGAAAAATTGGTAGGTGCTGAGCACTCACCAGCAGCTCCCCGCCCTGCCCCAACTCACCTCCGCCTACGCCCTGAGCATGCTGTGTGCCCTATTTTTCCCCCTAGCTCCTAGCACCGCGAAATAGCTGTTTTGCGCGGCAAGCACTGGGAGGGGCCAGGATTTGGGGAAGGGGATCCAATAGGGGCAGGGATGGGGCGGAGATAGGGCAAGGACTTTGGCAAAGGGGTTGGAATGGGGGCGGGGAAAGGGTGGAGTCAGGGCAGACCAGGGGCAGGGGGGTGCAAGCACCCACCAGTGCTGGGGAAAGTTGGCGCTTATGGCGGTAACCTTTGTTTCTCTGTGCTAACCAAGGTCTCCCTGTCCTGTGGTGCAGAGCAGTGGACTAAAACCCAGTTGCTTGACAGTGACAGCGGTGGCTGAGTGTCACTGCAGGTGCTTGCAGAGGTGTGTTGCTCCCTAAGATCATAGAAGTCTCCCTCAAGGGTCTGTCTCAGTTGGAAACACTGAACACAGCTCAGGTTGTGAGGCAGGAGGGCGGAAGGCCCAGAGGTCCAGCCTAAGGAGTCGGTGAAGCTGGGTGGCTTACCCAGGATTCATAGATTCTAGGACTGGAAGGGACCTCGAGAGGTCATTAAGTCCAGTCCCCTGCCCTCATGGCAGGACCAAATACTGTCTAGATCATCCCTGATAGACATTTATCTAACCTATTCTTAAATATCTCCAGAGACGGAGATTCCACAACCTCCCTAGGCAATTTATTCCAGTGTTTAACCACCCTGACAGTTAGGAAATTTTCCCTAATGTCCAACCTAAACCTCCCTTGCTGCAGTTTAAGCCCATTGCTTCTTGTTCTATCCTTAGAGGCTAAAATGAACAAGTTTTCTCCCTCCTCCTTATGACACCCTTTTAGATACCAGTTTTCAGTTATCATGTCCCCTCTCAGTCTTCTCTTTTCCAAACTAAACAAACCCAGTTCTTTCAGCCTTCCTTTATAGGTCATGTTCTCTAGACCTTTAATCATTCTTGTTACTCTTCTCTGAACCCTCTCCAATTTCTCCACATCTTTCTTGAAACATAGTGCCCAGAACTGGACACAATACACCAGCTGAGGCCTGACCAGAGTAGAGCAGAATGACTTCTCGTGTCTTGCTCACAACACACCTGTTAATGCATCCCAGAATCACATTTGCTTTTTTTGCAACAGCATCACACTGTTGATTCATATTTAGCTTGTGGTCCACTATAACCCCTAGATCCCTTTCTGCCGTACTCCTTCCTAGACACTCTTCCCATTCTGTATGTGTGAAACTGATTGTTCCTTCCTAAGTGGAGCACTTTGCATTTGTCTTTGTTAAACTTCATCCGGTTTACCTCAGACCATTTCTCCAATTTGTCCAGATCATTTTGAATTATGACCCTGTCCTCCAAAGCAGTTGCAATCCCTCCCAGTTGGTATCATCTGAAAACTTAATAAGTGTACTTTCTATGCCAACATCTAAGTTATTGATGAAGATATAGAACAGAGCCGGTCCCAAAACAGACCCCTGCGGAACCCCACTTGTTATACCTTTCCAGCAGGATTGGAAACCATTAATAACTACTCTCTGAGTACAGTTATACAACCAGTTATGTATCCACCTTATAGTAGCCCCATCTAAATTGTATTTGCCTAGTTTATCAATAAGAATATCATGAGAGACTGTATCAAATGTCTTACTAAAGTCTAGGTATACCACATCCACCCCTTCTCCTTTATCCACAAGACTCATTATCTTATCAAAGAAAGCTACCAGATTGGTTTGACATGATTTGTTCTTTACAAATCCATGTTGGCTATTCCCCATCACCTTCCAAGTGTTTGCAGATGATTTCCTTAATTACTTGCTCCATTATCTTCCCTGCCACAGAAGTTAAACTAACTGGTCTGCAGTTTCCTGGAGGAAGAGAGGGCTGACGTTGGGGGTCTGGCCCATTGAAGGGGCTCCTCCCAGAGACTGTTCCAAAGCTGGGGCCGTAGCATCAATCCTGTGGATCCGTGGCAGAGGGGATCGCTGTCTCCTCCCCCGATCCCTCTCCCTTGCTGGGGGTGCTCCACATCCAGCAATAGAACAGAGCAGGGGAGGCAGCAGACACCAGGCAGAGGAAGTTAACAGGGACACCAGCTTCAGCTTTTCATGCATTTCCATGCTGCCCTATTCCTCCCTCATCTCCTGGTGAAAAGTCCCCAGCCCGAGAGGACAGCACATGGGGTGAGAACTCCTCCGCCCACTCAGACCAGGAGAACCCTGCTGCAGAGACACCGGGCTCTCTGGTGCACTGGGAATTAGCCTTCTCGGGGGCACTAAATGTCCATACCACAGGGATGTGTAAAGTCCATCCAGTGCACTACACTCACTTTGGGGAGGGAGCATGGTCTAGAGGTTAGAAGCCAGGACTCCTGGGCTCTATTCCTCACTCTGCTACTGACTTGCTGTGTGACCTCAGGCATGTCCCTTCCTCTTGCTGCATTCCAGCTTCCCTTTTTGTCAAATGGGCATAAAAGATGCCAGGTATTCAGATGCTGTTGCTGGGGGCCATAAAAGGACACAGATAGGTGACTATGAGATCAGAAGAGAACCCCTTCCCCAGCCTCCAGTGGTGCTCATGGGACAAGGAGGGGGACACAACATGGTTGTGGTGTTCAGTGATCCTGCTGGGAGCATGGTGCTTGAATGAAACCCTCTTTATCCAGGGTTCTGTATCACAGAGCTTCTGCCATGCTCCTCCTTCCTGTCTGGGAAGCCAAACCACTGAAAGGTACAGTTCCCAGTACCACAGGGAGCACCAACCCCCAGGGAGAGACAATGCTCCTTGAACTGATGGACCTATCTTCATTGAATTTATCCACCAATGGTTATTAGTATCCTGTCTTCCAACAGTGGCCAATGCCAGGTGCCCCAGAGGGAATGAACAGAACAGGTGATCATCCATTGATCCAGCCTCTGTCGCCCATTCCCAGCTTCTGGCAAACAGAGGCTAGGGACACTATCCCTGCCCATCCTGGCTAACAGCCATTCATGGACCTGTCCTCCATGAATTTATCTAGTTCTTTTTTGAAGTCTGTTATAGTCTTGGCTTTCACAACATCCTCTGGCAAGAAGTTCCACAGGTTAACCGTGTTGTGTGAAGAAACACTTCCTTTTGTTTGTTTTAAACCTGCTGTCTATTAATTTCATTTGGTGACCCCTAGTTCTTATGTTATGAGAAGAAGTAAATAACACTTCCTTATTTACTTTCTCCACACCCTCTTATCATCTCTCCCCTTAGTCGTTTCTTTTCCAAGCTGAAAAGTCCCAATCTTATTAATCTCTCCTCATATGGCAGCTGTTCCATACCCCTAATCGTTTTCTTTTTTGAGATGGAGTGACCACATCTGCATGCAGTTTTCCAGATGTGTGCGTACCATGGACTTATAGAGAGGCAATATCATATTTTCTGTCTTATTATCTATCCCTTTCCTAATGAGTCCCAACATTCTGTTTGCTTTTTTGACTGCCGTTGCAGTCCTGATTCTCTGCCTGGTTCAGTACTGGCCTTAGCACGGTCTCCCCACAAGGGACCTTCCACCAGCTGGGGATGGATGGAGCCCAGCACATGAGTCCATGCTCCTGACACTAGGGGAGGACGGAAGTATAGCAGAGGAGCTGGTGGGAGATGCTTCCTTAACTCTATTTCCCAGTTTTCAGAGGTTGAAATACGGGTTACTTTCACGTTCTGGAAGAGTACAAGGCACTGATGGTCAACCTGCACTCTGTGTTAATGACATTTTCCAGCAGTGAAGCTTGTCTTTCAAATAAAAAATAAAAATAGAGCAAATTTCTAGTCCTTATAATTGCCAAGAGAAGCAGCAAATGTGACTCAAGTGTACACTAAAGGCTAATTATTGGGACCTAAAAATGTACCCTACTTTCCAATTGTAAATAGTATGTGCACGTTCATACATCACAAAATGGAAGTGGGTGACAGGGGATGGATCACTGAATGATCACCTGTTGTGTTCATTCCCTCTGGGGCACCTGGCATTTGCCACTGTTGGAAGACAGGATACTGGGCTAGATGGACAATTGGTGTGACCCAGTATGGCCATTATGATATAATGATTCCTTCCAACCTTGGAATCCATGACTCTGTATTGGTGGAAGCTTTTAATTAATTTTAATTAATTAAAGATTTTAATTAATAATTGTTGTAGGAAAATATCCTCATGAAAACTTACCCTCTTTCTCTGCCTTTGAGATCAGAAAGTGCAGTTGATAGGGCAGGGTCTCTAGAGAAAGAAAAGATCAGAGGAGAGCTGATTTCCCCCTTTCATGTAGGAAAATAGCCTCATGAAAACGGGGCTGGATTCACAAAGAAACTTAGGCGAGGTGACGCTTAGCATTACAACACCCAACGTATAGGCACCTAGAAAGTCACTGATTCACAAAGCTGGAGTCAGGTACCCAGGCAATCTGTACCACGAACGGGGAGAGAGAGGAGCTTTGGAATGAGATTCATAAAAGCCAGCATGCTAGGGGACTCCCTGCTTATGCCAGCCACTGGGAAATGCCAAGGTGAGGGGTGGGGGTGGTGCTAAGCACCGGCTATTTCAGGGAGTTCGGCGACTGAGTCTGGGCAGCACCGTAGATCCCTCCCTCAGCGTGGGATTCTCAGCTGCGAGCCCTCTCTTGGTGTCCAGCACCTGTGCCATTTTTTTGCAGGAGCCGGGGGAAGGGAGGGGGGGATGACCCACCTCACTCATAACTTTTAGCCCAGTGGTTGGAGCTCTCAGCTGACCTTTGGGAGACTCCTGGTTCAAGTCAATCCTGTGCCACAGAGGGAGCAGGGATCTGAAATGGGATCTACCACCTCTCAAGGAGTGCCCTAACCTCTGGGCTGCAGGATTTTCTGATGCGGGATGCCCACATGCTCTCCTGGGGGAGAGGTTCCACTGGGGATAATCAATACTTCATTAGGCCAGAGGCAGAGAGAAATCACAAGTGCTGCAGTAGGGGGATTGCGCTGGTGAGTATCTGAGTGTCTGTTGGGGGGGCAGTTTGACTGTGTGCTTGATTGTTTGATTGCTTGTTTGACCAGTTTGATTTGGGAGTGCTTTGTTCCAGCTGGGCCTGACTGTTATAAAAAGGCAGTCAGCTGCGAACCAGCTGAGCAGCGAACAGCAGAGAGGCAAACAGAAGGAGTTTGCCTGGAGAGAGCCTACTGAGGCCCCCTCTTGCAGGTTCTCTGAGTAGCTTCTGACACAAGGAAGCTCTTAGAAGGAAGAGACCATGGATGCTGAGCGATCTGCTGTTGTGACCTGCACAGGATGCGCCATGTTTGTCTTCCTTCTACAGGATAGAAGCGACTTTGTCTGTACAAAGTGCAAGCTGGTCTCCATATTGGAAGAGAAGATTCAAGGTCTGGAGAAACGAATATCAACCCTGCGTACCATAAAAGAAAATGAGGATTTCCTGGATAGATGTCAGGATCAGCTCCAGCGGGCACCATGTTCTGAAGATTCAGAGCAGGCTATGCAGTGGGGACAGAAGGCCAGCGAGGATAATTGGCGGCATGTGACTTCCAGAAGAGGAAAGAGTACCAGAAATGTCCATGTACCAGAAACACAGATACAGGTGAGCAACCGTTTTCGTGTTCTCTCCGCAGGTACTAGTGCAGAGAGTGGAGTGGATGATACATCTGAGCGAACAGAGCAGAAGGAGACTCCACTGATTGGAAGGCATGAGATGCACCGTCCTAGGGATGGGGGTTCCACGACCACCACTCCCAAGAGGAGGAGGGTGGTGGTGGTCAGGGACTCTCTCCTCAGGGGGACTGAGTCATCTATCTGCCGCCCTGACCGGGAAAGACGAGAGGTCTGCTGCTTGCCAGGGGCTAGGATTCACGATGTGACGGAGAGACTGCCGAGACTCATCCAGCCCTCGGATCGCTACCCCTTCCTGCTTCTCCACGTGGGCACCAATGATACTGCCAAGAATGACCTTGAGCGTATCACTGCAGACTACGTGGCTCTGGGAAGAAGGATAAAGGAGTTTGAGGCGCAAGTGGTGTTCTCGTCTATCCTCCCTGTGGCAGGAAAAGGCCAGGGTAGAGACAGTCGAATCGTGGAAATCAATGAATGGCTACGGAGATGGTGTCGGAGAGAAGGGTTTGGATTCTTTGACAATGGGATAGTCTTCCAAGAAGAAGGATTGCTTGGTAGAGACGGGCTCCACCTCACGAAGAGAGGGAAAAGCATCTTTGCAAGCAGGCTGGCTAACCTAGTGAGGAGGGCTTTAAACTAGGTTCACCGGGGGAAGGAGACCAAAGCCCCAAGGTAAGTGGGGAAGTGGGATACCGGGAGGAAGCACAAGCAGGAGACTGCAAGAGGGGGAGGACTCCTGTCTCAGACCGAGAAAGCAGGACAATCAGCGAGTTATCTTAAGTCCCTATACACAAATGCAAGAAGCCTGGGGAACAAGCAGGGAGAACTAGAAGTCCTGGCACAGTCAGGGAATTATGATGTAATTGGAATAACAGAGACTTGGTGGGATAACTCACATGATTGGAGTACTGTCATGGATGGATATAAACTGTTCAGGAAGGACAGGCAGGGCAGAAAAGGTGGGGGAGTTGCGTTGTATGTAAGTGAGCAGTATGACTGCTCAGAGCTCCAGTATGAAACTGCAGAAAAACCTGAGTCTCTGGATTAAATTTAGAAGTATGAACAACAAGGGTAATGTCGTGGTGGGAGTCTGCTACAGACCACCGGACCAGGGGGATGAGGTGGACGAGGCTTTCTTCCAGCAACTAACAGAAGTTGCTAGATCATAGGCCCTGGTTCTCATGGGTGACTTTAATCACCCCGATATCTGCTGGGAGAGCAATACAGCAGTGCACAGACAATCCAGGAAGTTTCTGGAAAGTGTAGGGGACAATTTCCTGGTGCAAGTGCTGGAGGAACCAACTAGGGGAAAAGCTCTTCTTGACCTGCTGCTCACAAACAGGGAAGAAATAGTAGAGGAAGCAATAGTGGATGGGAACCTGGGAGGCAGTGACCATGAGATGGTTGAGTTCAGGATCCTGACACAAGGAAAAAAGGAAAGCAGTAGAACAGAGACCCTGGACTTCAGAAAAGCAGACTTTGACTCCCTCAGGGAACTGATGGGCAAGGTCCCCTGGGAGAATAACATGACGGGGAAAGGAGTCGAGGAAAGCTGGCTGTATTTTAAAGAAACCTTATTGAGGTTGCAGGCACAAACCATCCCAATGTGTAGGAAGAAAAGTAAATATGGCAGGCGACCAGCTTGGCTTAACAGTGAAATCCTTGCTCGTCTTAAACACAAAAAAACAGCTTACAAGAAGTGGAAGATTGGACAAATAACCAGGGAGGAGTATAAAAGTATTGCACAGGCATGCAGGTGTGAAATTAGGAAGGCCAAATCACACTTGGAGTTGCAGCTAGCCGGAGATGTTAGGAGTAACAAGAAGGGTTTCTTTAGGTATGTTAGCAACAGGAAGAAAGTCAAGGAAAGTGTGGGCCCCTTGCTGAATGAGGGAGGGAACCTAGTGACAGAGGATGTGGAGAAAGCTAGTGTACTAAATGCTTTTTTTGCCTCTGTCTTCACAGACAAGGTCAGCTCCCAGACAGCTGCACTCTGCAGCACGGTATGGGGAGGAGGTGACCAGCTCTCTGTGGAGAAAGTAGTAGTTCGGGGCTATTTAGGAAAGCTGGACGAGCACAAGTCCATGGGGCCGGATGCGCTGCATCCAAGGGTGCTAAAGGAGTTGGCCGATGAGATTGCAGAGCCATTGGCTATTATCTTTGAAAAATCATGGCGATCGGGGGAGGTCCCGGACGACTGGAAAAAAGCTAATGTAGTGCCTATCTTTAAAAAAGGGAAGAAGGAAGATCCAGGGAACTACAGGCCAGTCAGTCTCACCTCAGTCCCTGGAAAAATCATGGAACAGGTCCTCAAGGAATCAATCCTGAACCACTTAAAGGAGGGGAAAGTGATCAGGAACAGTCAGCATGGATTCACCAAGGGCAAGTCATGCCTGACTAACCTAATTGCCTTCTATGATGAGATAACCGGCTCTGTGGATGAGGGGAAAGCAGTGGATGTGCTATTTCTGGACTTTAGCAAAGCTTTTGATACAGTCTCCCACAGTATTCTTGCCAGCAAGTTAAAGAAGTATGGGCTGGATGAATGGACGGTAAGGTGGATAGAAAACTGGCTAGATGGTCGGGCTTAACGGGTAGTGATCAATGGTTCCATGTCTAGTTGGCAGCCGGTATCAAGTGGAGTGCCCCAAGGGTCGGTGATGGGGCTGGTTTTGTTCAATATCTTCATTAACGATCTGGAGGATGGTGTGGACTGCACCCTCAGCAAGTTTGCAGATGACACTAAACTGGGAGGAGTGGTTGATACGCTGGAGGGTAGGGATAGGATACAGAGGGACCTAGACAAATTAGAGGATTGGGCCAAAAGAAATATGATGAGGTTCAACAAGGACAAGTGCAGAGTCCTGCACTTAGGACGGAAGAATCCCATGCACTGCTACAGACTAGGGACCGAATGGCTGGGCAGCAGTTCTGCAAAAAAGGACCTAGGGGTTACGGTGGACGAAAAGCTGAATATGAGTCAACAATGTGCCCTTGTTGCCAAGAAGGCTAATGGCATTTTGGGTTGTATAAGTAGGGGCATTTCCAGCAGATCGAGGGATGTGATCATTCCCCTCTATTCAGCACTGGTGAGGCCTCATTTGGAGTACTGTGTCCAGTTTTGGGCCCCACACTACAAGAAGGATGTGGATAAATTGGAGAGAGTCCAGCGGAGGGCAACAGAAATGATTAGGGGGCTGGAGCACATGACTTATGAGGAGAGGCTGAGGGAACTGGGATTGTTTAGTCTGCAGAAGAGAAGAATGAGGGGGGATTTGATAGCTGCTTTCAACTACCTGAAAGGGGGTTCCAAAGAGGATGGATCTAGACTGTTCTCAGTCGTACCGGATGACAGAACAAGGAGTAATGGTCTCAAGTTGCAGAGGGGGAGGTTTAGGTTGGACATTAGGAAAAGCTTTTTCATTAGTAGGGTGGTGAAGAACTGGAATGGGTTACCTAGGGAGGTGGTGGAATCTCCTTCCTTAGAGGTTTTTAAGGTCAGGCTTGACAAAGCCCTGGCTGGGATGATTTAGCTGGGTTTGGTCCTGCTTTGAGCAGGGGGTTGGACTAGATGACCTCCTGAAGTCCCTTCCAACCCTGAGATTCTATGATTCTATGATACAAGAATGTCTCTGTAGCCAGGTGGTTAGAGCACGCCCTTGGGAGGTGGGAGACCCAGAAGCATGTCCCTCTGCTCAATTATTGATATGCAGTGGATCAGATTCAAAAGGGGAGACAGAGAGGCCTACATCAGACGCCTGTTGGAATTCCTTCTTCCCCTCTGGGGGACAGAGAATTTGAACTGGGGATCTCCCACATCCCAGGTCAATACCCTAATCACAGAGCTATATGTTTTAAGGGAGCTTCTTGTTCCCTAGGGCCTGGTTCTTTTGGGTAAGTTCACATACAGGGCCTGAGCCAATAAGTGTGCTCAGAGCAGGCATCTCAGATTGGGGCCCTGTAGGTGAGTTAGGAGGAGGAACACCTTTCTTTCCCGAATTCGTGTATCTCTCTGGGGCTTCAGTGTCTGGACAGCTAGACTGGAACTACATTGCGCATGCACAGAGGCAGAAACATAGGTGCTTAGGTACATTTACCGCAAAAACAGAGGTGATGAGTGATTTTAGGCACCTACAATCTTTGGTTGCAGCTCAGCGGGGGGCTTTGTGAATCCCAGTGGGGTCTGATTCTGGGATTCAGGTGCTAAAATGGCAGGTAGACCCCCAAGTGCTTTTGTGAATCTAGCCCTCGCCCTTTCTCTCTGCTTTTGGGCTCAGAGGTCAGTTCAGAGGGCCGGGTCTCTAGAGAAAGGAAGGATTGGAAGAGGTGATTTCATGTTGTATTAACTCTGGTGACATTCCTACCGTTAATTAATGTAACCGTGCTTGAGAGAGACAAACTTTGAAGCTTGCTCAGAGCTCTTCTTCAGGTCCGTGTAGCTCAAAAGCTTGTCGCTGTCACCAACAGGAGTGGGTCCAATAAAAGCTGTCACCTCCCCCATCTTGTCTAATATCCTGGGACTGACTTGGCTACAGCAGCACTGGATGGAACCGTGCTGTAATGCTGAGATACAGCCCGAAGGAAAAGACCATAGACTGAGAGGCAGATTGGAATGGGGAGATCTTTCCAGCGAGGCCAAACTAAAGTGAAATCATCATCCAAAATACACATCTTGCTCTTTTCCATTTCCCACCTTCCTCCAAGGATCTCAAAGCACTGGGGGCCATTCACTAATTAGCACAACAAGGTAGGTTGGTCGTTATTTCCTCCTTTTGAAAGATGGAGGAACTTGAGGTACAGACTCTGGGATTTTCAAAGGGGCTGAGGCCATGTGATGGCCAACTCCTATTGATGGTCAGAAAGAGAGAGATGGGTGCCTAAATCCCATAGGTCTCTTGGAAAATCCCAGGCATGGAGGTTACATTCAACATTTTCTAAAACATCTGGTGATTGTGTCTCTCTCAAATTCTGAGTGGCCAGTTTTGGGTCTGAGACAATCCAAGTGGAGGTCTGGCGAACTGGCATCATCCCTGAGCCCTCCCCATCCCACCCACAAAGTTGTCTAGCTGGGATGAGCTGAGAACTAATAGGCCAGAGTCCATCTCCTTCCACAGTCAGAGGCGCATCTCAATGTACCAGCATCATAGCATAACAACTGTTAAGTTACCTTTGAATTTCTTCAGAGACTCCTGTAGACAAACATTTCTTTGGGAAGAGATGCCGACTCTCTCTCTCAGGTCCTCTGGCACGGCCATTGGTTTCTCGAACTTCACCTTCTCAGACCTAGAGGGGGAAAAAAAACAAAAAGAAAAAAGAAAAAAAACCCACTCTAAATCTTTTCTTTCTTTTGTGAGAATGAGCTACCAGAGGCTGCTCTCTCGTGGGCTCATTGTGAACCTCTAACTCCCACTGGAGAGTCAACTGCCCTCCTCTCTGGAGTTTTTAAATGGCTAGAGCCTCAAATGGGAGTTAGAGAGTTAGGGGTCCACAAGCTGCCCCTCAGAGAGAAGGGCATAATCTTGTGGGAAAGGATGCTCCAGTGGTTAAGGGGTTGCTATAGGACTCTGGAAACCTACATTCCACTCCCTGCTCTGCCACAGCCTCCCTGCATGACCTTAGGCAAGTCACTTAAGGCCTGATTTTTAACGGTGCCTCCTGGGATTTTCAAAAGCACCTAACCAAGCTAGGCTCCCAACGGCCACTGATTGCAATGGGAGGTGCCTAACTCGCTTAGCTGCTTTGGAAAATTCCACCAAGTGCCTAGCTACATCTCAGGTGTCTAAATACCCTGCAAAATCTGACCCCGGGGGTCCAATCCCCTTCCAACATCATGAAGCATAAGGGGGAGTGGGAAGGAGCTACATACCTGCTCCAGGTGCTTTTGATGTCCTAGAAGAGAGAAAGAGAGGGGAGAGAGAAAAAAAAAAAGAGCTCAGTCCCATGAGCCTCAAGCTGACAATTGCTCCTGCTCTGGAGGACTCACTTGGCCATCCCTAGTTGAGCTCAAGATGCAGTTCTCTGTACTTAGCACCTTTAAAAGTCCATTCACAGACTTCGATGGACTGGGTCCCCTAAGCATGAACCATGACTGTGGGTTTTCTCCTTCTAAATTCTATTCTGCCTGTGCCAACGGCACTTGCTCAAACAGACTAATCAGACACATGAATCCCGGACTTCCACATGCAACTGCTGTGTCAGAGCGTTTGCCTTTCTCCATGTATGCAATTCTAGTCAGAAATTCTGAAAGCTGGATTCATTCCCATTTCTTAATAGGCACTGCAAGGAACTTCACTTTCCTAATCTCCCACTTCCTGGAAACTGGAGTTGTGCCTTTTATTGCTTCCACATCATTAGGGCCCTTCATTTTCAGTTTTTATTTTAAACAAACACTGATAAATTCCCAGGAAAAATTACCACAACAACAAAAACAGGTGAAAATCAGTGCAAAAAACTATTAAATTTTCTAGGTAAATATCAGGGTTTATTTTGGTGGATGGAAAGACAGGGGGGAAAAGTATTCAGTAGATTAATGCTTTGAATTCCGTTCACTACTGTGGTTTGCTGCAGAACTAAAACAGAGCTCAAAACTCAATGTGCACCCCCACTCCCCGAGTTTAAGAAACAATACATCTCTAATCCCCAAATAAAACTTTTCATTTGAACCAATAGTTTACTGGTGTAGACTTAGAACGATTAGCCTATAAATATTCACGTTTGCTAATTGGACCACACCATTTGTGTACGTGGTGGGCGTGAGATTCATCAGTACATTCAGATGCACACACACTTCAGAGCTTTTGTGCATGCCTGTTGGTTTATGATGTGTATCTTCTAGAACAATATGTTCTTACTTCAGCAGGCAGCTTTGCACATACACACAGACTAATGTATTATCGTAATACAGAGCTCTCATGCAACATATTGTATTTTCCTAATGTAAGCAGGTGAATGGTCCCGCTATTGTGGGGAACTTTCCTGGCTTTTGCACTACCTCGGTGAAGTGGGCTAGCGAAAGGATCTGAGTCCTCGCTCCCACTTCCTTTACCCAGAGGCCTCCCTGCCCTTGAAAACTCCACTTCTACTCTCCCGTCTGGCAGAGTCCTCGTAACCCTGACAAGGCTGGGCCCAGGATTCCTGGGGGGTTCAATCCCCAACCCTGCTGTGGTCACTCAGGACAGGGGCTAGGGTGTTCCCTCTCCGGGGTACTCTCTCTGCACTGGGCACCTCCCTGACCCACTGATCATTTCATACAATTTAAAGCAAATACAAGTTGTTTAATTTAAGAAAAAAGAATAAGGAAAAATGGGAAAGGTTAAAGGAAAACACATCACCCTGCTCTGTGGCAGGGAACATCACAAACAGTGTCTCTGGAACGTCAGGGCAGTTCACAGTCTGTTCCTTGTAGGTCCCAGGCCTCCTTCTGAGGCCCTGGCCGTGCTGCAGGGACGCTGCGGGTTGGAC
This sequence comes from Mauremys reevesii, assembly GCF_016161935.1. Taxonomy (NCBI): domain Eukaryota; kingdom Metazoa; phylum Chordata; order Testudines; family Geoemydidae; genus Mauremys; species Mauremys reevesii. The sequence goes on from NC_052637.1 coordinate 7,324,562, forward strand.
ACTTGCTCTGGTGGTGGTCACACGCGCTCGGGCTCTAGGTGGCAGGACCCTTCTCCCCAGCATCGCCCCCCCCCCCGTCAGGGTTACGATCCCCCTCCCAGTCTGGCCTGCAGGGCCTCTTGGCTGAGGCACCTCCCTGCGCTGGGCCCACTGCCCAGGGTCCCCCCCTCTCTCCTCAGCTGCTCACTGCACCCAGCTCCAGACTGCCCCAGCTCCAGCTCCAGCCCCAGCTCCATTCTGCCTCAGCACAGCTGCTGCTGCTGCTCTGCCTTCACCTCCCTGGGCTGCTTCTCCAGCCCCTCTGGCTCTGGTTGTTACAGCTCTGCTCCCAGCACAGGTCTGCTCTACAGGCTGCTTCTGTGACTCTGCTCCCAGCTCTGACCTGCTTCCTGGGCTGCTTCTCCAGCCCCTCTGGCTCTAGTTGTTGTAGCTCTGCTCCCAGGGCAGGTCTGCTCTCTCTGGGCTGTGCTGTGGCTTTTTTGGGCTGCAGCTCTGCTCCCATCAGCTTAGCTTGGGCCCCTGCTATCTCCTTGGCTCGGCCCCACTATGTCTCACCGAGGCAGTTCAAGCTCACAGGGAAGACGGGACCCCCCTGGCCTCCTGACTCCCTGATTAGCCTGCCTGCCCTGTCAATCAGGCTGAGCTGGAGCACTGACCTCTCCACATTGTTCCTGGGGACTGTCAGTCTCAGGCTCCTGATTTCCCATCGATCCCTTCCCCTTTTAGTGCTGGGAGCTAGCAACCGAAACACCCGCACTGAATGTTAGTAAGGGGGCAACAGTCCCCTCACACTAATAAAACATTATTTTTTATATATTTGAATGATATAAAAGGAGGATGAAAATCAGAAAAAAACTGAATACTACTTGTTTGTAAAACCCAGGAATTTTTTGGTAAAATTGGTTTAAACTGAAAACAAAGGAGCTTATGTATGATGTATCAAAAAGGCCTGAGACATCTGCCTTTAAAACAGCAAATCTGTTTCCACACTGGAAATATTAGAAATGTCAAATGTTGTTTTCTCTCGCTTTGCTAAAGGACACCCTGACAGTCTCCATTGTGGAGGAGGACCTTATCAAGAACTTAATAAACGCCAAAGCTAATCACTCAGAATCTCTCCCTTCCCTGGGTAGGGATCTGGGTGTCTCTAACTGTCTCACCTGCAGGAAGTCACTCGCTGGCTGCTGACACTTCTCTTCTATCTCACTGATCAAGTCAGTGAGACGGGAAATCTCCTCAGACAGTTTGGTGACATTTTCATCCTGTATCTTCACAATTTCCTTGTCCAATTCTTCCAGCCGGGCCAGCAGGAGTCGCTCTTGTTCCTCCAGGAATTGCCGCAGTTGCTCAAATTCAGACACAATCTTCTGCCTCTCAGCTTCTATCTTTCCCTGTAATGAAGGGACAAACAGGGAAAGGACAGGTCAGGGACTAGGGTTGCCAGATGTCCAGTTTTCAAAAAGGGAACCTGGCAGTACAAGTCTGGTTCCCCGCAGTAACTTTTCTCTAAAAACTATCAGGCATTTTCTCCTGAAATCTCAACCATATGTTTGTAGTAGGATGATATAAAAAGAGGGCTCTAAGAACTGTTCCCAGACTCTTCCCAACTGGATGCTGAGCGCTGGAACCTGCCCCATCCCATGCTCTGCCTCTTTCCCTCGAGGCCTCGCCCCCCAATCCTCTTTCCCCCTCTCTCCACCTCCCTCCCCCTGCCAGCTGAGCAGGGCTCTGGGGGTGTGGTGGGGGTGACTGGGACAGGGCGGGGGAGGGAGAGCCGTGCTCCAGGGGCTTGCAGCCGTGCTCCAGGGGCTTGCGTGTGAAGACTTGCATCTGAAGAAGTGGGTATTCACCCACGAAAGCTCATGCTGCAGAACGTCTGTTAGTCTATAAGGTGCCACAGGATTCTTTGTTGCTCCCGCAGTAACTGGCTTCCACCACCAGGGGCTGGGAAGAGCAGCAGCTGCTGCTGGGAGCCTGGAGGAGCACTCAGGGATGGCTCTGGGGGGAGAGAAGTATGGGCAGGTTCCCCGTCCTGCTCCAATCACCCCTCTACCCCTGGAGCACGGCTCTCCCTCCCCCGCCCTGTCCCAGTCACCCCCACCACACCCCCAGAGCCCTGCTCAGCTGGCAGGGGGAGGGAGGTGGAGAGAGGGGGAAAGAGGATTGGGGGGCGAGGCCTCGAGGGAAAGAGGCAGAGCATGGGATGGGGCAGGTTCCAGCGCTCAGCATCCAGTTGGGAAGAGTCTGGGAACAGTTCTTAGAGCCCTCTTTTTATATCATCCTACTACAAACATATGGTTGAGATTTCAGGAGAAAATGCCTGATAGTTTTTAGAGAAAAGATTTTTGGATGATCTCTAAGCTGGCCTGAATGAATAACATGTTCCAAAGCGTCTTGGTGACTTAGGAGTCCAATTCCCATTTTCAAAGTTACTTTTGGTGCTTAGGAGCCTAAGCATCTTTGAAAGTGACTTTTGAAAATAGAACTTAGGTAAATTTTCAGAAACAGCAAAATCATTTAGGAGCTGAAACCTATTTAAAGAAATGTATAAGGAGCTGCTTTTAAAATATATTTAGGTGTCTAAAGAGGTATATAAGCCCCTAGAGGAATTTTCAGTATCACTTAGGTGCCGAAGTCTCCTTGACTACAGAGGACGTTAGGTGCTGCTAAGCTGCTTTTGAAAAATCTCGCTAGGCCTCTCTCTGTATTTTAAGCCCCTAAATACATGTGAGAATCTGGCCCTTAACCATGTTAGGCCTGAATAAAGATGTAGCACAAAACCAGTTATGCCAACCTGACTGAAGTCAGGCTAACAGAGGTTTCTGGGTAATCCCAGAGTGGAAAAGTACTGAGAAGCAGCATTGTTTCACAAAGCCCTGGAAAGAGTGAGAAAAACCAGGGATTGCATTCCTGGCATAGTACCAACTGTGTTATGTTAAAACAGTGTTAGAAGAACTGATAAGAAACTCTAGTATCTCACAGTTCAGATTCTAACTCCCTGGTTGAGTTATAGATTTGTTTAAAACTCCCCTGTATTCCTAACTTTTGGTGTTTGTTAAGAAATTATTAATAATCTAAAGTTGTAGACATAAAGTCTAGGCATGTGTGTATATTAAAAGTGTCTAGTTTTAAGTTGTTAAACAAAGGGGGGTGGGTTTTGCTCAAGTGAGTGATGTATGACGAAATAAAACTGTCTATATAGGCTAATGCTAAGCTGTAAAGAGAGGCTGGTTCTCACTGGAGACGAGTTGCTCTTTACTGACGTGTGCACTTGTCAATAAAGAGCTTTTTGATTGGACCTTGCTGGTGTTGCCTGTCTCTCTGTGATCAGACAACGAACTTCGCTGTTGGGGTTAAAGTCCCTGACAACCACTTGCAAAATTGTAAACCTTAGGCTCCAAAATCAGTTACGCACTTTTGAAAATGTCACCCAATATCTCGAAAATGATGAGTCTTCAAGTCTGAGTGGCTTAGTATATTCTGCTGATCATCTAGATTCTTCCAATAGCAGAAAGGTTGGAAGGGGGGGTCTGACTATGTATCAGGAATACATTGGCAGAGAGATGTGGAGAAGATTGAAGGAATGTTCTGCTGGTTATCCACACAAAATGTCAGGTACAACATATACTGTGCAAAATGCTTTTTCTCCAGCTCTTATGTTTCATCTGGCATTCTGTTAATTACATTGTCCCAGAGGAAAGCAGTCGTGTCTGGTGGTTATAGATCGGAGGTGGGCAAACTATGGCCCGCAGGCCTGTCCTGCCCGGCCCTTGAGCTCCTGGCCAGGGAGGCTAGCCCCTGCCTCAGCTTGCCATGCCACCAGCGCTCTGGGTGGCGTGGCTGGCTCCGTCCAGGCCACGCGGCGGCGAGCTCCTGATGCTCTGAGCGGCATGGTAAGGGAGCCGGGAGGTTGGATAAGGGGCAGGGGGCCCCAGGGGGCTGTCAGGAGACAGGGAGCACGGGGCGGTTGGATGGGGTGGAGGTTTGGGGCGGTCAGCGGATGGGCAATGGGGAGGGTTGGATAGGTGTGGGAGTCCTGGGGTGGGGTTAGGAGCAGGAGTCCTCGGGGGCAGTCAGGGACAAGGAGCGGGGGAGTTGGAGGTTCTGAGAGGGACAGTCAGGGGATGGGAAGTGGGGGGGCAGATAGGGGGCAGGGGCCAGTCTGTTGGGGAGGCACTTTTTTATATATTTAACACCATTATAAATGCTGGAGGCAAAGTGGGTTTGGGGTGGAGGCTGAGAGCTCGCGACCCCCCCCAGTAATAACCTTGCGACCCCCTGAGGGGTCCCGACCCCCAGTTTGAGAACCCCTGGGGTAGAAGTTTCTGGATATCAGGGAATAACGTACAGATTATCAAGGGGTGCGAAGTTCAGTTTAAGATCTGGTGGCATAAGGAATATATAATCTGCAATATCCCCGATTGGGGGTAAAAGGGTCAAAGTACAGACATTGAGATATGAGGGTATGTTGTTCATATAATAGCTATCTTCAGGTGTGGAGTATAATGAGTGGATATGATGATGATGATGGATTGACCCTCATTTTGTGAGATATGACGTTCAGTAAGGGGGGAGGGTTGGATAGGTGTGGGAGTCCTGGGGGTGGTCCAACGGACAAAGTCCAACGGACAAAGTCTCTCGGTCCCCAATACATCATAGCTAAACCTGATCTAAGCTTGACCTTGCTCCTAATTAGTGCATTTTATCTCAGTTGAACTGGACAACGTGAACTCTGCACACCACACTGGGGTCAAATTAAATTAGGTTTACAATGTTTGCATGTCAGGGGTTTACACAGTATAAAGACATTACAGTAAGAAGTGATTTGAGGTACAGCTGTACTACACAAATGTTATGCTGGTGTGCAGAGGACGTACACTATATGCCCCCGCTAACATCCCATAAATAGCAGTGTAGATGGTGAGACGTGGCTTAAGTAGAGTCGTGATATGTCTGAACCCTCTGGGTATAAAACCTACTGTAGTGGGGCAGCTACCCCATTCCTGGGGGAAAAGGTAGGTTGATTGGGGAGGTGGCCACAGCTGTGGCCACACCCAATCAGGCCACAGCTGGCCCTGATATAAGGGCTAATGGAGGAGCTGGGTCAGTCTCACTCCAGCCTTGGAGTGGGAGGGATGTAGCTGCCTGGGAGCTCAGGGTACCAGAAGCAGAGCAGAGCAGAGCAGGGCAGGGCAAAAGGAGCTGGGGAGCTCCAGCCTGGCAACTCCCCAGAGGCTGCAGAGGTGCAGCCTGGAGAGAGGCAGAGGTAGAGGCAGAGGGTCCAACCCCCTTGCTGATGATGAGTGGCCATTACAGGCTGCAGTCTGCCCCAGTGAGTGGGGGCTAGATGACAACTGGCAGTAGCCACTGAGGCAAGGTGGGGATAGGGGGAGTGGGTTCCCCTGGGAAAGGAAACCCAGAGTGGGGGGGCACTGCTGTGGGGCAGCACCCCCCGGTAAGGGGCACCAGGGTCCAGGAGAGACACAGGGACCTGAGGCAGGAGAGATTCTAGCCAGCAGGAGGCGCTCTGAGTGCTGGAAAGAGCTAATTCCCAGGTGACCAGCAGGAGGCGTTGTGACAGCGAGTCAGTGGTCTGCTACACCTACATACATAGCTCTATAAGCCCCAAGCAGGGCCTCCCCTATGTGCACTATTTTTAGCAGTGTAGTGTCCTGCTGCCTCCGCACCACCAGAGCCTTTCCCCGCCGCAGGTAAAGGCTCCAGAAGTGGGGAAAGGCTCCGGCAGCTCTGCTGCCTCCCCCTGCTGGAGCCTTTTCATTCACCCACCACAGCGTGGACACAGCCTGTGCTGTGTAGCTACACATGCCCTGCAGGTCACCCCTGCCAGAGCTGTGCCGTGTAGATGTAGCTAAATCGGGCAGTGCTGTGTACAGACCAGGCTTCACACTCTCCCCACACAGAGAGATACCAGCTCTGACTGATGGAACTGCTGGATCATAACAATAGGCACCTACCAGATATTCCTGGCTTTGCGTCTCTCCATCCTGTTTCCACTCCAGAAGTTCTTCTCTCTCTTGCTTCAGGGTGTCCAGTCGGGTTTGAATTTGTTCCTGAGGCAAGAAAAACAATGTTTGGGAGGGTCAGGGGGCTGAGGAGTCTGTCCTCACAGATACATTTATGTACATTGCATGTCCCTCTCAGGCTGTCCCACAGACAGTGCTCCTGGCAATGTCACAATTGTCTCTTAAGAGGTGGGAGATTCCAGTTCCAGTTCCAATCCCTTCTCCTCATCAGGCAGAGGGAGAACTTGAACCAGGGTCTCCCGCATACCACGTGAGCACTTTTTCCACGAGGCCAACCGTTATGAAGAAGATCTGCTGTCTCCTCCTCGGCTGTTTTGTGTGGACTGACAAGTGCAGAACTCCATCGTGCAAGAAACAGCTTAGATGCCTAAGCCGCCTGACTCCAGGAGAGGGGTTCCCAGGTGTGGATCACAGAGACAGGCGCATTCCTACACCAAATTCTGAGGGGGCGGGTCTTAGGACACACCCCTCTCAGCAGCATCTCCCATTGTAAACCTGCAGCTGTAGGGATACATCTGTGTTGCTGCAGTGCATGCGGTGGAGATGCTCTATGCTGATGGGAAAGAGCGCTCCCATTGCCATCGGCATAATAAAGCCACCTCCACGAGCACCAGAAGCTTAGTGTGGCAGGAGAAGCTCTCCTGCTAACATAGCACTGTGCACACGAATGCTTATGTCACTCAGGGAAGTGAAACATTCACAGGCCTGAGCGACATAAGTTTTGGCGGCATAGGCTGTATTTCAGACAAAGCCTAATTTAGAACAAAATTGTCAGACACAGATTAACATGATTTGTTGGGGGTGGTGTTGTGCAGGGTGCTTTGCATTTGTGGGTGGATCTTGAGGGAGCGCTGGGCATAGTGGGTCTGGGGGCTTTCTGGCCATAGGGAGTCGGGGGGTGCTGGGCAGGGGGAGAGGGGGGTCTGTGGCACGGCATAGCTCACCCCCAAGGAGAAGGGGCATGCTGGCAGCACATGGCTAGGCAGGCCACTGTGCATCTGGCAACTGCCGCTTTGTAAATAGTGCCCTGGGACTGAACGGAGCGGGGCCACCTCTGCCATGCCATACCCCATTGCCTCTGGCTGGCCCCTCGCTCTGGGGACTGACCTCCCCGTGCCATGCTCCATTGCCTCCAGGGGGGGGCCCACAAATATGTTTGGTGCCGGGCCCACAAACGATTAATCTGGCCCTGGCTCTAAGGGACGGTGAGGGGGCGTGGATGGGGTAAGAGGGGTGTAGTTTAGCGCCCCCACTCCAAAAACTGTCCCAGCACCACTGCAGCCACATCTACTGTGGCCTGGGCTCTGCTCCCGGCCCTATGCCCAGCCCCGTGCCCAGCCGTGGCCTACCTTCTGCTCCCGGGCAGCCTCCTCTGTGGGGACCACCCTGTGAGAGTGGTGAGCCTGGGACTCCCTGCAGATCACACAGATGAGAACTTGGTCCTGGTTACAGAAGAGTTTGAAAGGCTCCTGGTGTGCGTTGCACAAACCTCCTGCTGCTGCTGGGACACTCAGCTGCTTGGCTATTTCTACAAAGTTCCCCAGTTGCCTGTTCGGCCTCAGGGTCTTCTGGGGGAAGGTCTCTCTGCACTGAGGGCAGGAGATGTCTGTATCCGATCCCTCCCAGCACTGGGTGATGCAGGCTTGGCAGAAATTGTGCCCGCAATCTAAAGACACGGGATCCTTAAAAAAACTCAGACACATGGAGCAAGTAGCTTCATCTCGGAGGCTCTTCAAAGGATTCCCTGCTGCAGCCATGGCTCCCTGCAGACCGAGTAACAAGGTAAGTTTCGTTTCCTGCCAGACCCAGCAAGCAGCCTTGTAAAGCAGATTGCCCAGCTGGGAGCCAATCACACTCTTCGGCAAAATCACAAACAAACAAAAAAAACCTTCAACACACACACAACACACCAGAAGCCCCGCCCCCCCGAAAAGCCTCCAAACAAGCAACATGCTACTTAAAGAAATGAAGCAATTACATACACAAAGAGTGTTACTAATCCCTAATAGTTAGAGATCATTTTAAACCTTGACCAATTTATTCCTTCCAAAAAAAAATATTTGCATCAACTTAACTATTATAACTCGGGGGTTTCTAGTTATTCATATCATCAATATCCAATCCCTTTTTTGAATCTTGCTAAATTACTGGCCTCAAAAACTCCATGTGGCAATGAGTTGCACAGTTGAATTATGGGTTTTGTGTAAAAGTATTTCTTATTGGTTTTTTAATTTGATCCCTTTCCATTTCATTGACTATCCTCTTGGTCTTGTGTTATGAGACAGGCAGAAAAGACATTCCCAGTCTTCTCTGGCCCATTCATTATTTTATATCCTTTTAGCCTATCCTCTCTTAGTCATCTCCTTTCCAAGGTAAACAGTCCCGTTCTTTTGAATCTTTTTTACCAAAAGAGGTTTTTCAGGCCCCTCATCATTCTCGTTGCCCTTCTCTGAACCCTCTCTAATACTGCAAAATCCTTTTTCAAATGATGTGACCAGTACTGCACACACTACTCTAGGTTGGTGGTTTTCAAACTTTTTTTCTGGTGACCCAGTTGAAGAAAATTGTTGATGCCTGCAACCCAACGGTGCTGGGGATGAGGGGTTTGGGGCGTGGGATGGGCTCAGGGCTGGGGCAGAGGGTTGGGGTGCAGGGGCAGTCAGGGCTCTGGGCTGGGGGTTCAGGCTCTGGGGTGGGGCCAGGGATGAAGGGTTTGGGGTGCAGGAGGGGGCTCTGGGTTGGGGGGGTCTTAGGGCTGGTGCAGGAGATTGGGGTGCGGGGTTGGGGAACGCCTCAGTCTTACCTCTGGCAGCTCCCGGTCAGGAGCGAAGCCAGGGTGCAGAGGCAGGCTTCCCGCCTGTCCTGGCACTGCAGACTGCAATGTGCCCCAGAAGCGGCCAGCAGCAGGTCCGGCTCCAAGGCACAAGCGGCGCTGCGAGGTTCTGCGCCCCCCCCAGCTCCCATTGGCCAGGAACCAGCCAATGAGAGTGAAGAGCTGGTGCTCGGGGCAGGGCAGTGCAGAGAGCCCCGTGGCCCCCCACCCAGTGTAGGAGCCAGACCTGCTGCTGGTCACTTCTGGGGCACAGCGCGGTGTCGGAACAGGTAGGGACTAGCCTGCCTTAGCAAGGCAGCACTGCCGACGGGACTTTTAACGGCTCGGTTGGCGGTGCTGACCAGAGCGGCTGTGACCCAGTCCTTTCCATTCCGCAACTCAGTTCTGGGTCACAACCCACAGTTTGAAAACCACTGCTCTAGGTGAAGGGAAACCATCAGTTGATGCCTCACAGCACAGGCCTGGGCGAAAGTGACCTGGATGCATGGAGAACTTGGTATTGCTCCTCCAACTTTTTGCCAGCTTTGCATTTTTAAGAAATGGTTTCAGAATTGGCAATTGGCTTTTGCAGGCTGGGTCCAATATTGTCTAGGGGCTGACCCATGACCTGTAATGTCTCAGATACCTACAGACCTGTGGACTGCATGCATTTTTCGATGCAAGGGTATTGCAGCCTGAAATTACAGGAATGAGGAGCTCCTTCATTTGTATAAATATGTTCTAATCAGACCCCATTGGGTGATGCCAGTGACCTTAGAACAGTGGTCTCCAACCTTTTGGATGCCAGACGAAGGACCGTGGTGGCGGTGCAGCACCCGCTGAAATATGTACCATGGAAATGTGGGCAGCTTGGCTGTTTGTTCCCCAGATGTCAAGGGGCTGGAGGAGAATCCAAGCTCCACCGAAGGTTGGTCTCTAGAACTGTCCCCGAGTCCTCCAGGAACGGGCACCGGACGTGGAACCTGCTGGCTTTTGAAGGAAAGATGACCTATGCGTCGATCATTTATTTCCATCAGCACTGGGGGACCTGGGGTTACAGGCGGCAGGTTTGTATAATTTTTGGTGGTGCCCAAAATGGTGGTCGTCCCCCCCCGCCCCGTAAGCCGATATAAAATGAAGCTACAAAGCGTCGGCACCACAAGATTACAAGGGTCAATTAAAAGTGGAAAGTCAGAAGCAGCACTTGCCTGCTTCAATATACGGTATTACATTTTGTTGCACCTGTTGTGACAAAGTGGGAATGTTCTTAATGTTTTCTCTCAATACTGTGTGGGTGCCTCAGTTTCCCCGGGAAGATGCCAACTGAAGGTGTTAGGGACAAAGAGATCAGGTGGCCTCCTTGTCCGGAAGAGACACAAAGGCCAGAGGAGGGAGTGTCAGTTTGGAGCTGGCTGGGAAAATGGGGAGAGGCCCAGAACTTGGGTCTAGGCTCCCCACCCTCCAAGATGGACCTGATTGAAGGGTCCTGTTTTCTGTACCTACAAGCTTTGTTTTAGACTGTGATCCTGTCGTCTAATAAACCTTCTGTTTTACCGGCTGGCTGAGAGTCACGTCTGACTGCAGAGTTGGGGTGCAGGGACCCCTGGTTGCCCCAGGACCTGCCTGGGCAGACTCGCTGCGGAAAGTGCACGGTGTGGAAAGGGCTGAATGCTCCGAGGTCAGACCCAGGAAGGTGTAAGCTTCTTGCCCTGCAGACAGTCTGCTCAGAGAGAGGAGGCTCCCCCAGAGTCCTGACTGGCTTTGTATGGAGTAGTTCCAAAGCATCCCAGCATCCCCTTCCACACCATGCACTTCCCGGAAGTCCGCACGGGCACTGACACTCTCTCCTCTGGCCTTTTTCTCTTTTCCAGGCATTAGGAGGCCACATGATCTCTTTGTTCTCCAACACTTTCAGTTGGCACCTTGCAGGAGAGCGACCCAGGCCATCAGTTGCCCGGAGACAGGGTTTCGGCCATTCTCTGTGCAGTCGGCATCACACTGGCCCTCTAGGGCTCTACAACAATCACACCCCCTTATCCCACTGTTGCTGGCACAGAGGGCCGAGGACAGCAACAGTGGGGGTTTGTTGCCCGGTGTGCGCCGCACTAATTAACACACCAGGGTGGAGAAGCAAACCAGGTTTATTTGAGCCCAAAAAGGTGCCAGGGAGAAAAAGCATTCTCAAATCCTGCACACAGATACAAGCGGTTTTTCTCTCTTTATACATAACTTCAGCTAAGCATTCCCATCACCCCCACACGCCTCCTCTCCCCCCACCTTTCATTCCCATGCAGCAAATACACTTTGCAATAGCAATTACGTTAAGCAGTTAAGTCATACTTGGCAAAAACCACTTTAGCTCGTTAGTAACTCTTCTGTGAACAGTTATCTTGTTTTACTTTCCTGGATCCGTTATTTTGCCCCCCCCCCCCACCCATAAACCAGGTGTAAGCAGGCCTTATCATTATCTCCTGGCAGTACCACGGTTGAGCTAGCTGTTGTACATTCCATTCTCGGTTACTGGCCTGCTAGGTTGATTAAAGTTCAAACATAAACATGGAAGCGCTTTGGTCAGACATGGAGTGACTTTAGTTCATTCAGGCCTAGTACAGGAAGGCTTTATTGACACTTATGGCTTTCCACCCTCCTGAGTAACCTAGGGTTATGCCTAGTGACACCAACACCACCATCTAGATCCTTGAGAAATGCATAGGGGAAACTGAGGCACTCACACAGTATTCAGAGAAAACATTAAGAACATTCCCACTTTGTAACACCTGTATACGACTAGTTATATACTTTGAAGGGTGTAAAATAATCAAGTATTGTGCTAAACACAATGATACTCCAAACTGACCACCAAATTTAAGTTGCACGTTTTTCCCCTCAGGTGAGGGCTCTGGGGTGGGGCTGGGGTTGAGGGGTTCACAGTGCAGCAGGGTGCTCAGGGTTGGGGTGCTGGGGGGTGCAGGCTCTGGGGTGGGGGCAGGGCAGGGGATAAGGAACTTGGGATGCAGACAGGCTGCCCCAGGGCTAGGGCCAGAGAGGACTCTCCCCCACCTTACCGGCAGCAGCAAGCTCCAGGGGAGGGACCCCTCCTCTCCCCCTTCCCCTCTCCCCCACAGCACACTCACTCTGCACCACAGTCACTGCACATGCTCCTAGGGACTCTCAAGTCCAGAAAGCCCACTCGCCTCCCCTATGGTGGGTACTGGGGCGGGGGATTGCCATCATGTGTGGCCTCCCCTGCTGCTGCCTGTGAGTGCCAGGGGGCAGGGGAGAGAGCTCCCAAGCACGTGTGTGCCTCATTCCCCCTCCTCTCTCCCTCTTCCCCTCCCCTGGTGCTCCAAGAGGCTGCTTGCCGCTGATCTCTATAGCATTAGGCAGAAGCAGCACAAACAAAGGAGAGAGTCACTGGCTGTTTTCTTTCAGGCAGGGAAGCTCCGAGGCGGGGGCAGGGGAGAAACCCAGCTCCAAATATTGGTGGAGCAGAGCCCCCAGCCTTGAATATTCCTGGTGCTTGAGCACCTTGAGCCCATATAAGCTGCCGCCCCTGCTGGGGTGGTGGATACCAACCGGGCCAAGCCAAAGCCGACCAATCCCCACTTAATAAATCTGTACTCCTCACACCTCCACCCCCTCAGTGAGTCACTGGCTCGTGCCCTGATGCTGGGGATTTAAATCTGTTCTGTCTTTGAATCCCCGTGTACAGCTACTTGTTCCAAGTATCCCTGTAGAGTGAAAAGGCAGGTCCGGTAGGTAGGGTGCTAGCCTGGGAGACCTGGATCTGCCACACTTCCTAGGTTCCTCCGGTTATTTGTAGGGCTGAATTAACTCACCAGTGCATCCTAGGCAACCCCCCCCTCAAATCCACCATCCCCCTTGTCACGAGGGCTACCTGCCGCCCCACTCTTGGGCAGTGTAACATTACAAACTGCTGCCTGCACAATGTGCTACCTGTCCCCTCTTCCCCATCCACCACCTTTCCCCATCTCCTGGACCAGGTGTAGCAAGTTGTGATGATAGGGGTCCACCTAGCCCAGTTGTGGTCCGACCTCTCTACCTTTCCTCACGCTCTGGTCTAGGGGCAGCGCATTATGACAGACTGAGGCATTCCTGTCACCATTTGCTAGGAGTGTGACATTTCTATTTTAAATCTGGACACAAATGAAGTACCTTTGTGATTGGGAAAAGTGTTCTACAGCATTAAACCTCAGGGCTAATGTATGTAAACCCCAGAATGAAGATGGTGGTATTTCTTTCTTAGTCTCCTTCCATTCTAGATTAGGCCACAGAGTTTAATCTGATCAGGTCTTAAATTCCTACAGATTATTTCCTGGAACCTCCCGTGCCCCCCTCCAACATGATATAAAAACTCTAGGGAGACTGAAAATATTGACTAGAACTCCACTCCTGACAGCTCCAGCTGAATTTAAGCCCTGAATCCAACAATAGATCCCTGCTCGCCTGTCTCCCATTCTCATCCGCCTCAGCCCATGACTCCGACTCCTCTGATGTCTCCATTGGGATCCCTTGGGGGGGGCGGAGGGGGTTCTCTGCAGAGGATAGCATGTAGCTCCTCGTAAAAGCGGCAGGTCTGCGGTGCCGCGTCACAGTGACTGCTGTCCTCCCTCGCCTTCTGATACACCTGTCGCAACTCCTTGGCTTTCACAAACAATGTGAGCGTCAAAGCCTTGGGGTTGGGGTCAAGTAACGATGCTTCTCTCTGGCTGGCCTGTTTCAGATTAATAACCCACATCCTGTCCAGGGGGGCAGTGGCTGAAAGTCCATTGGGCGGTTGCTCTGGGGCCTGTGTGAAATGCACTGGGATCTCAGCCTGGTTCCCGGGGTGTAGGTGTCTCCATCATACACCGAGGTAACCAGCGAAGTCTGCACTGGTCGTCCCCCTCCATGTGAGGCTGAGCAGAGAGGCCAGGAGTTCAATGGACAGTGTAGAGGGAGCTTCTCTCTGCCCTTTAGAGAGATTCATCCCAGGTCAGGGCAGAGGACCAATGGCCCAGGACAGTGTGTGAGGGGAGCTGGCAGTGGGGTCCCCTGCCCTGTTCAGGGTAAAGGGTTACACAGAGTCTCCAAGGCCCCTTGTCTATCCTGGCTACAGGAGGGTGATCTGGGCACAGACTGAGGGAGACGCAACTGCCTGGGACCAGACCAGGGAACGTAACTGTGGTGGGGAAAAGCACAGAGACTGGAGCTCTGCTGGGGATGTGGCTGGTTACAAGGCTGGCTCTGCAGCAGGACACAATGTGCCAACACGATGTCATTTCCCTTCCTAGCCACTGTGAATCAAGACCACACGAAGATCAGCCAAAATTCGTCTCACCAAGCACAACCCTGCAGTGTCCTCCTTTCTGACGCACCTCACAGCATCTGCCCCTCATGGGGGACGATTGTGGAACCCCTGCCAGAGCCCCGTACAAGATAAACTTATTTACTGAACTCCAAGCAAGCCAAAGGTAGGTTGGGTCTACCCTAGAAGAGCCCAGCTATTTTAGATGGGGAAACCGAGGCACCGTCCGTGTCATGCACCGAGCCTGCCCATTCTCATCAGATGCCCCAATCTCACCTGATTCTCCTTTTGTCAGCGCTGTGTGCGCACCATGCGTGGAGCGTGCCAGCTCCCACCCCAGCCCCCACACTGCTGTGTACTAGACATGTTTGCATCTTCCCTGACCCAGTCAGTGCTACCTCTGTGTCATGCCCCAGCTGTGTGCACACTCCGCTGGCCGGCTGTCAGCTCTCCCAGCCCGCTCACAGGGCTGTGTGCCTGTGACACGCACAGAGCCGACCTCTGCCCTGCACCCAGTCTCAGGGCTGTGCTTGTTCCATGCACTGAACCTGCCTGGTCTCAGCTGTCAAGCCAGTCTCAGGGCTGGGTGTCTGTGCCATGCTCCAAGCTTGAAACAACTCACCTTTATATCAGTGTTGTGCAGCTCGGCCATGCACCAAGCCTAGCATTCCAGCAGGTGTGGCTAATTGATTGGGTAGGTTCCTTTCAAAAGGCCGAGGGGTTCGGCGATTGAGAAATACACAGACATATTAACAGGGGTCAGCCGCAGGAGAACAGGTTAATTTGTGTTTTTCTACCTCCCAGCCCAGGGCAGTTTCCAGGGTGCATTGGACGAGTCCCCCTCCACCAATCATGGACAGGGTTCTGCTGGTATTCCATGCCTAGCTCACTGTGTTTTAAAAACAGCTCATGTAGGGAGGGGCTCCCCCTTGACCAAATTACTCCAGCTTTGTACCCCTGACCCTACACTGTGTCCTCGGGTGGCGTATCAGGTTTCTAGCCAATCAGACTGCGAGTGTGAATTTAAAGAAAAAGGGATAACTTGGTTTGGGAAAGAAATGCTGCTGCAACACAATGGTGCAGCAAGGTGCTAGCCTATAATACTACAGTTGATGATATGAGCTGGCTACCTGATTGCAAATTTCTCTCTCTTCCCTGGCAGCTGGAGGTTGCTAACAGATTTCTTTAAGGAGGAGGATAGTGATGCCGGGGAAAGCATCACTTGATGATTTTATTTTATTTACTCAGTCCTCAAGCTTCGCCTTTAGAGCTTTTGCTTAGAGGTTACCCAGCTGCTTTTCCTCAAGCCCCCTCAGGCATTTGCTTGTGAGTGTGTCTAGCCTGTCAGGGCAGAGCCGTACGGATCTACTGCCCCTGGGACAAAGTCCAAGACCAGAAGATAGAAATAAACTTTATTCTGTGAATTTACTCAGCTGAATCTATAGCATCCAAATAACCAAACACAGCAAAATAGGAGCACTGAGCTACAGAAGCGGGGGCTGGCTGTGCAGATCATCACTATGTTTGTTACATTCGTAAGTAAAGAGCAGAGGACTTTGATGGATGACCCTCATTGAGTCAGAACTTCGGCCAGGTCTACAATGTAAACTTACTTTGATATAATTATGTCACTCAGGGGTGTGAAAATCCACACCCTGAGTGACACAGTCGTACCGACTGAACTCCGGGTGTAGACAGCGGTATGTTGACGGGAGAGCTTCTCCCCTTGCCATAACTACCGCCTCTTACGGAGGTGGATTAACTACACTGATGGGAGAAGCTCTCCCGTCGGCGTAGCAGCGTCTTCACTTAAGTACTACAGCTGTGGAGCTGCCCCGCTGCATCTGTGCCACTGCAGCATTTTAAGTGTTGACCTGCCCTTAGACAGGCAGCCTCTGCGGTGACCCTGAGCGTGGCTCCTGGTGTCTGCTGGTTGGCCAGTTCGTGTGTCTGGAGGATCCCAGAGTTACAGAGACAGGCATGGAAGAGGGTCGAGAAACTCCTGTCACCAGTATAATGCTGAGCAACTCAGTCTTGTTCCCCTCACCATTTTATTGCGAGTCTCGCAGCACTTGGTGTTTTTCTTTAGTCCCAGCTGTTGGAGGGGATAGATTGCAAGGGAAGCTCAGGTTATATTACAGATAGTTTCTGGCCTTCACATTTGCATAGCAAAGCATGAAAACAGGAAGCAAAGTACATCCAGAAACCAGAAGGCAGAGAAAAATAGCTCAATATTAAAGAAGATTTTTTTAAGCCAATCTCCTGATTTTGGGGGCCTGACACGCAGTTTTTGAAAGCTTGGGGCGGGCAAGTCTGTGTTAGAATGGCAAGGTGTGACAGCTGTAATTTATACATTTCCCATCTCTTTGCTCTACCTTAGATATCTCATATTGAGTGATTCCTCTGCTGCAGGTCTTAATGGTATGCATTCCAGGGATCACTTCTGCGTAGATTCGGATATTCGACACGCCGGCTCCCAAAGAAGGGGATGATCTTCTCAGTGAAAGAGGATGTGAAAGTAAAGATTGTCTCTCTGCCAGATGATGTAATGTCATAAAATGTAACTTTCTCCCCTTCATAATCCAGATAAATCCCAATGTTACTGGGGCTACGAGGTAGGGCCAGAGCAGTTTTAGGGGAAGTGAGGGCTCAGTACTCATTCCCTGTACTCTGCAAAGCCCAGATCCCCTCCTCTGGTGTACGGCTTATCGCTCCCTCGTGTATCACAGACTCTTTGGCAATGCCCAAAACCCAAAGACGTTTGTTCCCCACCTCCACTTCCCAGTAACATCTCCCTGAGGTGAAGCCCATATAGCCCAGCACACAGGCAGCAGGGTGAAACCTGTGCTCCAAAAATTCCGTGTTTGTATTTGTAGATCACGCTCTCTTCTCTGGACAGGAGGGAACAAGGATTTGCCAGGTCTGGATCCGGAGTGGCCTGCACTGCAAGAGGAGAGAGACAGGAGGAGAGTGTTAAGGTCTGTCCACTCTGCAGAGCTAAGCCAGCCTCTTACACAGTTGCTAACCCTGATGCCCTTCCTGTCCAGATACAAAAACACCTGGCCTGAGTTCAGTGGTGCTTTCCAGCCAGCATAGGCACTGACTCTGTGGGTGCTCCGGGGCTGGAGAATGGAGTGGGCTGCACTGCTGGAGACACCAGGGTCTCTGGCACAATGGGAATTAGACGTCTCGGTGGCACTAAACGTCTGCACCAGTTGGATGCGTAAAGTCCATCCAACACACGACAGTGATTTGTGGGAGGGAACATGGTAGAGGTTAGAAGCCAGGACTCCTGGGTGCTATTCCTCGCTCCGCTACTGACTTGCTGTGTCACCTCAGGCACGTCCCTGACTATTTCCACGCTCTAGCTTCCCTTTTTATCCAATGGGAATAAAAGATGCTGGGCTTTCAGATGCTGTTGCTGGGCGACCGTACAAGGGCATAGGTAGGTAGGTAGCTATGGGAGCAGACAAGAATCCCTTCCTCAGCCTCCAGCAGTGCTCATGGGAAAAGGAGGGAGGAAACATGACACAGTTGTGAGCATGGTGCCTGAATGAAACCCTCTTGTACCACAGGGAGCATGTCTGACCTCCAGGGAGAGACCATGCTTCTTTAACAGATGGACCTATCCTCCATGAATTTATCTAGCAATGGCTATTAGCCAGGATGGACAGGGATGGTGTCAGAAGCTGGGAATGGGTGACAGGGAATAAAAATATAAGAACAGCCAGACTGGGTCAGACCAAAGGTCCATCCAGCCCAGTATCCTGTCTTCCGACAGTGGCTAATGCCAGGTGCCTCAGAGGGAGTAAACCTAACAGATAATGATCAAGTGGGGGATAGTGGGGGATTTCAATTATCCCCATATTGACTGGGAACATTTCACTTCAGGACGAAATGCAGAGATAAAATTTCTCGATACTTTAAATGACTGCTTCATGGAGCAGCTGGTACGGGAACCCACAAGGGGCGAGGCGACTCTAGATTTAATCCTGAGTGGAGTGCAGGAGCTGGTCCAAGAGGTAACTATAGCAGGACCGCTTGGAAATAGTGACCATAATACAATAGCATTCAACATCCCTGTGGTGGGAAGAACATCCCAACTGCCCAACACTGTGGCCTTTAATTTCAAAAGGGGGAACTATACAAAAATGAGGGGGTTAGTTAGACAAAAGTTAAAAGGTACATTGACTAAAGTGAAATCCCTGCAAGTTGCGTGGGCGCTTTTTAAAGACACCATAATAGAGGCCCAACTTCAATGTATACCCCAAATTAAGAAAAACTGTAAAAGAACTAAAAAAGAGCCACCGTGGCTTAACCACCATGTAAAAGAAGCAGTGAAAGATAAAAGACTTCCTTTAAAAAGTGGAAGTCAAATCCTAGTGAGGCAAATAGAAAGGAGCACAAACGCTGCCAACTTAAGTGCAAGAGTGTAATAAGAAAAGCCAAAGAGGAGTTTGAAGAACGGCTAGCCAAAAACTCCAAAGGTAATAACAAAATGTTTTTTAAGTACATCAGAAGCAGGAAGCCTGCTAAACAACCAGTGGGGCCCCTTGATGATGAAAATACAAAAGGAGCGCTTAAAGATGATAAAGTCATTGCGGAGAAACTAAATGGATTCTTTGCCTCAGTCTTCACGGCTGAGGATGTTAGGGAGATTCCCAAACCTGAGCTGGCTTTTGTAGGTGACAAATCTGAGGAACTGTCACAGATTGAAGTGTCAGTAGAGGAGGTTTTGGAATTAATTGATAAACTCAACATTAACAAGTCACGGGACCAGATGGCATTCACCCAAGAGTTCTGAAAGAACTCAAATGTGAAGTTATGGAACTATTAACTAAGGTTTGTAACCTGTCCTTTAAATCGCTTCGTACCCAATGACTGGAAGTTAGCTAATGTAACGCCAATATTTAAAAAGGGCTCTAGGGGTGATCCGGCAATTACAGACCGGTAAGTCTAACGTCGGTACCGGGCAAATTAGTTGAAACAATAGTAAAGAATAAAATTGTCAGACACATAGAAAAACATAAACTCTTGAGCAATAGTCAACATGGTTTCTGTAAAGGAAATCGTGTCTTACTAATCTATTAGAGTTCTTTGAAGGGGTCAACAAACATGTGGACAAGGGGATCCAGTGGACATAGTGTACTTAGATTTCAGAAAGCCTTTGACAAGGTCCTCACCAAAGGCTCTTACGTAAATTAAGCTGTCATGGGATAAAAGGAAAGGTCCTTTCATGGATTGAGAACTGGTTAAAGGACAGGGAACAAAGGGTAGGAATTAATGGTAAATTCTCAGAATGGAGAGGGGTAACTAGTGGTGTTCCCCAAGGGTCAGTCCTAGGACCAATCCTATTCAATTTATTCATAAATGATCTGGAGAAAGGGTAAACAGTGAGGTGGCAAAGTTTGCAGATGATACTAAACTACTCAAGATAGTTAAGACCAAAGCAGATTGTGAAGAACTTCAACAAGATCTCACAAAACTAAGTGATTGGGCAACAAAATGGCAAATGAAATTTAATGTGGATAAATGTAAAGTAATGCACATTGGAAAAATAACCCCAACTATACATACAACATGATGGGGGCTAATTTAGCTACAACGAGTCAGGAAAAAGATCTTGGAGTTATCGTGGATAGTTCTCTGAAGATGTCCATGCAGTGTGCAGAGGCAGTCAAAAAAGCAAACAGGATGTTAGGAATCATTAAAAAGGGGATAGAGAATAAGACTGAGAATATATTATTGCCCTTATATAAATCCATGGTACGCCCACATCTCGAATACTGTGTACAGATGTGGTCTCACCTCAAAAAAGATATTCTAGCACTAGAAAAGGTTCAGAAAAGAGCAACTAAAATGATTAGGGGTTTAGAGAAGGTCCCATATGAGGAAAGATTAAAGAGGCTAGGACTCTTCAGTTTGGAAAAGAGAAGACTAAGGGGGGACATGATAGAGGTATATAAAATCATGAGTGATGTTGAGAAAGTGGATAAGGAAAAGTTATTTACTTATTCCCATAATACAAGAACTAGGGGTCACCAAATGAAATTAATAGGCAGCAGGTTTAAAACAAATAAAAGGAAGTTCTTCTTCACGCAGCGCACAGTCAACTTGTGGAACTCCTTACCTGAGGAGGTTGTGAAGGCTAGGACTATAACAATGTTTAAAAGGGGACTGGATAAATTCATGGTGGCTAAGTCCATAAATGGCTATTAGCCAGGATGGGTAAGAATGGTGTCCCTAGCCTCTGTTCGTCAGAGGATGGAGATGGATGGCAGGAGAGAGATCACTTGATCATTGCCTGTTAGGTTCACTCCCTCAGGGGCACCTGGCATTGGCCACTGTCGGTAGACAGATACTGGGCTAGATGGACCTTTGGTCTGACCCGGTACGGCCTTTCTTATGTTCTTATGTTCTTATGTTCTAAGTGATCCATCCCCTGTCACCCATTCCCAGCTTCTGGCAAACAGAGAATAGGGACACCATCTCTGCCCATCCTGGCTAATAGGAATGGATCACTTGATTACCTGTTCTGTTCATTCCCTCTGGGGCACCTGGCAATTACCACTGTTGGAAGGCAGGATACTCGGCTGGATGAACCTTTGTTCTGACCCGGTATGGCCGTTCTTATCTTAAGATATATGATCCCTTCTAGCCTGGGGTCCATGACTCTGTATTGGTAAACGTCTCTCTTGTTTCAATTCAGAAGCTTCTTCTAAAAAATTAATCCTGAGATTTTAATTAATAATTGTCATAGGAAAATATCCTCATGGAAACTTACCCTCTTTCTCTGCCTTTGAGATCAGAAAGCTCAGTTGATAGGGCAGGGTCTCTGGAGAAAGAAAAGAGCAGAAAAGACGTGATTTCTCCCTTTCTGGTAGGAAAATAGCCTCAGGAAAACTGAGGGCTGGATGGATTCACAACGAAAAACTTAGGTGAGATGACGCTCCGCATCTCAACCCCCGATGTTTAGGCACCTGGACAGTCACTGTGATTCACAAAGCCTGAATCAGGTGCCCAGGGTCCCTGTACCATGAACAGGGAGAGAGATGCGCCTTGGGATGGGATTCACAAAAGCCAGCATGCTAGGCAACTCCCTGCTTACGCCAGCCAGTGGGAAATGCCACAGTGAGGGGTTGTGCTAGGCCCCGGCCTTCTCAGGGTGTTTGGCGACTGAAGCTGGGTAGCACCGTAGGTGCCTCCCTTTGCCTGGGTGCCCTCATGGTCTCCTGTGGGAGATGTTCCACTGGGGATAATCAATATTCATTGGGCCAGAGAGAGAGAGAACTCATAAGAACATCTCTGTAGCCAGCTGGCTAGAGCATCCATCTGGGAGGTGGGAGACCCAGAAGCCTGTCCCCCTGCTCAATTATTTATACGCAATGGATTAGATTCAACAGGGGAGACAGAGGAAGACCCACATCAGACCCCTGTTGGAATTCCTTCTTCCCCCTCTGGGGGGACAGGGGATTTCAACTGGGGAGTCTCCCACATCCCAGGTGAGTTCCACCAGCTGCAGCTGTGACAATTTGAGAACTAATAGGCCAGAGTCCATCTCCTTCCACAGTCAGAGGCACATCTCAATGTACCAGAACCATAGCATGAACCAACTGTTAAGTTACCTTTGAATTTCTTCAGAGTCAGGATCCCAACTGCCACTTACCGCAATGGGAGGTTCCTAAAGCACTTAGCTGCTTTGGAAAACCCCACCAAGTGCCTAGCTACATCTCAGGTGTCTAAATGCCCTGAAAAAATCTGACTCCGGGGGGACAATCCACTTCCAGCATCATGACGCCTGAGGGGGAGTGGGTAGGAGTCACAAACCTGCCCCAGGTGCTTTTGATGTCCTAGAAGAGAACGAGGGAGAGAGAGAGAGAGAGAGAGAGATCAGTCCCATGTGCCACAAGCTAGTGATTGCTCCTGTTCTGAAGAGGACTCACTTTGCCATCCCTAGTTGAGCTCTAGCTGCAGTTCTCTGTAGTTAGCAACTTCAAAAGTCCATTCACAGATTTCGATGGAAAGGGGTCCCTAAGCACGCACCATGATTGTGGGGTTTCTCCTTCTAAATTCTGTTTTGCCTGTGCCAATGGCACTAGCCCAAACAGACTCATCAGACACACAAATCCTTGACTTCCACATGCAACTGCTGTGTTCAGACCATTTGCCTTTCTCAAGCTAAAAGCTCCATGTATGCAATTCTGGTCAGCAATTCTGGAAGCTGGATTCATTTTCATTTCTTAAAAGGCCCTGCAAAGAACTTTACTTTCCTAATCTCCCACTTCCTAGAAACTGGACTTGTGCCTTTTATTGCTTCCAGTGCCTTGTGCCTTAATTTTCAGTTTTTATTTTATTTAATTTTTCTTGGGAATTTAGCAGGGTTTATTCCCACAACAACAAAAACAGGTGAAAATCAGTGCAAAAAACTATTACTTTTTCTGGGTAAACATCTGGGTTTATTTTGGTGGATGGAAAGACGGGGTGTGGGGTGTTGGGGGGAAGCCTTCAGTAGATTAACACTTTGAATTCCATTCAGCAAAGTTCGCTGCAGAACTAAAACAGAACTCAAAACACAATGGCACCTCTGAGTTTAAGAAAACAAACAATCTGTCTCCAAATAAAACTTTTCATTTGAATGAACAGTTGACTGTTGTAGACTTAGAACTATTGGTCTATAAATATTTACATTTAATAACTGGGCTACACCCTTTGTGGTGCATACACTCAACTGCACATGCCACCAGGGATTTCCCTACACCCCATCCCCCCTCAGGGGATGTATACACCCCTTCTGAATTTCCCCCAAACCCCCCACACCCCAACTTCCCAGTTTTGTGAACTAGTTACATGCAGTGTTGCCAATTTGGTGATTGTTTGGAAATTTGAATTGAAATTGAGACATTAATACACACTTTAGAAGCATATAAAGTGTCTGATAAAATGTGTATCTGAAAAAGTGTAATAGATTTGAAAAGTATGAAGATAGACTAGCTTCCTTATACAGCTGTTGTTTTTTATGACAATGTCAGTGCATTGATTTTGGTGATGTTGGCCAGCCTAATAATTTCAAATGATGATTTGTAAGCAAAGTCTCAATAAGCTCTCCCTAACAGCTAGTGATGAGCTAGGGGCTGTGGGGAAAAGGCTTCAGGACCAGATTGTATTTACATTCACACTTAATCTACCTAGGTATCCAACAAACAGAGCTGTGTTTCCCAAGTGATAGATTTTGGCTGGGGTTGAGTTACAAATCACTTGAATGCGAGGGGATAATGAAATGTTATTCTTATTGTATGAGTAAAGGGCAGTAGAACTGTACTTAGCCTGTGCTGATTTAGGGCATCAAGAGAGAGGGAGGGGACAGGTGTTTTGCTTGATGGTCTGCCTGAGTCACAGGTACTATTTGACCTGCCCCTCTCCACTGTTTAAAGACAGAGCTGATTAGGTTTCATAGAGAGTCTTTTGTTTTGTTAAGTGACCACTGCAGCTGAAATCACTGATAATCAGGTCTAAGTGCTTAGACCTGCTGTGGGACAGTGTTTCTGTGGAAGAGACGGCCCAGCCTGCACTAGCTGCAAGGTTCCCCCACTGAAAGCTCAGCTGAAATCACTGAGAGCTGGTGGAACCTCAAGAGACCAACTCACAGAGGTCACAGTGGCAGGTGGCAGCAGAAGGTGATGGCTCAGGGCCATTGGCAACAGAGCGATGGAGTGAATGGTGGCAGAATGAACAACAGTGGCCAGAGTGAACATTGAGTAGCTGGAGGAATGAGCAAGGTGCTTTCTTGCTCCCCACCTGGGAGGTGAACTCATGTGAAAGCACCTCTGAACTCCGAGTCTCCACTGACCAAGGACAACACCGGTGAGTGTTAATGAAGCTGTTAAGAATGCTGGAGACACAACACAGTTTATGCGAACAAACATGGCTGTGACATCATACTTTCTTTTAAGCAAGAAATACCACACATTACAAACTGGAGGCCAATGTTAAGTGCATTGTCACTTGTTCATCCTGAAGTTGAACACTGGTTCCGAACAAGAAACTCAACCGACTGGCTAGAAACATGTGATGCAACAGTGAAAGATTCAACAGTTGAAAAAGTGAAGAACTCTCTCACCACATTAAAAAAATTGTATGCATGGCTGATGAATGCACCGATGCAAATGGGCATCAAGTATTAAGTCATTGTGTACGTTATCTTGATGTAATGGTAGGCCAGTAGATGCATTTCTAGATGTTCAAGTTATAGAAGACACATCAGCTGCTTGAGTGACAACCCACATCTTGGAAGAGTTAAATGCTTGTCAACTGGACCCCAAACAGATGGCTGCTTGTGCATTTGATAGAGCTGCAAACTTCTCTGGAAAACATGGTGGAGTACAAGCTTTGCTCAGAGAAAAGTGTAACCCTAATCTCTCTTATACACACTGCAGAGGGCATCTACTCCAACTAGCGCTAGTACGAGCTGCAGACTCATCAAAAGACATTAAAAAAGCTATAAATTTAATGTCTTAATTATATATTTTTTTCAGCAAGAGTCCAAAAAGACTGACTATTTTGGAAAATATAGCAGATACACTGGGACTGAAGTTCAAATTAGTCCAACCTGGGAAAACCTCACGGCTTTCTCATGGGAGATCCTTGGCTGTTGTCTTAAAATTACTCAAGACGTTATTACTGGCTTTGGAAAGTATCTACCAAGATGGGATGGATCTAAGTAGGGAGGCTGGTGCATTACTTTTGCTACTACGTTCTCTCGTAAGTCTACTGTTGAAACCACTTGGGCAGGGGTGAAAGTAACTTAAAGGACGTGCTGGTAGCCTGGAGTCCTTGGGAGGGGGCAGGGCCTCAACTAGAAGAGGGGGGCCTTTAAATCCCCAGGTGCTTTAAATCAGGCTGGGGCTGTGGTAGCAGCAGCTGGGAGCCCCGGGCCCTTTAAATCACCCCTGGAATTACCAGCCCTTTAAATCACCATTGGAGGAGGTCCTGGCCTCTGGCAGAGCTTTAAAGGGTCTGGGGCTCCGCTGCAGGTGCGGCAGCCAGGAGCCCCTGGCCCTTTAAATCACCGCCAGAGCTCCACCTCTGCTACCCCAGGGCTCCAGCAACAGGGCTCAGGTGGCGATTTAAAGGGCCCTGGAGGGTAGCGGCAGTGGGAGCCCCAAGGTAGCAGCGGCAGCCCTGGGGTAGTGGCAGTGGTTCTCCGGCAGCAGGTTAAAGGGCCCGGGGCGGTAGTGGTGGTCGAGCCCCTGGCCCTTTAAATCGCCGCCAGAGCCCCACTGCCGCTAGCCCAGGGCTCCGGCAGGCTCCGGGGAGGATTTAAAGGGCCCAGGGCAGTAGCGGCTACCGGATCCCCGGACTCTTTAAATCATCCCCGAAGCCTGCCACAGCCCCGGGTCCTTTAAATAGCCACCGGAGCCCTGTGGCTGCTACCCCAGGGCTCCGGGGACAATTTAAAGGGCCCAGGGCGGTAGCTGTGGCAGGCGCCCTGGGCCCTTTAAATCACTGACTGAGCCCTGCCGCTGCTTCCCCAGGGCTCTAGCAGTGGGGTTCCGGTGGCGATTTAAAGGGCCAGGGCTCCAGCCGCTGCTGGGAGCTCCAGGCCCTTTAAATTGCCACCAGGGGAAGCTGATCCGCCCCAGTATGGTGCACGGCTCTGGGGCGTACTGGCTTACTTTCACCTCTGCACTTGGGTCATTAAACAATGGCATCCAGGCATCTGCTACAACAGTAGTAGATCTTTGTCCAGCAATAGAAGCTACATTTGGATCAATCAGAGAGCTAGCCATTGAAAAAGTACTGGAAGAAGCAAAGACTTCAGTCCAGAAGTTGACTAATAAAGGCATTTATATTGAATCCTTAAGTGAAGAGGACAAGAAATGTTTGTTAAGACAACTGAAAAAGTACACAGACTTGATTCTTAAAAATCTACAACAGCGACTTCTACTCAAACTCTATGTAACTTTTACAGATCCCTGTCCTATAAAACACCCACAGTTGAGTGGAGTGAGGCACTACCAGCAATGGGGCTGCCATGTGCTCAGGACAGAATAGAGAATTTGAACACAGTGTGGAATATCATACGACAAATGAATGAAGATTTGACTTCAACTTCTTTTTTATCATCACTAGTGGCTCGACCCGATCTTTGTGCTATGTTTCCTGGGATGAAAGAAGTAGGAATTTGTTGTGTATTTGGTTGTCATGGGTTTTGTTACTATGGCAACTGAGTTAGACTATTAAGGGATAGCTCAGCCGGTTTCAACCGGCTGAGTGAGCTCTCTGTTTCTGTAAATAAAATGGAGGTTTTGGTTAGCTGTCTGCTCTCTGGCCTCAAGTGATTTCTTCCTAAACCGGCTGCCCCAAGGATATAACACTGGCGACGAGGGTGGGATCCTGGTGCTGCTCCAGTAACAGAAGGAAGTAGAAGTCAAGGTAAAGACCAAACAAAGAAAAAAAGCTACTTGTTTGCACTGACTGTGAAAGTGAAACTAAAAATCATGGCTACTCTGACCAGGCCCCTGGAGCCTTTTGATGAGAATACAGAGCAGTGGCATGTGTATACTGAGCGTTTTGAGCTTTTTGTTATTGCAAATGACATTACAGAAGCGAAGAAGGTGCCAATATTCTTAACTGTTGTAGGGGCTAAAACCTACTCTCTGCTACGCAGCTTACTACACCCTGTTAAGCCTGAGACTAAATCTTACAGTGACATTGTGGAAATCCTGGGGTCTCATTTCTCCCCCAAACCACTGGTAATTGCTGAAAGATATAGGTTCCACAAAAGAGGCCAAAAGGAAGATGAAACAGTTGTACAATTTGTAGCCATTTTAAAAAAGCTAACAGAACACTGTGAATTTAAAGAGATGTTAAATGATGCCCTGCGTGACAGGTTAGTGTGTGGCCTCTGCAATGAAGCTATACGGAAGCGCCTACTGACAGAGGCTCAGCTTACATTACAGAAGGCTGTTGATATTGCTGTCTCCATGGAACTGGCTACAAGGGAGGCACAATACATCGGTGCATCCCCTAGGGTGCAAAAAGTGTCACAAGAACTGACCCACAAAACGGTGCAGAGTCAAGAATGTTACCGCTGTGGTAAGCCGGGTCACCAGGCATCAGAATGCTGGTGTAAGGACCTGGTGTGTCGACACTGTGGCAAAAAGGGACACATCGAGTATGCCTGTAAACAAAAGAAAAAGAGGCCTGTGGTCTGGCCGACAAAAAGAGGAACCTTGCATACCCTAGAGCAGACCCAGGATGATCAAGGTGACACCTCCTCACAAGAGGAAGTGCCACTGCATGTTTTGTCTTTGGCAGCGGGCTCACATGAATACTGGGTAACCCCCTTATTGGAGGGCAAACCTATACGCATGGAACTAGACACCGGTGCAGCTGTCTCGCTGGTTCCTGAGACTGTGTATAAGGAAAAGCTACAGCATCTTCCGCTTAAGGCAACAAAAACTGTTCTGAAGACGTATACAGGTGAAGCTGTGCCCATGTTGGGCACTATTGATGTTAAGGTGGAGCTCAATGGACAGGCGGTTAAATTGCCACTGTTTGTGGTGAGAGGTGACTACCCAGCCTTAATGGGTAGGTCTTGGCTTGGGAAGATTCAGCTGAACTGGGCAGAAGTGCACCGGATGACTAAAGAAGAAATCAGTCTAACCCCTATACTAAGGAAACATGCTGCTGTTTTTGGAGATGATTTGGGAAGTATGAAGGGAATCACTGTGACATTGAACATTAAACCTGGCAGTCCACCAAAATATCTGAAAGCCCGAACTGTGCCATATGCCATTAGGCCAAAAGTTGAAGCAGACCTGGAGCGCCTGGTCACCAATGGAGTCCTAATACCAGTTACCCATAGCTCATGGGCCACTCCTATCGTTCCGATAGTAAAGAAAGATGGCTCTCTCCGGATTTGCGGTGATTTTAAAGTCACTGTCAACCCAGTGTTGTGTGCAGAGCAATACCCGCTTCCCCGCATCGATGACCTCTTCGCAGGCCTGGCTGGGGGACAAAAGTTCAGTAAGATTGATCTGAGTCAAGCATATTTACAGATGCACGTCGATGAAAAGTCCCAAGAGCTGTTGACTATTGTGACTCATAAGGGGCTTTATCGATACTGTCGCCTACCCTTCGGAATCACATCGGCTCCCGCCCTGTTCCAGAGGGCTATGGACCAGATCTTGTGTGGCTTGTCAGGAGTTCAGTGCTATCTGGATGATATCCTGGTCACTGGAAGAAATGAAGAGAAGGCAAAAGCTTGTATGTCATGTCAGGGTGTAAAAAATGCACCCCAGTGGGCACCCCTACACCCATGGGACTGGCCTGAAAACCCGTGGCAACGTATTCACGTTGACTTTGCTGGCCCCCTTGAAGGAAGCATGTTCTTGGTGGCAGTAGATGCCCATTCTAAATGGCCAGAAGTCTCTATAATGCAGTCCACTACTGCAGAGAGTACTATCCAAAAACTACGAGGACTCTTTAGTCGTTTTGGTCTGCCAGAACAACTTGTGAGCGACAAGAGACCGCAGTTCGTCTCTCAGGAGTTTCAAAATTTTATGAAGGCAAATGGGATACACCACATCACGTCAGCACCATATCATCCGTCCACCAACGGATTAGCTGAAAGATTTGTGCAGACAATAAAAAACGCTTTGAAATCAGCAAAGGGACAACACTCCATTCAAAAGCGTCTGGATACCTTCTTACTTTCCTATAGAAACACACCTCATGCTACGACCCAGGCTTCCCCAGCCTTTCTAATGATGGGACGACAGCTGAGCACTTGCTTTGATCTGCTGAAACCTTCTGAACCCAGACAAACTGTGCAACATCAGCAGCAATATCAAGTCATCAGACGGGCACCCAGAGCAAAAGACCGAACCTTTAGCCCAGGACAGCCAGTTTTGGCTCGGAATTATACTTCCAGAGCTAAATGGGTCCCAGCCACAGTCATCACTCAAACAGGACCTGTTTCCTATACAGTCCGGACTGCAGAGAATCTTACCTGGCGCGACATGTAGATCAGCTGTTGCCAGGTCATGCCAGTCTTCAGGACCCATCTGCAGTTGAGGGTCTGACTTCACCCTCCTGGTGAGACACCGAATCATGAGTCACCTGTTCCTGACTGTTCTCCTCCATTACTGCCGGCAGCTGAGATACCCCTTTGCCCAGCACGAGCTGATACCACCTCCTCACCTATTCGTGCTGCGGACCCTGAGCCCCTAGTACTTTCGGGTGCAACAACACCAGAAGTTCGCCGTAATCCACCTAGAGACAGAAGGCCTCCTTATCGGCTGGATCTTTAGTTAGGGCGAACCCACGGTTATGGGGCAAAATAATCCCCAGGGTTTAGCCGGGAATGGAGGCAGTCTACCCTCCTTCTCTAGTTTAGTGTGTGTTTTATTTAGGGGATGTTCTTATTAGGGGGGGAGGAATATGTTGTGTGTTTGGTTGTCATGGGTTTTGTTACTATGGCAACTGAGTTAGACTATTAAGGGATAGCTCAGCTGCTTTCAACCGGCTGAGTGAGCTCTCTGTCTCTGTAAATAAAATGGAGGTTTTGGTTAGCTGTCTGCTCTCTGGCCTCAAGTGATTTCTTCCTAAACCGGCTGCCCCAAGGATATAACAGAATTCATCTCTTGCTACTCCCAGTCACAACAGCTACAGTTGAGGGTTCTTTTTCCTCATTGAATAGAATTTTGTGTTCTGAAAGAAGTCGCCTTCTGCCTGATCATGTGAATGAACTAATGAGCATATCAATTGAAGGAATGGAAGTACCGGACACATGAGAAGATGAAAGCATTGCATTCAAGAAGTTCATTAACAGAGTTGTGCAAAATTATAACAAGAAACCAATAAGGATGTAGATGTCGTGCTTCATAGAAGGCTTGAGTAGCCAACTTTAATTTGTATGATGAATGTAAAACGAGTCAAATCTAATAAAATGGTCATGAAACATTTTTCAGTTTTTAATATGGTGCCATACAGCCCCCTCACCCCATATCAGCATTGACCCCCGCCCCGTAAATTGAACCCTAATTTCAATTCCTGGGGAAAACACTGGAAGCCACACACCACACACACACTCCAGAAAAGCCCCCAAACAAGCAACATGCTACTTAAAGAAATGAAGCAATTACATACACAAAGAAGCCAACAGAGGCTTGCTGGGAGCAGGCTTGGCAGCTTTCTTTTTCTACACCACAGAATAAACCCAGGCTCAGATTCAGGTTTACGGCCAAGACCCTTTCTGTACCTTTGTAAAGCACTTTAAAATGCTGACGGCACCTACCATACGCAGTCGTCCCTTGAGATCTCCCTGCCCAGTAGAGGACAGCAGCCTGTCAGAGCCTGCGCTCGTCTGGAGTAAAGGTGGGGCGAATAGGAGGGCTGGGGAGGGGGGCGGGCACAGCCCTCTAGGAATTTCAGAGATGGGGTGAGGCCCTGTAGCAGAAGGATCGATATCCCTGCCCATCATCAGTGTGAACTGTTCTAGTCTGGGTATTTGTGTGACCCACAGAAATGGCCGCTCCCTCAGAGAATCTGATGGCATCCAGTGACAGTGAGTTCCACAGGCTGATGACATTACAAGTGAAAGGCCCAGCTGCTGTGTGACGTGCATGGCTGGCAGTGCCTGGCAGAGTGCCCAGCCTTTGTGCCACATCCCTGTCCACCTCCTGGCTCAGACTTTCCTCTCCTCTGGAAGTCAGGTCTCTGCAGAGGCCCTTGGGGAAAGGTTCCAGGCAAAGGCCTGTGGCTGCCCCAGGAGGATGGCCCAGCGGGTGCTCCCCTAGGTGACCTGAGCCCTTCTCCATCCCACAGCCCCTGAGAAGAAGGGCCCCTGCCCCTCTGGGTCCTGGCCTCCATCGCCCTGGCTGTGCTGGTTCTGGCTGGAGCCGTAGGGTCCAGCGTTACCCTGTGGAGGAGAAAATCAGCAGGTGACAGCTGGTCCCTGCGGAGCTGGGATGCATGTGTGTGTGGGGAGGGGTGAGGGTGGAGGCTGGGGAATGGGGCAGCCCAGCCAGCCCAAGGGGGAATGGCTCCTCCCACCCCCAGCCCCAAGGAGAGGTGGGCAGGGCCAATCACCATAGCCTGGCCCTGCTGGGGGCACAGTGGGCTCTGTCGTTGGCTGGGCATCTTGTTGTGGGGGGTCACTGGGGTCGGGCTGGCCTGGGCGAGGTGCATTCGGGGTCACAGGGAGACTTGCGTCGGGGGACGGGGGGGCTTTGAGGCACAGTTTTAAGGTATGGTCTTGGAGACCAAAAAGAAATGAAAGGGAAAAAAGTCCAAGACCAGAAGATAGAAATAAAACTTTATTCTGTAAATTTTCTCATTTGAATCTACAGTATCCAAATAACTAAACAGCGCAAAACAGGAGCATTGAACTAGGAATTGGGGAGTGGGTGTGGAACATCACGATGCTTGTTACATTCGTAAGTAAAGAGCAGAGGACTTTGATGGATGACCCTGATTGAGTCAGAACTTAGGCCAGGTCTACAATGTAATCTTACCTTGAGTATAACTATGTCACTCAGGGCTGTGAAAATCCACAGCCCTAAGTGACAGTCATACCGACTGAACTCCCGGTGTAGACAGTGGTACGTTGACGGAGAGCTTCTCCTGCCATAGCTACTGCCTCTCACAGAGGTGGAGTAACTACACTGATGGGAGAAGCTCTCCTGTTGGCATAGCAGCGTCTTTACTTAAGTATTACAGCGGCACCAGTGTGTTTGTGCCGCTGCAGCATTTTAAGTGTAGACCTGCCCTAAGACAGGCAGGCTCTGCTGTGACCCTGGGAGTGCTCCTGGTTGGCCTGGAGGATCCCAGAGTTACAAAGACAGGTATGGAAGAGGGTTGAGAAACTCCCATCACCTGAATAATGCTGAGCAAGTCAGTCTTGTTCTCCCTCCCCATTTTATTGAGACTCGCAGCACTTGGTGTTTTTCTTACAGTCCCAGCTGCTGGAGTAGATAGATTTGAGGGAGCTCAGATTATATTACAGATACATTTCCAGCCTTCATGTTTGTGTAGCAAAGATTGAAAACTGGAACCAAGAACATGCTGAAAGCTGGGAAACCAGAAAGCAAAGAAAAATAACATAATATATAAAAGGATGTTTAAGCCAATCCCAGGATTGTGGGGGGCCTGACACAGGTTGTGAATGCTGGAGGCTGGCAAGACTGTGATGAGAATGGCAAAGTGTGACGGCTGTAATGTGTCTATTACCCATGTCTTTGGTCTACTTTAGCTATCTCATATTGAATAATCCCTGCTGCTCTGGCGCAGCTCTTAATTGCATATTTGACAGCAAACTAAATGTGTTCCTACTCAGAAATACAACACGCCGGCTCCCAAAGAAGGGGACGATCTTCCCAGTGAAAGAGGATGTGAAAGTAAAGATTGGCTCTCTGCCAGAAGATGTAACGTCATAAAATGTAACTTTCTCCCCTTCATAATCCAGATAAACCCCAATGTTAGTGGGTCTACGATGTAGGTCCAGAGCAGTCTTAGGGGAGGTGAGGGCGCAGTACTGATACCTTGTATTCTGTAAAGCCCAGACCCCCTCCTCTGGTGTACAGCTTATTGCTCCCTCGTGTATCACAGACTCTTTGGCAATGCCCAAAACCCACCCATCTTTGTTCCCCACCTCCACTTGCCAGTAACATCTCCCTGAGGTGAAGCCCGTATAGCCCAGTACACAGGCAGCAGGGTGAAACCTGTTCTGTGGCACTAAATATCCCATGTCTTGATATTTCTGTATCACACTCTCATCTGTGGACACGATGGAACAAGGATTTGCCAGGTCTGGATCCGGAGTGGCCTGCACTGCAAGAGGGGAGAGAGGGACAGAAGGAGAATGTTAAGGTCTGTCCTCACTGCAGAGTTAACCCATGCGCTTAGTCAGCTGCTAACTCTAATGCCTTCTTGTAGAGATGCATAAACACCTCATCTGAGTTCAGGGGTGCTTTCCACCCAGCACAGGCACTGACTGTCTGCACTCACCGGCAGGTCCTGCTGATTAGCTCCTCCCCCTCTCCCCACAGCAGCTCCCACCGGCCAACGGGCCCCACTAATCAGCTCCTCCCCCTGCCTCCCAGCGCCTTCCTCCTGCCACAGATCCGTTGTTCAGAGGTGGGCAGGAGGTTCTGGGGGGGAGGGGGAGGAGTGGGGCAGGAAGAGGCGGGGGGTAGAATGGAGCAGGGCAGGAAGAGGCAGGGGGAGGGGTGGAGTGGGGATGGGGCAGAGCGAGGGTCAAGCACCCCCCTGGGAACTGGGGAAGTCGGCGCCTCTGTGCAGGCTAAACCGCTCCAGTGCTGAGAGTCAGAGTCTGAGGCCAGAAGGGAACCAGGTCATCTAATCTGACCCCCGTATAGCACAGGCCACCAACACCACCCAGCACCCACCTAACCCAACCCCCAACATTAGCCCAAAGCATGACAGCCTGCAGCAGACTGGACTATTTATGTGCCACAGGCAGAGAAGAGGAGGCATGGAGGTACCAGTGCCCGAGGCCCCACAGTGCAGGGAAATGATTCAGTGGGATACCCCCAAACAATCCTGATACGTCACCCACATCCACATGCTGCAGAGGAAGGTGAAAACCCTCCCCCACAACGTCACTGCCAGTCTGACCTGAGGGAAAATAGCCCTCCAGGGCCTTCCCACAATTCCCCTGTGAAAGACAGACCGGGTACCCCACGAATCACTGGGAAAGAAACACAGAATAGCTCAGCTTACGGTGGCTCCATCAGCCATGGGATGTGCTCCCAGAAATCCTAGAGACTCAGCAGCACCAGTGAGGACACAGTAAGTGAGGTCAGCCTCAGCAGCATGGCTCCCCGCTCCCCGCACCCCGCCCAGGCTAACCTGGGTGCCGATCCCCAGGGTTCACTCTGCAGTGCAGACAGACCCTTCCAGGCAGAGCTCAGCCCTGGGGGAGGCAAGGACCATTTCTCATGCTCCCCAGTAGCCCTGGGATGGCTGGGCTGGGCCCTGAGAGTCAGTCCTGGGGAGCTGCCTGTTGGCTGAAGCTGAGCAGGAAATTCCCTGTCATTCCCACCAGGTATCTAGGAGGTATTGTTAGGAGCGGGTGACAAACTGGGATTTTTTAATGAAGCCTGTATGTGCCTCAGTTTCCCTATATGCAGTGTTGTTACCCAGTGGGTGAAAAGGGAGTATTTGCTCTTGGGGGAAACATAGCAACCAGCACCCCGGAGAGCTACGGACTTCCCCACCTCTGTGGCTGAGCTGCATTGCCCCAGCTCGGGAACAAAGGACCAGAGGTGGGGGAGGGGTGAAGTGGAAGTTACGCGTTGGCTGCAGGAAGCAGCGGGGGGCAGAAGAGCTGACTTCTTGAGGGGTGCTTGACCCCTGCTCTGCCCCGACCCCACCCCTTCCCCCACGTCTCCACCCTACCCCACCTCTTCCTGCCCCTGCTCCCCCGCCCACCACAGAACAGTTGATCGGGGTGGGTAGGAGGTGCTGGGAGGGAGGGGAAGGAGCTGATCGGGGGGTCTGCCAGCGGGAGGGAGGGGAGGAACGGGAGGATCTGATCCATGCCAGTGGGTGCTGAGCACCCACTATTTTTTTTCCGTGGGTTCTCTAGCCCCACGACGCCTATGGTGGGGGGCACACCTGGGAGTCTGAGAAAGCAGATCAGATGGAGAGGGAGACAGAGCTAGAACAATGGGTTTGCATGGCAGGGCTGGGCACCGGCTACCCAGAAGGGATTATCCTGTAACCTTCATTTCTCTGTGTTAACCAAGGTCTCCCTGTGCTCTGGTAAAGAGCAGTGGACTAAAACCCAGTGGCTTGACAGTGACAGCGGCTGAGTGTCACTGCAGGTGCTTGCGGAGGTGTGTTGCTCCCTAAGATCACAGAAGTCTCCCTCAGGGGTCTGTCTCAGTTGGATGCACTGAACATAGCTCAGGTTGTGAGGCAGGAGGGCGGAAGGCCCAGAGGGCCAGCCTCAGGAGTCGGTGAAGCCGGGTGGCTTACCCTGCAGGAAGAGTGGGCTGACGTTGGGGGTCTGGCCCATTGAAGGGCTCCTCCCAGAGACTGTTCCAAAGCTGGGGCCGTAGCACCAACCCTGTGGATCCGTGGCAGCGGGATCGCTGTCTCCTCCTGATCCCTCTCCCTTGCTGGGGGTGCTCCACGTCCAGCAATAGAACAAAGCAGGGGAGGCAGCAGACACCAGGCAGAGGAAGGTAACAGGGACACCAGCTAATGCATTTGAAAAGTACTAAATTGTGTCTGCGCTAGTCACACCTAATGTGGTAGCTAGTCTGGTGAGGACCAGGAGTGGGGGGTCCAGCCTGTATCCTGACACCCCTGTTGATTTCAGAGGGGCTATTAAGACTCCTGGAGATTCTCTAACACACCAAAAAGGGGCTTCAGGCCCCAGAGTGTTTCCTCCTTTCCCAGTCCAGATTGCAGATGATCACTGCATGTAACTGGGGTTTTATATGTGCCTGGTGGATTATTCTTACAATATTGATTTGGGGATTTGTTGCAGAGGGAAGCAGCTATGGGATCCCTATGGAGGAAGGCAGTAGACTGGCTTCTGGTCAGTGGATGGGAAAAGGAGGTCGCAATTAGGGTCCTTTCTCCATTCATCCAGTAAAAGCCTTCCCCTGCCAGACCACGGCTCTCTAGAGAATCTAGTTATACATGTATCTAACTGAGCTCCTTATTCCCTGCTGTTAAATTCCATTCACCTTCTGAATACATCTGAGAAGAGACAGTAGCCTGGCTTCTCTGGTGCACAACAGCTCCACGGAGCAGAGAGAAGAGAACATTAGGTAGCTAGTGGGTCAGACCAATAGTCCATCTAGGCCAGTACAGTGGTCAATACCAGGTGCCACCGAGGGAATGAACAGAACAGTTGATCATCCAGTGATCCATCCTGTTGTCCATTCCCAGCTTCTGGCAAACAGAGGCTACGGACACCATCCCTGCCCATCCTGGCTAATAGCCATTCATGGACCTGTCCTCCATGAACTTATCTAGTTCTTTTTTGAAGTCTGTTACAGTCTTGACCTTCACAACATCCTCTGGCAAGGAATGCCTCAGGTTGACTGTGCGTTGTGTGAAGAAATACTTCCTTTTGTTTTAAACCTGCTGCTATTAATTTCATTTGGTGACCCCTAGTTCTTATGTTATGAGAAGAAGTAAATAACACTTCCTTATTTACTTTCGCCACACCCATCATGATTTTATAGACCTCTGTCATATCTCCCCATAGTCATCTCTTTTCCCAAGTGAAAAGTCCCAATCTTATTAATCTCTCCTCATATGGCAGCTGTCCCATACCCCTAATCGTTTTTTGCCCTTTTCAGTACCTTTTCCCAATTCCAATATATCTTTTTTGAGATGGGGAGGCCACATCTGCACAGTCTTCAAGATATGGGCATACCATGGATTTATAGAGAGGCAATATGGTATTTTCTGTCTTATTATTTATCCTTTCTTAAAGATTCCCAACATTCTGTTTGCTTTTTTGACTGCCGCTGCAGTCCTGATTTTCTGCCTGGTTCAATACTGGCTTGAGCATGGTCTCCCCAAAGGGACCTTCCACCAGCTGGGGATGGATGGAGCCCAGCACATGAGTCCATGCTCCTGACACTAGGGTGAGAGGGAAGTATAGCATGGAGCTGGTGGGAGACGCTTCCTTAACTTTTTATTTCCCAGTTTCACATTCTGGAAGGAGTACAAGGCACTGATGGTCAACCTGCACTCTGTGTTAATGACATTTTCCAGCAGCGAAGCTTGTCTTTCATATAAAAAATAAAAATAGAGGAAATGTCTAGTCCTTCTAATTACTGAGAGAAGCAGCAAAATGTAACCTGAGTGTGCCCTAAAGACTGATTATTGGACCTAAAAAATGTACCTAACTTTCCAATTGTAAATAGTATGTGCACATTCATACATCACAAAATGGGAATGGGCGACGGGATGGATCACTGGATGATCACCTGTTCTGTTCATTCCCTCTGGGTCACATGGCATTGGCCACTGTTGGAAGACACGATACTGGGCTAGATGGACCATTGGTCTGATCCAGTCTGGCTGATCTTATGATATAATGATTCCTTTTAACCTTGGAATCCATAACTCTGTATTGGTAGAAACCTCTTGTTTGAATTCAGAAGCTTCTTCTAAAAAAAAAAAAAAATCCTGAGATTTTAATTAATAATTGTTGTAGGAAAATATCCTCATGAAAACTTACCCTCTTTCTCTGTCTTTGAGACCAGAAAGTGCAGTTGATAGGGCAGGGTCTCTAGAGAAAGAAAAGATCAGAGGAGAGGTGATTTTCCTCTTTCTTGCAGGAAAATAGCCTCATTAAAACGGGACTTGAGTCTCAAAGAAACTTAGGCAAGGTGATGCTTAGCATCATAACACCCAACATTTAGACACCTAGAAAGATCTCATAGTTAAGCCAAAAGACCACCTTGGCTTAACCACGAGATCTTGCATGATCTAAAAAATAAAAATGAGTCATATAAAAAATGGAAACTAGGACAAATTACAAAGGATGAATATAAGCAAAAACCTCATTATCTCTAGCCTGCTACTTGCTTGCATATATATACTTGCCCCTGGAAATTTCCACTACATGCATCCAACGAAGTGGGTATTCACCCACAAAAGCTCTTGCTCCAAAACGTCTTTTAGTCTGTAAGGTGCCACAGGACTCTTTGCTGTGTTTATAGTTCCAGACTAACACGGCTACCCCTCTGATAATAGGCAAATACAGGAATGCAGGGGCAAGATTAGAAAGGCAAAGGCACAAAATGAGCCACGGGAATAAAAGGGAAACAAGAAGACTTTTAATCAATATATTAGAAGCAAGAGGAAGACCAAGGACAGGGTAGGCCCACTGCTCAGTGAGGAGGGAGAAACAGTAACAGGAAACTTGGAAACTTGGAAATGGCAGAGATGCTCAATGACTGCTTTGTTTTGGTCTTCACCGAGAAGTCTGAAGGAATGCTAACATAGTGAATGCTAATGGGAAGGGGGTACGTTTGGAAGATAAAATAAAAAAAGAACAAGTTAAAAATCACTTAGAAAAGTTAGATGCCTGCAAGTCACCAGGGCCTGTAGAAATGCATCCTAGAATACTCAAGGAGCTAATGGAGGTGGTATCTGAGCCTCTAGCTATTATCTTCGGAAAATCATGGGAGACAGGAGAGATTCCAGAAGACTGGAAAAGGGCAAATATAGTGCCCATCTATAAAAAGAGAAATAAAAACAACCCAGGAAACTACAGACCAGTTAGTTTAACTTCTGTGCCGGGGAAGATAATGGAGCAAGTAATTAAGGAAATCTGCAAACACTTGGAAGTTGGTAAGGTGATAGGGAATAGCCAGCATGGATTTGTAAAGAACAAATCATGTCAAACCAATCTGATAGCTTTCTTTGATAGGATAACGAGTCTTGTGCATAAGGGAGAAGTGGTGGATGTGGTATACCTAGACTTTAGTAAGCCATCTGATACGGTCTTGCATGATATTCTTATTGATAAACTAGGCAAATACAACTTAGATGGGGTTACTATAAGGTGGGTACATAACTGGCTGGATAACTGTACTCAGAGAGTAGTTCTTATACCTTTCCAGCAGGATTGGGAACCATTAATAAGTGGGGTTCCGCAGGGGTCTGTTTTGGGAGCGGCTCTGTTCAATATCTTCATCAACGACTTAGATGTTGTCATAGAAAGTACGCTTATTAAGTTTGCAGATGATACCAACTGGGAGGGATTGCAACTGCTTTGGAGGACAAGGTCATAATTCAAAATGATCTGGACAAATTGGAGAAATGGTCTGAGGTAAACAGGATGAAGTTTAACAAAGACAAATAAAAAGTGCTCCACTTAGGAAGGAGCAATCAGTTTCACACATACAGAATGGGACGAGACTGTCTAGGAAGGAGTACGGCAGAAAGGGGTTATAGTGGACCACAAGCTAAATATGAGTCAGTGTGATGCTGTTGCAAAAAAAGCAAACATAATTCTGGGATGCATTAACAGGTGTGTTATGAGCAAGACACGAGAAGTCATTCTTCCACTCTACTCTGCGCTGGTTAGGCCTCAGCTGGAGTATTGTGTCCAGTTCTGGGCACCGCATTTCAAGAAAGATGTGGAGAAATTGGAGAGGGTCCAGAGAAGAGCAACAAGAATGATTAAAGGTCTAGAGAACATGACCTATGAAGGAAGGCTGAAAGAATTGGGTTTGTTTAGTTTGGAAAAGAGAAGACTGAGAGGAGACATGATAGCAGTTTTCAGGTATCTAAAAGGGCGTCAGCCTCTAAGGATAGAACAAGAAGCAATGGGATTAAACTGCAGCAAGGAAGGTTTAGGTTGGACATTAGGAAAAAGTTCCTAACTGGCAGGGTGGTTAAACACTGGAATAAATTGCCTAGGGAGGATGTGGAATCTCCATCTCTGGAGATATTTAAGAGTAGGTTAGATAAATGTCTATCAGGGATGGTCTAGACAGTATTTGGTCCTGCCATGAGGGCAGGGGACTGGACTCGACCTCTTGAGGTCCCTTCCAGTCCTAGAAGAATCTATAAAGTCACTGATTCACAAGGCAGGAGTCAGGCACCCAGGCAATTGGTACTATGAATGGGGACAGAGATGTGCCTTGGAATGAGATTCATAAAAGCCAGCATGCTAGGGGACTCCCTGCTTACGCCAGCCAGTGGGAAATGCCATGCTGCGGGTGCAGGGGTGTGCTAAGCCCCGGCCCTTGCAGGGAGTATCTGCAACTGAGTCTGGGCAGCACCGAAGGTGCCTCCCTTGGCATGGGATTTTCAGCTGTGAGCCGTCTTGGTGTCCGGAACCTGTGCCATTTTTTCTGCAAGAAGCCTGGGGGGAGGAAACCCACCTTGCTCATAACTTTTACCCCAGTGGTTGGAGCACTCAGCTGGCCTTGGGGAGACCCCTGGTTCAAGTTAACCCTGTGCCACAGAGGGAGGTGAGATCTGAAATGGGATCTACCACCTCTCAAGGAGTGCCCTAACCTCTGGGCTGCAGGATTTTCTGATGCGGGGTGCCCACATGCTCTCCTGGGGGAGAGGTTCCACGGGGGATAATCAATAATTCATTGGGCCAGAGGCAGAGAGAAATCACGAGAACGTCTCTGTAGCCAGGTGGTTAGAGCGCGCCCTTGGGAGGCGGGAGACCCAGAAGCCTGTCCCTCTGCTCAATTATTGATACAGAGTGGATCAGATTCAAAAGGGGAGACAGAGAGACCTATATCAGACCCCTGTTAGAATCTCTTCTTCCTCTCTGGGGGACAGGGGATTTGAACTGGGGGTCTCCCACATTGCAGGTCTGTTCCCTAATCACAGAGGTATGGAGTTACTCAGAGCTCTTCTTCAGGTCCATGTAGCTCAAAAGTTTGTCTGTCACCAACAGGAGTTGGTCCAATAAAAGCGGTTACCTCCCCCACCCTGTCTAATATCCTGGGACTGACATGGCTACAGCAGCACTGCATGGAACCGTGCTGTAATTCTGAGACAGCCCAAAGGAAAAGACCATAGAATGAGAGGCAGATTGGAAACTAAAGTGAAATCATCATCCAGAATATAATATGTTGCACTTTTCCAACTTCCGCCTTCCTCCAAGGATCTCAAAGCACCGGGCGGCATTCACTAATTAGCACAACAAAGTAGGTTGGTCATTATTTCCTCCTTTTTAAAGATGGAGGAATGTGAGGTACAGACTCAGGATTTTCAAAAGGGCTGAGGCCATGTGGTGGCCAACTCCTATTGACAGTCAGAGAGACGGTGCCTAAATCCCTTAGGTCCCTTAGAAAATCCCAGCCAGGGAGGTTAAATTCAATATTTTCTATAACATCTGGTGAGACAGTGTCTCTGAAATTCTGAGTGACCCATTTTGGCACCGAGGGTTGGGTCTGAGACAATCCATGTGGAGGCCTGGAGAACTGGCATCAGCCCTGAGCCCTCCCCATCCCACCCACAAAGACATCTAGCTGGGACAAGCTGAGAACTAATAGACCAGAGTCCATCTCCTTCCACAGTCAGAGGCGCATCTCGATGTACCATCCCTGTAGCATGAACCCAGTAACTGTTAAGTTACCTTTGAATTTCTTCAGAGCCTCCTGCAGACAAACATTTCTTTGGGAAGAGACGCCAACTCTCTCTCTCAGGTCCTCTGGCACGGCCATTGGTGTCTCGAACTTCAGCTTCTCACACCTAGAGGGGGAAAAAAAAAATCAAACATTTTCTAAATCTTTTTTGTCTTTTGTGAGAATGAGCTACCAGAGGCTGCTCTCTCATGGGCTTGTTGTGAGCCTCTAACTCCCACTGGTGAGTCAATTGCCCTCCTCACTGGAGTATTTAAATGCTTAGATCCTCAAATGGGAGTTAAAGAGAGTAAGGGGTTCACAAGCTGCCCCTCAGACAGAAGGGCATAATCTTGTGGGAAAGGATGCTCCAATGGTTAAGGGGTTACTGTAGGACTCTGGAAACCTACATTCCACTCCCTGCTCTGCCACAGCCTCCCTGCGTGACCTTGGGCAAGTCACTTAAGGCCTGATTTTTAAAGGTCAGTCCTGGGATTTTCAAAAGCACCTAACCCAGCTAGGCTCCCAACTGCCACTGATTGCAATGAGGTGCCTAACTCGCTTAGCCACTTTGGAAAATTCCACCAAGTGCCTAGCTACATGTCAGGTGTCTAAATACCCTGCAAAATCTGACCCTAGGGGTCCAATCCCCTTCCAACATTGTGACGTGTAAGGGGGAGTGCAAAGGAGTTACGTACCTGCTCCAGGTGCTTTTGATGTCCTAAAAGAGAGAAAGAGGGGGGAAAAAAAAAAAAGAGTTCAGTCCCACGTGCCACAAGCTGGGGATCGCTCCTGCTCTGGAGATGGATGACTCACTTTGCCATCCCTAGTCGAGCTCTACATGCAGTTCTTTGTAGCTGCACCTTTAAAAGTCCATTCACAGACTTTGATGGACTGGGACCCCTAAGCACGCACCACGACTGTGGGTTTTCTCCTTCTGAATTCTATTCTGCCTGTGCCAATGGCACTTCCTTGGACAGATTCATCAGACACATGAATCCTGGACTTCCACATGCAACTGCTGTGTCCAGAGCGTTTGCCTGTCTCCATGTATGCAATACTGGTTAGCAATTCTGAAAGCTGGATTCATTCCCGTTTCTTAACAGGCCCTGCAAAGAACTTTGCCTTCCTAATCTCCCACTTCCTAGAAACTGGAGTTGTGCCTTTTATTACTTCCAGATCATTAGAGCCCTTCATTTTCAGTTTCTATTTTAGTTAGTCTTTCCTGAGAATTTATCAGTGTTTATTACCACAACAAAAACACGTGAAAAATCAGTGCAAAAAGCCTTAATTTTTCTGGGTAAATATCTGGGTTTGTTTTGGTGGATGGAAAGATGGGAAAAAAGTATTCAGTAGATTAATGCTTTGAATTCCGTTCATCACTGTGGTTTGCTGCAGAACTAAAACAGAGCTCAAAACACAATGCCCCTCTGAGTTTAAGAAAACAATAGATCTCTAATCCCCAAATAAAACTTCTCATTTGAACCAACAGTTTACTGGTGTAGACTTAGAACTATTGGCCTATAAATATTCACATTTGATAATTGGGCCACACTATTTGCAGCGCATACACTCAACTTCATCCTTGGCTCCTGTTTTCGTTTCTTTAACCCTTTTGAATACTTCCTTGTGTTCTGAAATGTATTCTGATACAGATTTTCATTTTCTTCCCATATTAGTGTGTCAAATCTTTAACCCATTCTCTGCTAACAGTTTGAAACACATACGTGGTGGGCGTCAGATTCATCAGTACGTCCAGATGCACACACACTTCAGAGCTTGTGTGGCTGCCTGTTGATTTATTGTGTGCATCTTCTAGAAGAGAGGTGGGCAAACTACAGACCGCAGGCCACATCTGGCCCGAGCTCCCGGCTGGGGAGGCTGGCCGGCCCCTGGCCCCTCTCCTGCTGTCCCCTCTCCCCTGCCACCACGCTGCCACACGGGCTGCGCTGTTGTGCGCACCTGCCGAACAGTGGAGCAGCATGTCTGGCTGCGGCTGCGTGGCGCGGCTGCCAGACATGCTGCTCTGAGTGGCCTAGTAAGGAGGCCAGGGCCGAGGGGTTGGATAAGGGGCAGAAGGTCCCGGGGGCAGTCAGGGGACAGGTAGCTGGGGGCGGTTGGATG
Source organism: Mauremys reevesii (assembly GCF_016161935.1). NCBI lineage: Eukaryota > Metazoa > Chordata > Testudines > Geoemydidae > Mauremys > Mauremys reevesii. Next base: position 7,367,948 of record NC_052637.1, read on the forward strand.
GGGCAGAGGTTCTGGGGGGTGGTCAAGAAACAGGTGGGGGGTTGGATAAGCGTTGGAGTCCTGGAGGGCCTGTCAGGGGGCGAGGGTGTGGATAGCGGTCAGGGCAGTCAGGGGACTGGGAGCAGGGGGTTGGATGGGGGTGGGGTTCCAGGGGGTGGTTAGGGATGGGGGATTCCGGGTGGTGGCGGTTAGGGGACAAGGAGCAGGGAGGGTTGGATGGGTTGGGGGTTCTCGGGGGGCAGTCAGGGTGCAGGAAGCGTGAGGAGGTGGATAGGGGGTGCAGGCCAGGCTGTTTGGGGAGGCACAGCCTTCCCTACCCAGCCCTCCATATAATTTTGCAACCCCAATGTGGGCCTCGGGCCATAAAGTTCGCCCACCCCTGTTCTAGAACAATACGTTCTTACTTCAGCAGGCAGCTTTGCATATACACACTGACTAATGTATTATCGTAATACAGAGATCTCATGCAATGTATTGTATGTTTTATATATTTGAAGGATACAAAAGTAGGATGAAAAATCAGAAAAAAATGACTGCTACTTCTTGTAAAACCTGGGAATTTTTTGGTAAAAATTGGTTTAAACTGAAAACAAAGGGGTTTATGTATGATGTATCAAAAAGGCCTGAGACGTCTGCCTTTAAAACGGCAAAACTGTTTCCACACTGTAAATATTAGAAATGTCAAAATGTTGTTTTCCCTCGCTTTGCTAAAGGACACGCTGACAGTCTCTATTGTGGAGTGGGAGCTCTCCAAGAACTTAGTAAATGCCAAAGTTAATCATTCAGAATCTCTCCCTTCCCTGGGCAGGGATCTGGGTGTCTCTAACTGTCTCACCTGCAGGAATTGGCTTGTTGGCTGCTGACACTTCTCTTCTATCTCACTGATCAAGTCACTGAGTCGGGAAATCTCCTCAGACAGTTTGGTGACATTTTCATCCTGTAGCTTCACAATTTCCTTGTCCAATTCTTCCAGCCGGGCCAGCAGGAGTCGCTCTTGTTCCTCCAGGAACTGCCGCAGTTGCTCAAATTCAGACACAATCTTCTGCCTCTCAGCTTCTATCTTTCCCTGTAACAAAGGGACAAACAGGGAAAGGACAGGTCAGGGACTAGGGTTGCCAGATGTCTAGATTTCGACCGGGAAGTCCAGCTGAAAAGGGAACCTGGCAGTACAAGTCCGGTTCCCCACAGTAACTGGCTTCCACCACCAGGTGGTGGGAAGAGCAGGAGTTGCTGCTGGGAGCCTGGAGGAGCACTCAGGGATGGCTCTGGGGGAGAATAGTATGGGCAGCTCCCCTGTCCTGCCCCAAACACCCTTCTACCCCTGCAGCGTGGCTCTCCCTGCCCCAAGCACCTCCACACCCTAGAGCCCCGCTCAGCTGGCAGGGGGAGGGAGGTGGAGAGAGCAGCAAGTGACAGTGAGCGGGGGAAGAGGAGTGGGGGGCGAGGCCTGGAGGGAAAGAGGCAGAGCCTGGGACGGGGCAGGATCCAGCGCTCAGCGTCCGGTTTTCACAAATGAGAAAGGTGAACAGCCTCTCAGGGAGAGTCTGGAAACAGTTCTTCGAGCCCTCTTTTCATTTCACCCTACTACGAACATACGGATGAGATTTCAGGAGAATATGCCTGATAGTTACCAGAGAGAAGATTCAGCTGGCCTGAATGAATAACACGTTTGAAAGTGCCTTGGTGACTTAGGAGTCCAATTTCTATTTTCAAAGTTGCTTTTGGTGCTTAGGAGCCTAAGTTTGTTTGAAAATGTCTTTTGAAAATAGAATTTAGGGTAAATTTTCAGAAACAGAAAAATCATTTAGGAGCTGAAACCCATTTTAAAAAAAATGTATAAGGAGCTGCTTTTAAAAGCTATTGAGGTGTCTAAAGATGCATATAAGCCTCTAGAGCAGGGGTTGGCAACCTTTCAGAAGTGCTGTGCCGAGTCTTCATTTATTCACTCTAATTTAAGGTTTCGTGTGCCGGTAATATATATTATAGATTTATAGAAAGAGTATATAACTAAACTATTGTATGTAAAGCAAATAAGGATTTTAAAATGTTTAAGAAGCTTCATTTAAAATTAAATTAAAATGGAGAGTCCCCCGGACCGGTGGCCAGGAGCCGGGCAGCGTGAGTGCCACTGAAAATCACCTCGCATGCCGCCTTCGGCACCTGTGCCATAGGTTGCCTACCCCTGCTCTAGAGGGATTTTCAGTATCACTTAGGTGCCTAATTCCCCTTGACTACAGAGGACGTTAGGTGCTACTTAGTTGCTTTTGAAAATCTCAATAGGCCTCTCTCTGCATTTTAAGCTCCTAAATACCTGTGAGAATCTAGCCCTTAACAACTTGCAAAATTGTAAACTATAGGCTCCAAAATCACTAAGGCACTTTTGAAAATGTCACCCAATCTCTCTAAAATGATGAGTCTTCAGGTTTGAGCGGCTTAGTATATTCTGCTGATCATCTAGAGTCTTCCAATAGCAGAAAGGTTGGAAGTGGGGGGGTCTGACTCCGTATCAGGAATACATTGGCAGAGAGCTGCGGAGACGACCGAAGGAAAGTTCTTCTGGTTATCCACACAAAACGACAGGTACAACATATACTGTGCAAAATGCTTTTTCTCCAGCTCTTACACGTTTCCATCTGGCATTTTGTACATTACATCATCCCAGAGGAAGCCAGTCGTGTCTGGTGGTTATAGATGGTGATTCAGGGGGAGGATTTCAGAGATACAAAACAGCCACTGGGAACCTAAGTCCACGAATATGATACAGTTTTGCGGTGACCTAGAATCCTACTTTCGCCGTCTCCGACTCAAAGAATACTTCCAACACACCTCTGAACTACATACTAACCCACAGAATCCTTCCTACCAACGCTATAATAAAAAGGATTCTGCATGGACTCCTCCTGAGGGTCGAAACAACAGACTAGACTTCTACATAGATTGCTTCCGTCACCGTGCACGGGCTGAAATTGTGGAAAAGCAACATCACTTTCCCCATAACCTAAGCCGTGCTGAACACAATGCCATCAACAGCCTCAAGAACAACTCTGACATCATAATCAAACAGGCTGACAAAGGAGGTGCTGTCGTCATCATGAATAGGTCGGAATATGAACAAGAGGCTGCCAGGCAGCTTTCTAACTCCACATTCTACAAGCCATTACCCTCTGATCCCACTGATGATTACCAAAAGAAACTACACCATCTGCTCAAAAAACTCCCTGAGAAAGCACAGGAACAGATCTATACAGACACATGCCTAGAACCCCGACCAGGTGTATTCTATTTGCTACCCAAGATCCATAAACCTGGAAATCCTGGACGCCCCATCATCTCAAGCATTGGTACTTTAACAGCAGGATTGTCTGGCTATGTGGACTCTCTCCTCAGGCCCTATGCTACCAGCACTCCCAGCTATCTTCGAGACACCACTGACTTCCTGAGGAAACTACAATCTATCAGTGATCTTCCAGAAAACACCATTCTGGCCACTATGGATGTGGAAGCCCTCTACACTAACATTCCACACAAAGATGGACTACAAGCCATCAGGAACAGTATCCCCGATAATATCACGGCTAACCTGGTGGCTGAACTTTGTGACTTTGTCCTCACCCACAACTATTTCACATTTGGGGACAATATATATCTTCAAGTCAGTGGCACTGCTATGGGTACCCGCATGGCCCCTCAGTATGCTAACATCTTTATGGCTGACATAGAACAACACTTCCTTAACTCTCGTTCCCTAACGCCCCTACTCTACTTGCGCTACATTGATGACATCTTCATCATCTGGACTCATGGAAAAGAAGCCCTCGAGGAATTCCACCGTGATTTTAACAATTTCCATCCCACCATCAACCTCAGCCTAGACCCCAATCCACACAAGCGGTCCATTTCCTAGACACTACTGTGCTAATAAACGATGGTCACATAAATACCACCCTATACCGGAAACCACTGACCGCTATACTTACTTACATGCCTCCAGCTTCCATCTCGGACACACCACACGATCCATTGTCTACAGCCAAGCTCTAAGATACAACCGTATTTGCTCCAATCCCTCAGACAGAGATAAACACCTACAAGATCTCTATCAAGCATTCTTAAAACTACAATACCCACCTGCTGAAGTGAAAAAACAGATTGACAGAGCCAGAAGAGTACCCAGAAGCCACCTACTACAGGACAGGCCTAAAAAAGAAAATAACAGAACACCACTAGCCATCACCTACAGCCCCCAACTAAAACCTCTCCAGCGCATCATCAAAGATTTACAACCTATCCTTAAAGATGATCCATCACTCTCACAGATCTTGGGAGACAGGCCAGTCCTCACTTATAGACAGCCTCCCAACCTGAAGCAAATACTCACCAGCAACCGCACACCATACAACATAAACACTAACCCAGGAACTTATCCTTGCAACAAAGCCCGATGCCAGCTCTGTCCACATATCCATTCAAGTGACACCATCATAGGACCTAATCACATCAGACACGCCATCAGGGCTCGTACACCTGCACATCTACCAACATGATATATGCCATCATGTGCCAGCAATGCCCTCTGCCATGTACATTGGCCAAACCGGACAGTCTCTACGCAAAAGAATAAATGGACACAAATCTGACATCAGGAATCATAACATTCAAAAACCAGTGGGAGAACACTTCAACCTCTCTAACCACTCAGTGACAGACTTGAAGGTGGCAATTTTGCAACAAAAACTTCAAAACAGACTCCAAAGAGAAACTGATGAACTTGAATTAATATGCAAACTAGATACAATTAACTGTGGCCTAAACAAAGACTGGGAATGGTTGGATCATTACACTAATTGAATCTATTTCCTATGTTAAGTTCTCCTCACACCTTCTATGGGCCATCTTAATTATCACTTCAAAAGTTTTTTTCCTCCTGCTGATGATAGCTCATCTCAATTGTTTAGAATCTGCCTGTTGGTATGCATACTTCCACCTTTTCATGTTCTCTGTATGTATAAATATCCCCTGTCTGTGTGTTCCATTCTGTGCATCCGAAGAAGTGAGCTGCAGCTCACGAAAGCTCATGCTAAAATAAATTTGTTAGTCTTTAAGGTGCCACAAGTACTCCTGTTCTTTTTAAGTCCTATTGACAGTCAATGTGAATTAGGCACCTAATCACCATACATGCCTTTGAAAACAATTTCCCCTCAAATCACTGTTTGTAGCTGGATTTGGACCCACTGATGTGTGGGGAATAAGATCAGTGCTTTGAATTGAAACTGGAAGCAAGTGGAGGAATGGGCCCAGAGGGATGATAAACAAAGACAAACATGATCACACCCTGTAAAGATGTGTCTACAAGAGACAAAGTGCTTGAGGTTATCTACAACATCATAGCTAACCCTGATCTAAGTAGGGTGACCAGATGAGAGGAAGAAAATATCAGGACGCATGTGGGGAGTCACCGGTGGAGCGAACCCCCCACCCCAAAAACGGAGTGTCGCCGGCGGAGCAAAAGAACCCCAAAAAAACACAGTGCGAAATATCGGGACAAACGGCGTTGAGACGTGGGACAAAGGCCTAAAAATCAGGACAGTCCCGATTTTATCGGGATGACTGGTCACCCTAGATCTAAACTGGACCTTGCTCCTAGTTAGCACCTTTTATCACAGTTTAACTGGACAAGGAGAACCCTACACACCACACTAGGGTCAAATTAAATTAGGTTTAAATGTTTGCATGTCAGGGGTTTACACCAGTATAAAGACATTACATTAAAAAGTGATTTGAGGTACAGCTGTACTACACAAATGTTATGGTGGTGTGTAGAGGACGCACACTATATGCCTCTGCTAACATGGGCATAAATAGCAGTGTAGATGGTGAGGCATTGCTTAAGCCAGTAGAGTCACGATATGCCTGAACCCTCTGGGTATAAACCCTACAGAGATGGCTCTATACACCCCCAAGCAGGGCCTCCCCCATCTACACTGCTAAAAATAGCAGTATAGTGTCCTGCTGCCCCCCCCCCCCCCGAGCCTTTCCCCACCACAAATAAAGGCTCCAGAAGTGGGGAAAGGCTCCAGCAGCTCTGCTGCCTTCTTCTGCCGGAGCCTTTTCATTCACCCACCACGGCAGGGACACAGCCTGTGCTGTGTAGCTACAGATGCCCTGCAGGTCGCCCCCAGAGCTGTGCAGTGTAGATGTAGCCATAGCTAAATCAGGCAGTGCTGTGTACAGACCAGGGTTGACACTCTTCCCACACAGAGATACCAACTCTGACTGACGGAACTGCTGGACCATAACAATGGGCACCTACCAGATATTCCTGGCTTTGCATCTCTCCATCTTGTTTCCACTCCAAAAGTTCTTCTCTCTCCTGCATCAGGGTGTTCAATAGGGTTTGAATTTGTTCCTGAGGCAAGAAAAACAATGTTTGGGAGGGTCAGGGGGCTGAGGAGTCTGTCCTCAGATACATTTATGTACATTGCATGTCCCTCTCAGGCTGTCCCCAGACAGTGGTCATGGCAATGTCACAATTGCCTCTTGAGAGGTGGGAGATTCCGGTTCAAATCCCTTCCCCTCAGCAGGGAGAGGGAGAACTTGAACCAGGGGTCTCCCGCCTACCCGGTGAGCGCCCTTCCCCCAGGCTAACTGTTATGAAGAAAGTCTGCTGCCTCCTCCCCAGATGATTTGTGTGGAGTGACACAAGTGCAGAACTCCATCGTGCAAGAAACAGTTTAGATGCCTAAGCCGCCTGACTCCAGGAGAGGGGTTCCCAGGTGTGGATCACAGAGACAGGCACATTCCTACACCAAACTCTGAGGGGGCGGGTCTTAGGACACACCTCTCTCAGCAGCATCTCCCATTGTAATCCTGTCAATTACAGGCCAGTAAGCCCAAAGGCTTGTCCGATAAGTACAGCACTGCAGCTGTACCGATATGTCTGTGCTGCTGCAGCACACGCAGTGGAGACGCTCTATGCCGATGGGAGAGAGCTCTCCCGTCAGCATAATAAACCCACCTCCACGAGTGGCAGAAGCTTAGGGTGGCGGGAGAAGTTCTCCTGCTGACATAGCACTGTGCACATGAACGCTTATGTCACTCAGGGAGGCAGGGCCGGCTCCAGGCACCAGCCCACCAAGCAGGTGCTTGGGGTGGCCCCTGAAAGGGGGCGGCACGTCTGGCTCTTTGGTGGCAATTCAGGGGTGGGTCCCTCAGTCCGTCTCGGAGGGAAGGACCTACCGCCAAATTGCCGCTGAAGAATGAAGCGGCGGCCTTGGAGTTCCCGATCGCAGCTTTTATTTATTTTTGCTTGGGGCGGCAAAAGCTATGGAGCCAGCTATGGAGCTCAGCCTTACAGGCCTGAGCGACATAAGTTTTGGCGACATAGGCTGTATTGCAGACAAAGCCTAATTTCAGTACCAGGCAAATTGGTTAAAACTATAGTAAAGAACCAAATTGTCAGACACAGATGAACATGATTTGTTGGGGGAAGAATCAACACAGCTCTTGTAAAGGGAAATCATGCCTCACCAATCTATTATCAACAAGAATGATCCACTGGATATAGTGTACTTAGACTTTCAGAAAGCCTTTGACAAGGTCCCACACTAAAGTCTCTTAAGGAAACTAAACAGTCATGGGATAAGCGATAACCGATTACTGATCCATGAGATAAGATTAAAATACAGGAAACAAAGGATAGGAATAAATGGTCAGTTGTCACAACGGAGCAAGGTAAATACCAGGTCCCCCCAAGGATCTCTACTGGGACCAGTGCTGTTTAACAGATTCACACTGTAGAGAGTGAATAGGGAAGTTTATTTACCCCTTCACAGAACAGGAACCAGGGGAAATTAACAGGCAACAGGTTTAAAAACAAACGAAAGGAAGGACTTCTTCACGCACCACACACTCAATCCATGGAACACATTGCCAGGGATGCTGTGAAGGCCAAAAGTCTAACTGGGTTCAGAAAAGAATTAGATGAGTTCATGGAGGACAGGTCCATCAATAGCTATTAGCCAAGATGGTCAGGGATGCAACCCCATGCTCCAGAGATCCCTAAACCTCTAACTGCCAAGTGCTGCAGGGCAATGGGCTTAAAGTCATATCCATTTTCCAGCAGTACAGGATACGGTGTTCTGCTCCCATGCAATGACAGGGAGCCGAGCCACTTACAGGGAAGGGAGTTTTGGTAAGAGTGTTTTAAACACTTTTTTTTTAAAAAGTGTATATTAAACTCTGGAGCCTAATGAAAAATTGGGAGAAAGGGACTCCTGGTTAAAAATCCAACACACTCACAAGGTTCATAAATATTGTGTTTGATTGGCATGGGGGAAAAAGGAGCACTTCCGAGGTGCTCCAGTACTGAGACTCAGCATGGTCCTGCGAATCAGCCTTTTTCTTCCTTTAATCTTACTGTGGCATTAATACAGTCCACTTTGTCCTTAAAGCGAGAGGGGCAGACAGCACAGTGGATTCTGCCCTGAGTGGATTGCTCTGTCCAACAGGCCTTTTAAGGTTCCAATCCACTTGGGCTTCATGGGCCCTAGAATGTTGCATCGAGTGTGTGGTTCAAATGGACGCATAAACCCAAAGCAAAACTCTGACGTATGCGTGGGTGGGATGTGAATCACTGGTTCGGGGAGGCTAGACGCCAGTTCAGCCCCTTCTGCCCAAGGCCCCATCCTCACCAGCGCCCCCCCCCCCCTCCCCCCACTGTGACAGCTGGTCCGTCCGCCCCAGAGCACTAGGTAGGCAGCACAGGCCTCAGCGTCCCCAGCCCCAGGCAGCGACAACGCCAGCCCCAGGTGCCCAGAGTCCTGGGCTGCAGGCCAGCTGCCCACTAGCCCCAGCCCAGCGAGTGAGGGAAGAGATGCAGCTCGCTGCTGGGAATCAGGAGGGGTTTGGGGGTGGTGGGTGGGCAGGGCCACGCAGGGCTGTGCCTCCCCCGACTCCCCACTGGGCTGGTCATTCTGCTGCTCCTGAAGCATTCAGCAAGCCAGGGAAAACAAGAATTCATCATCCTGGTTTTTCCTTGAGGAAAAAGTGAAGCAGATTAACCATCATGTTTTAAGCAGAAATCTTTCAGTGCATCTTATACCTCAGAAAGTAACAGGAAACGAACCCACTGAGAACGCTGCTGACAATGGTACGTTACTGCTGCTTCCAGGAGCAGCCAGCGGTCATCAGATATGAAATGCTCAAGTCGGGCACTGGCAAGCACGGCTCTGCCGAAACTCAGCCGTGCTGGGCGGTTTATAATGTGAGTGTAAAGCCATGCCTGACGGGAGCGGTGAGAGGCTGTGTGGCCTAGTGGCTAGAGAACTAGGCTGGGCATTGGGAGGCCAGGGTTTCATTCCTGGTTCTGCTACTGAGCTGTTTTGTGAGCTTGGTCAAATCACTGCCCCTTCCGTGCCCCTCGTCCCTCTTTTTCGCTCGGCGGGGGCGGGGTGCTCCGCCGGGGGCCCGATCAACCGCCTTACCGCTGTCCACGTCCCCACTCCAGCCACGGCCCTGCTCCGGGCCCCTGCTGGGGGGCGGTGGGGGGCGCGGACAGGGGTCAGAGGGGTGTAGCTCAGCACCCCCCACCCCACTCCAAAAACTGTCCCAGCGCCACTGCAGCGACATCTGCTGTGGCCTGGGCTCCCGACGGCCCCGCTCCCGCTCCCAGCCCCGTGCCCAGCCGTGGCCTAACCTTGTGCTCCCGGGCAGCCTCCTCTATGGGGACCACCCTGTGAGCGCGGTGAGCCTGGGACTCCCTGCAGATCACACAGATGAGAACTTGGTCCTGGTTACAGAAGAGTTTGAAAGGCTCCTGGTGCGCGTGGCACAAACCTGCTGCTGCTGCTGCTGCTGCCGCCGGGACACTCAGCTGCTTGGCTATTTCTACCATGTTCCCCAGTTGCCTGTTCGGCCTCAGGGTCCCCTGGGGGAAGGTCTCTCTGCACTGAGGACAGGCGATGTCTGTGCCTGGTCTCGCCCAGCACTGGGCGATGCAGGCTTGGCAGAAATTGTGCCCACAGTCTATAGTCACTGGGTCCTTGAAAAAACTCAGACAGATGGAGCAAGTAGCTTCGTCTCGGAGGCTTTTCAGAGGATTCCCTGCTGCAGCCATGGCTCCCTGCAGACCGTGCAACAGGATAAGTTTCGTTTCCTGCCAGACCCAGCAAACAGCCTTGCAAATCAGATTGCCCAGCTGGGAGCCAATCACGCTCTCCGGCGGGAAATTAAAAACAAACAAACAACCCATCAACAGACACAACACACCAGAAGCTCCTCACCCCCACCCCCCAGAAAAGCCGCCAAACAAGCAAGATGCTACTTAAAGAAATGACTAGGCAATTACATACACAAAGAAGCCAACAGAGGCTTGCTGGGAGCAGGCTTGGCAGCTTTCTTTTCTACATCACAGAATAAACCCAGGCTCAGATTCAGGTTTAAGGCCAAGACCTTTCCGGGTCTCCTTTGTAAAGCACTTTGAGATCTAGTGAGGGACAATGCTATATAAGAGCCTTACTAATCCGCAATAGTTAGAGATCATTTAAGCCTTGACCAATGTATTGCTTCCAAAAACATTATTTGCATTAACTTAACTGTTATAACTCTGGGTTTTCTAGTTATTCATATCAAATATCCAATTCCTTTTTTGCATCTTGCTAAATTACTGGCCTCAAAAACTCCAGGTGCACGAGGAGGCGAGGGAGGCCAGCAGTCACTCTGATGTGGCTCCACAGACAAGCTGCTTTTACAAGGAGCTGCACGTTATCCTCTGCAGTGATGCTGTGCCACCCCCAAGCCCCATGGATACTGGAGGAGTTGGAGTTATGGGCCACCGCAGGGAACCCTGAGGATGAGAATGGGAAACAGGTGAGCAGGGGATCGATTGTTGGATTCAGGGCTTAAATTCAGCTGGAGCTGTCTGGAGCGGAACGCTGGTAAATATTTTCAACCCCCCTGGAGTTTTTATAGCATATTGGAGGAGGGCCTGGGGGGGCTCTGGGAAATGCTCTATAAGAATCTGTGCATCTTGCAGCCCTTCTCCCCCACGCTCTGAGCCATCTGCTCATAGACACCCACCTTTCTACGGCTGGATCGGAGCCGGGCCTGCACAGCCTCTTCTCCCCAGACCCAGGAGATCCACCACCTCCTGTGCAGTGCAGGCCGCAGAGCGTTGGGAGCCTGGAGCCGGCCTGCTCAGCTGGGCAGTTGCTAGGGGAGCTCTCCATGCAGAGCAAGCAGGAAATGGAATTTCAAAATTCCCAGTCCTTAAACAGGAGGGGCTTGTTCCTGTGAACAAGGCTGCTGGGCAGCAGAGCTCAAACTAGTGACCAGAGTGGGTCACAATGGGGCATTGTGGGACACCTCCTGGAGGCCACTTAAGCTGGTGTGGGCAACAGAGCGTCTACACTGCCACTGTGTTGACCTAGGTTGACATAAGTGCTGCACTTCTCTTGGAGGTGGAGCTATTCAGTCGACGTAGTAGGTGAGTTATGTTGGTGGGAGGAACACTGTAGTGTGCAGTATGCTGACATTATTAGGTCTGTGTAAGCTGCCTGACTTTGACCTAACTCTGAAGTATAGACCAGGCCTTAGTTGTTTAAGTCCCTTTGTGCATCTGAGCTGCTCTCTTTGCAGTTCAGTAAACTGGAAGGTTGTGTAAAGGGTCAGGAGAGGCGAGTTATATGGGCCCATGGGGCCCAGGCCCCACCAATAATCCAGGAGCTGGGCTCAGCCCCACCAATGTTTGGGCCCCAGGCCCTGTGCTGGGGGTTCCCGCGTTGCAACACCCGGCGCTCTCACTCACTGCAGCGGCAGCTCCCGGGAGGGGCCTCAAGAGCGACTGGACTCCCAGCCCATTGGCTGGGAACCCCAGCCAATGGGAGCTGCCGGGGGCTGTGCCGAAGCTGCCTGGCCACGCCTCCACAGCAGGGAGGGGGAGCGAGCCACAGGCAGCGGCTGAGCCCTAGGCATTGTGAGCAGCAGCCAGACACAGACGGTGAGCTGTGGGCGGGCAGCCAGACACACACAGCCGGGGAGGGGGGGTTGGTGGGGACAGACACACGCGGTGGGGGGAACGGACGGACACAGCCTGTGAGCTGTGGGGGCAGCCAGACACACACACACACACACACAGCCGGGGGGGGAGGGGGGTTGGTGGGGACAAACAGACACAGCCAGGGGGTTGTGGGTTGTGGGACAGACACACACAGTGGGGGGCAGACAGACAGACACAAGGACACAGCTGGGGGTTGTGGGACAGACAGACACAAGGACACAGCCAGGGGGGTTGTGGGGACAGACAGACGGACACAGCCGGGGGAGTTGTGGGGACAGACAGATGGAGCCGTGGGTGGGGAAAGGAGCAGCAATGGGCACCCCGGGGCTGGTATAAAATACACAGGATGGGGGGGGGCTTCCTGAGGGGACTATAGCAACACCCCCTGCAGAGCAGACTCAGGTTGCAGCTGGCTCCGCCCATCACAGCCCCCTGCCCCACAGAGACCCACGCAACCCTCTGCCCCCTCGAGAGACTCCCAATGACCCCTGTGCCCCTGTCACTCCTCTCCAAAGAGTCCTCCCCTTTGTGCCAGCCCACTCCCCTCCCCCACTGCCTCCCCTCCTCCAAAGCTCCCTACAATCTCCCCCTTTGCCTTCCGCCCCCCCCAGCCCAGCCCATTCCATTGGCCGGGAGGCTCCCAGTCTAGTAGCTAGCAGGGCCCATGGGAGCTGCACCTGAGGCAGGGTGCCTGCCTGCAGATGCAGACCTGCCTGGCTGTGCCTCCACAGCACAGGGAGGGGGAGCCACAGGTGAGCAAGCCCTGGTCATCATCATCATCACAGGCCCAGTAATTCTCTGGATATTTAATTTCACTGAGGCAAAATGTGTGCAATTTTATGGGTTGAATGATTGAATGACAAAATACCCACCTGCCTGCATTGTCCGTCACTAAGTTCAGTAATTTTGTCAAGTGTTTGTTGCACAACATGGTGGTGCCTACCCCTACCTTGTGCTTCAGGGGGTGATGGGGTCAGGGCAGCCTGTTATAGAACTACCTGATTAGTAATTGGATATGTTGGCTGGCATCTTTTTTAGTAATTGGATATGTTTGCTCCCCCTGATGTTAGAACCTGGCTACACCACTGGGGAGGGGAGCTTCCTAGACCTGTGCAGCTGGGGCTTAGGTGAATTTTGTGATACTGTGCCCCTTCCCAGCTACCACCCTGCAGTCCCCACTCCTGCACCATGCTGGGCAAGGGGCAGCCCCATCCCCAGTGAGGCTATGGTGAGGGGTGGCAGCAGGGGAGGCCACACGTGATGGCAACCTCCCCCCTCGGTACCCACCACAGGGGAGCTGAGTGGGCTTTCTGGACCTGAGAGAGACCCTAGGAGCATGTGCAGTGAACTGTGGGGGAGAGGAGGGGTCCCTCCCCTGGAGCTTGCTGCTGCCAGGGAGGGTGGAGGGGAGTCCTCTTTGGCCCTAGCCCTGGGGCAGCCTGTCTGCACCCCAAGTTCCTTATCCCCAGCCCTGCCCCAGAGTCCTCACCTGACCGGAAAAACACGCAACTTAAATTTGGTGGTCAGTTTAGAGTATCATAGAATATCAGGGTTGGAAGGGGCCTCAGGAGGTCATAAGGTCCAACCTCATGCTCAAAGCAGGACCAATTCCCAACTAAATCATCCCAGCCAGAGCTTTGTCAAGCCGGGCCTTAAAAACCTCTAAGGAAGGAGATTCCACCACCTCCCTAGGTAACCCATTCCAGTGTTTCACCACCCTCCTAGTGAAAAAGTTTCTCTTAATATCCAACCTAAACCTCCCCACTGCAACTTGAGATCATTACTCCTTGTTCTGTCCTCTGCTACCACTGAGAACAGTCTAGATCCATCCTCTTTGTAACCCCCTATCAGGTAGTTGAAAGCAGCTATCAAATCCTCCCTTATTCTTCTCTTCTGCAGACTAAACCATCCCAGTTCCCTCAGCCTCTCCTCAGAAGTCATGTGCTCCAGCCCCCTAATCATTGTTGTTGCCCTCCACTGAATTTTCCAATTTTTCCACATCCTTCTTGCAATGTGGGGCCCAAAACTGCACGTAGTACTCTAGATGAGGCCTCACCAATGTTGAATAGAGGAGAATGATCATGTCCCTCGATCTGCTGGCAATGCCCCTACTTATACAGCCCAAAATGATGTTAGCCTTCTTGACAAAGGCCAGAGGAGGGAGTGTTAGTGCCTGTGTGGACTTCTGAGAAGTGCATGGGGTGGAAGGAGATGCTGGGATGCTCTGGAACCACTCCTTCAAAGCCAGTCAGGACTCTGGGGGAGCCTCCTCTCTGAGCAGACTGTCTCCAGGGCAAGAAGCTTACACCTTCCTGGGTCTGACCTCAGAGCATTCAGCATGCCCTTCCACACCATGCACTTTCCGCAGTGAGTCCGCCCAGGCGGGGTCCTGGGGCAGCCAGAGGTCCCTGCACCCCAACTCGGCAGTCAGACGTGACTCTCAGCCAGACTGTAAAACAGAAGGTTTATTAGATGATGGGAACACAGTTTAAACAGAGCTTGTTGGTACAGAAAACAGAACCCCTCGGTCAGGTCCATCTTGCGGGGTGGGGAGCCCAGAACCAAGTTCTGAGTCTCTCCCCATTTCCCCAGCCAGCTCCAAACTGACACTCCCTTCTCTGGCCTCTGTGTCACTTCCGGACAAGGAGGCCACCTGATCTCTTTGTCCCCAACACCTTCAGTTGGCATCTTGCAGGGGAAACTGAGGCACCCACACAGTATTCAGAGAAAATATTAAGAACATTCCCACTTCATCACAACAGGTACAACAAAATATAATACTGTATATTGAAGTAGGCAAGTGCTGCTTCTGACTTTCCACTTTAATTGACCCTTGTAATCTTGTGGCGCTGACGCGTTGTAGCTTCATTTTATATCGGCTTACAGGGCGGGAGCGGGGGGGCACCACCATTTTGGGCCCCACCAAAAATTATACAAACCTGCCGCCTATGTAAAGGGTAGGGGGGAAATGACATCTAATTAAATCCATTTATTGGCTTTCAGAGGCACAGTTTTAAGTATGATCTTGGAGACCAAAAAGAAATGAAAGGGAAGAAAGTCCAAGACCAGAAGATAGAAATAAACTTTATTCTGTAAATTTTCTCATCTGAATCTACAGCATCCAAATAACTAAACAGAGCAAAATAGGAGCATTGAGCTAGGGAACTGGGGGGTGGCTATGCAGAACATCACTATGCTTGTTACATTCATAAGTAAAGAGCAGAGGACTTTGATGGATGACCCTGATTGAGTCAGAACTTAGGCCAGGTCTACAATGTAAACTTACTTTGGTACAACTGTCACTCAAGGGTGTGAAAATCCACACCCTTGAGTGACACAGTCATACCAACAGAACTCCCGGTGTAGACAGCGGCACGTTGACGGGAGAGCTTCTCCCCTTGCCATAGCTACCGCCTCTTACAGAGGTGGATTAATTACACTGATGGGAGAAGCTCTCCTGTTGGCATAGCAGCGTCTTCACTTAAGTATTACAGCAGCACCAGTGTGTTTGTGCCGCTGCAGCATTTTAAGTGTAGACCTGCCCTAAGACAGGCAGGCTCTGCTGTGACCCTGGGAGTGGCTCCTGGTTGGCCAGTCTGTGTGTGCCTGGAGGATCACAGAGTTACAGAGACAGGCATGGAAAAGGGTTGAGAAACTCCTGTCACCAGTATAATGCTGAGCAATTCAATCTTGTCCTCTCTCATCACCAATTTATTGTAAGTCTTGCAGCACTCAGTGTTTTTCTTACAATCCCAGCTGCTGGAGTAGATAGATTTGAGGGAGCTCAGATTATATTACAGATACATTTCCAGCCTTCATGTTTGTGTAGAAAAGGATTAAGAGAGACATGATTTTGGGGAGCCTGACACATCATTTTCATAGGCTGGCAATGTGTGATAGCCATAATTTATCTATTTCCCACATCTTTGCTCTATATTAGATATCTCATATTGAGTGTGATACCCACTCCTCCGTCACAGTTTTAATCCAATAGATCATAGTGATAACCAACAAATTGTTTCCGATATTTGACACACCGGCTCCCAAAGAAGGGGACGATCTTCCCAGTGAAAGAGCATGTGAAAGTAAAGATTGGCTCTCTGCCAGAAGATGTAACGTCATAAAATGTAACTTTCTCCCCTTCATAATCCAGATAAACCACAACGTTACTGGGGCTACGATGTAGGTCCAGAGCAGTCTTAGGGGAGGTGAGGGCCCAGTACTCATTCCCTGTACTCTGCAAAGCCCAGACCCCCTCCTCTGGTGTACAGCTTATCGCTCCCTCGTGTGTCACAGACTCTTTGGCAATGCCCAAAACCCAAAGATGTTTGTTCCCCACCTCCACTTCCCAGTAACATCTCCCTGAGGTGAAGCCCTTAGAGCCCAGCACACAGGCAGCAGGGTAAAACCTGTTCTGTTTCTCCAGAGATTTTGTGTGTTGGTATTTGTATATCACACTCTCATCTGTGGATATGATGGAACAGCGATTTGCCAGATCTGGATCCAGAGTGGCCTGCACTGCAAAAGGGGAGAGAGACACAGGAGGAGAGTATTATGGTCTGTCCTCACTGCAGAGGTAATGCAGGCTCTTACATAGCTGCTAACCCTGATGCCCTTCCTGTCCAGACAAACCCCTCACCTGAGTTCAGTGGCGCTTTCCAGCCAGGCCAGTTGGCTTGGATGGGGAGCTGAGGTACAGCCGGGTTCTACTTTCACTCGGGCTCGTGATCTGCCCACTTTGCAGCGAGGACGCAGGCTGAACCACTCTAGTAAAAAGCCTTCAGAAGCTTTTTCTAAAAATTAATCCTGAGATTTTAATTAATAATTGTAGGAAAATATCCTCATGGAAACTTACCATCTTTCTCCGCCTTTGAGATCAGAAAGCTCAGTTGATAGGGCAGGGTCTCTGGAGAAAGAAAAGAGCAGAGGAGAGGTTCTCCCTTTCTGGTAGGAAAACAGACTCATGAAAACTTAGGGCTGGCTGGATTCACACACAAACAGGCGAGGTGACGCTCAGCATCACAACATCCAACATTTAGGCCCTTGGACAGTCACTGTGATTCACAAAGCCTGAGTCAGGCGCCCTGTACCATGAACAGGGACAGAGATGCGCCTTGGGATGGGATTCACAAAAGCCAGCATGCTAGGTGACTCCCTGCTTATGCCAGCCAGCTGGAAGTACCATAGTGAGGGGTTGTGCTAGGCCCCGGCCCTCTCAGGGTGTTCGTAGCATGGTAGGTGCCTCCCTTTGCATGGGTGCCCTCATGCTCTCCTGTGGGAGATGTTCCACTGGGGATAATCAAAGATTCAGTGGGGGGGGGGGGGGGGGGGAAGAACTAATTAGAATGTCTCTGTAGCCCGGTGGCTAGAGCATCCCTCTGGGAGGTGGGAGACCCAGAAGCCTGTCCCCCTGCTCAATATTTAACACGGGAGACAGAGGGAGGCCCACATCAGACCCCTGTTAGAAGCCCTTCTTCCCCTCTCGGGGACTGGGGATTTCCCACATACCAGGTGAGTATCCTAACTGGAGATCACTGTAGCATGAACCCAGATAACTGTTAAGTTACCTTTGAATTTCTTCAGAGTCTCCTGCAGACAAACATTTCTTTGGGAAGAGACGCCGACTCTCTCTCTCAGGTCCTCTGGCACTGCCACTGGTTTCTCGAACTTCAGCTTCTCACACCTAGAGGGAAAAAACCCCAAACACTCTCTAAATCTTTTCTGTCTTTTGTGAGAATGAGCTACCAGAGGCTGCTCTCTCGTGGGCTCATTGTGAGCCTCTGACTCCCACTGGTGAGTCAAATGCCTTCCTCACTGGAGTATTTAAATGCCTAGATCCTCAAATGGGAGTTAGAGAGTAAGGGGTCCACAAGCTGCCCCCTCAGAAAGAAGGGCCTAATCTTGTGGGAAAGGATGCTCCAGTAGTTACCTGGTTGCTGTAGGACTCTGGAAACCTACGTTCCACTCCCTTCTCTGCCACAGCCTCCCTGCATGACCTTCGGCAAGTCACTTAAGGCCTGATTTTTAAAAGGTCAGTCCTGGGATTTTCAAAAGCATCTAAACCAAGCTAGGCTCCCAACTGCCACTGATTGCAATGGGAGGTGCCTAACTCGCTTAGCCGCTTTGGAAAATTCCACCAAGTGCCTAGCTACATATCAGGTGTCTAAATACCCTGCAAAATCTGACCCTGGGGGTCCAATCCCCTTCCAACATCGTGATGCGTAAGGGGGAGTGCAAAGGAGCTACGTACCTGCTCCAGGTGCTTCTGATGTCCTAGAAGAGAGAAAGGGGCGGGGAAGAGTGCAGCCCCACGTGCCACAAGCTGGGGATCACTCCTGCTCTGGAGATGGATGACTCACTTTGCCGTCCCTAGTCGAGCTCTACATGCAGTTCTTTGTAGTTGCACCTTTAAAAGTCCATTCACAGACTTCGATGGACTGGGACCCCTAAGCACGCACCACGACTGTGGGTTTTCTCCTTCTGAATTCTATTTTGCCTGTGCCAATGGCACTTCCTCAAACAGATTCATCAGACACATGAATCCCGGACTTCCACATGCAACTGCTGTGTCCAGAGTATTTGCCTTTCTCCATGTATGTAATTCTAGTCAGCAATTCTGAAAGCTGGATTCACTCCCGTTTCTTAATAGGCCCTGCAAAGAACTTTGTTTTCCTAATCTCCCACTTCCTAGAAACTGGAGTTGTGCCTTTTACTGCTTCCAGATCATTAGGGCCCTTCATTTTCCGTTTTTATTGTAGTTCGTTTTTCCTGAGAATTTATCAATGTTTATTACCACAACAAAAACAGGTGAAAAATCAGTGCAAAAAAGCTTAACTTTTCTGGGTAAATATCTGGGTTTGTTTTGGTGGATGGAAAGACGGGAAAAAAGTATTCAGTAGATTAATGCTTTGAATTCCGTTCATCACTGCAGTTTGCTTCAGAACTAAAACAGAACTCAAAACACAATGCCCCTCTGAGTTTAAGAAAACACTAGATCTGTAATCCCCAAATAAAACTTTTCATTTGAACCAACAGTTTACTGGTGTAGACTTAGAACTATTGGCTTATAAATATTCACATTTGATAATTGGGCCACCCCATTTGCAGTGCATACACTCAACTTCACCCTTGGCTCCTGTTTTTGTTTCTTTAACACTTATGAATACTTCCTTGTGTTCTGAAACGTATTCTGCTACAGATTTTTATTTTCTTCCCATTTTAGTGCGTCAGATCTTTAACCCATTGTCTTAACAGTTTGAAACGTGTACGTGGTGGGTGAGATTCATCAGTACGTTCAGATGCACATGCACTACAGAGCTTTTGTGCCTGCCTGTTGATTTATTGTGTGTATCTTCTAGACAGGGCCGGCTCCAGACCCCAGCGCGCCAAGCGTGCGCTTGAGGCGTCATTTTGCCGGCAGGGTGGCAGGTGGCTCCGGCGGACCTTCCGCAGTCATGCCTGTAGGAGGTCCACCGGAGCAGCGGGACCAGCAGACTTCCCGCAGGCATGACTGTGGAGGGTTCGCTGGTTCTGCGGCTCCGGTGGATCTCCCGCAGGCATGCCCGCGGATACTCCACCGGAGCCGTGAGACCAGCACGCCCTCCGCAGGCACGTCTGCAAGAGGTTCCCTGGAGGTACGGGACCGGCGCCCGGCAGCGCGCCCCCTGTGGCCTGCCGCCCTGCTTGGGGCAGCCAAATTCCTAGAGCCGCCCCTGCTTCTAGAAGAGTGGTAGGCAAACTACGGCCCGCGGGCCACATCTGGCCCCTGAGCTGCCAGCTGGGGAGGCTGGCCCCTGACCTCTCTCCTGCTGTCTCCCCTCCCCTGCCGCCACACAGGCAGCACTCTGGGCAGCGGTGTTGTGCATGCCTGCTGAGCAGCAGGGCAGCATGTCTGGCTCCAGCTGCGTGGCGCAGCTGCCAGACATGCTGCTCTGAGTGGCCTGGTAAGGAGGCCAGGGCCGAGGGGTTGGATAAGGGGCAGAAGGTCCCGGGGGCAGTCAGGGGACAGGGAGCTGGGGGCGGTTGGATGGGGCAGAGGTTCTGGGGGGTGGTCAAGAAACAGGTGGGGGTTTGGATAAGCGTTGGAGTCCTGGGGGGCCTGTCAGGGGGCGAGGGTGTGGATTGCGGTCAGGGCAGTCTGGGGACTGGGAGCAGAGGGGGTGGATAGGGGGTGGGGTTCCGGGGGGCGGTTAGGGATGGGGGATTCCAGGTGGTGGTGGTTAGGGGACAAGGAGCAGGGAGGGTTGGAGGTTCTCGGGGGGCAGTCAGGGTGTAGGAAGTGTGAGGAGGTGGATAGGGGGTGTGGCCGAGGCTGTTTGGGGAGGCACAGCCTTCCCTACCCAGCCCTCCATATAATTTTGCAACCCCAATGTGGGACTCGGGCCATAAACTTTGCCCACCCCTGTTCTAGAACAATACGTTCTTACTTCAGCAGGCAGCTTTGCATATACACACTGACTAATGTATTATTGGAATACAGAGATCTCATGCAACGTATTGTATGTTTTATATATTTGAAGGATACAAAAGTAGGATGAAAAAAAAAAATGACTACTACTTCTTTTAAAACCCGGGAATTTTTTGGTAAAAATTGGTTTAAACTGAAAACAAAGGGGCTTATGTATGATGTATCAAAAAGGCCTGCGACATCTGCCTTTAAAACAGCAAAACTGTTTCCACACTGGAAATATTAGAAATGTCAAATGTTGTTTTCCCTCGCTTTGCTAACGGACACGCTGACAGTCTCCATTGTGGAGTGGGAGCTCTCCAAGAACTTAGTAAACGCCAAAGTTAATCGCTCAGAATCTCTCCCTTCCCTGGGCAGGGATCTGGGTGTCTCTAACTGTCTCACCTGCAGAAATTCACTCATTGGCTGCTGACACTTCTCTTCTATCTCACTGATCAAGTCACTGAGCCGGGAAATCTCCTCAGACAGTTTGGTGACATTTTCATCCTGTAGCTTCACAATTTCCTTGTCCAGCTCTTCCAGCCGGGCCAGCAGGAGTCGCTCTTGTTCCTCCAGGAATTGCCGCAGTTGCTCAAATTCAGACACAATCTTCTGCCTCTCAGCTTCTATCTTTCCCTGTAACGAAGGGACAAACAGGGAAAGGACAGGTCAGGGACTAGGGTTGCCACATGTCCAGATTTCAACCGGGAAGTGCAGTCGAAAAGGGAACCTGGCAGTACAAGTCCGGTTCCCCACAGTAACTGGCTTCCACCACCAGGGGCTGGGAAGAGCAGCAGTTGCTGCTGGGAGCCTGGAGGAGCACTCAGGGATGGCTCTGGGGGAGAATAGTACGGGCAGCTCCCCTGTCCTGCCCCAAACACCCTTCTACCCCTGCAGCGTGGCTCTCCCTGCCCCAAGCACCTCCACACCCTAAAGCCCCGCTCAGCTGGCAGGGGGAGGGAGGTGGAGAGAGCAGCAAGTGACAGTGAGCGGGGGAAGAGGAGTGGGGGGCGAGGCCTGGAGGGAAAGAGGCAGAGCCTGGGACGGGGCAGGATCCAGTGCTCAGCATCCGGTTTTCAGAAATGAGAAAGGTGAACAGCCTCTCAGGGAGACAGTCTGGAAACAGTTCTTCGAGCCCTCTTTTCATTTCACCCTCCTATGAACATACGGATGAGATTTCAGGAGAATATGCCTGATAGTTACTAGAGAGAAGATTCAGCTGGCCTGAATGAATAACATGTTTGAAAGCGCCTTGGTGACTTAGGAGTCCAATTCCTATTTTCAAAGTTACTTCTGGTGCTTAGGAGCCTAAGTTTCTTTGAAAGTGACTTTTGAAAACAGAACTTAGGGTAAATTTTCAGAAACAGAAAAATCATTTAGGAGCTGAAACCCATTAAAAAAAAATGTGTGAGGAGCTGCTTTTAAAAGCTATTTAAGTGTCCAAAGATGCATATTAGCCCCTACAGGGATTTTCAGTATCACTTAGGTTCCTAATTCCCCTTGACTACAGAAGGTATTAGGTGCTACTTAGTTGCTTTTGAAAATCTCACTAGGCCTCTCTCTGCATTTTAAGGTCCTAAATACCTGTGAGAATCTGGCCCTTAACCACTTGCAAAACTGTAAACATTAGGCTCCAAAATCACTTAGGCATTTTCAAAAATGTCACGCAATATCTCTAAAATGATGAGTCTTCAGGTCAGAGTGGCTTAGTATATTCTGCTGAACATCTAGAGTCTTCCAATAGCAGAAAGGTTGGAAGGGGGGGGTCTGACTCCGTATCAGGAATACATTGGCAGAGAGTTGTGGAGACAACTGAAGGAAAGTTCTGCTGGTTATCTACACAAAACGCCAGGTACAACATATACTGTGCAAATGCTTTTCTCCAGCTCTTACATGTTTCATCTGGTATTTTGTACATTACATTGTCGCAGAGGAAAGCAGTCGTTTCTGGTGGTTATAGATGGAGATTCAGGGGGAGGATTTCTGAGATACAAAACAGCCACTGGGAACCTAAGTCCTATTGACAGTCAATGTGAATTAGGCACCTAATCACCCATATGTGCCTTTGAAAACAATCCCTTCAAATCAGTGTTTGTAGCTGGATTTGGACCCACTGATGTGTGGGGAATAAGATCAGTGCTTAGAGTTGAAATGGAAACCAGTGGAGGAATCAGCCCAGAGGGAAGATAAACAAAGACAAACATGATCACACCCTGTAAAGGTGTGTGGACAAGAGGCAAAGCACCTGAGGTTATCTGGGAGTTATCGAATACATTACAGCAGGGGTAGGCAACCTATGGCACGCGTGCTGAAGGCGGCACACAAGCTGATTTTCAGTGGCACTCACACTGACCGGGTCCTGGCCACCAGTCTGGGGGGCTCTGCATCTTAATTTAATTTTAAATGAAACTTCTAAACATTTTTAAACCTTATTTACTTTACATACAACAATAGTTTAGTTATATATTACAGACTTCTAGAAAGAGACCTTCCAAAAAGGTTAAAATGTATTACCAGCATGCGAAACTTTAAATTAGAGTGAATAAAATGAAGACTCGGCACAGCACTTCTGAAAGCTTGCCGACCCCTTCATTAACTTCAGTCTTGCTCATAGTTAGCACCTTTTAGCTCAATTTATCTGGACAAGGTGAACCCTACACACCACACTAGGGTCAGATTAAATTAGGTTTACAATGTTTACATGTCAGGGGTTTACACCAGTATAAAGACATTACTTTAAAAAGTGATTTGAGGTACATTTGTAGTACACAAATGTAGAGGATGTACACTATATGCCCCTGCTAACATGGGCAGAGATAGCAGTGTAGATGGTGAGGCATTGTTTAAGCAAGTAGAGTCGCAATATGCCTGAACCCTATGGGTATAAACCCTACGGACATGGCTGTCTACACGCTCAAACAGTGCCTTCCCCATCTATACTGCAGTCTCCCGCTGCTTCCCCAGTGCCGGAGCCTTTCCTCACTGCTGGAGCCTTTCCCCACCACAGGTAAAGGCTCCAGAAGCGGGGAAAGGCTCCGGCAGCTTTGCTGCCTCCCCCTGCTGGAGTCTTTTATTCACACATGTAGCTACACATGACAGCGTGGACATAGGAGCCGACTCCATGGGTGCTCCAGGGCCAGAGCATCCACAGAAAAAAATTAGTGGGTGCTGAGCACCCACCGGCAGCTCCCCGTGGCCCCGCCCCACCCCCCTGCTCCAGCTCACCTCTGCCTGCTCCACGAGAGCACCGCCGCATCTCTGCTTCTCCTCCTCCCAGCTCTTGCGCCGTGACACAGCGGATTCGCTGGGCAGGGAGGGAGCGGGAGGAGAGGGAACGCTGCATGCTGCAGGAAGAGGCGGGGTCAGGGTGGGGATTTGGGGAAGCGATCAAATAGGGGCAGGGAGGGGGCGGAGTTAGGGCAGGGACTTTGGGGACGGGGTTGGAATGGGGTCGGGGCTGGGGCGGGGTCAGGCAGGGCATGCGGGCACTCACTGGCGCCGGAGAAAGTTGGCACCACTGAGCGTGGACACAGCCTGCTTTTCAATGTGCTGAGTAGCAACACATACCTTTCAGGTCGCACCCAGCGGTGTGCCGAGAAGAAGTAGCCATAGCTAAATCAAATCAGTGCAGAGTATAGACAAGAGCTGACACACTCCCCACACAGAGAAATATCAACCCTGACTGATATAACTGCTGGACCATCACAATGGGAACCCACCAGATATTCCTGACTTTGCGTCTCTCCATCCTGTTTCCACTCCAGAAGTTCTTCTCTCTCTTGCTTCAGGGTGTTCAGTCGGGGTTGAATTTGATCCTGAGGCAAGAAAAACAATGTTTGGGAGGGTCAGGGGCTGAGGTGTGTGTCTTCACAGCTACATTTATGTACATTGCATGTCCCTCTCAGGCTGTCCCACAGACAGTGGTCATGGCAATGTCACAATTGCCTCTTGAGAGGTGGGAGATTCCAGTTCAAATCCCTTTCCTCAGCAGGCAGAGGGAGAAATTTAACCAGGGGTCTCCCACATACCAGGTGAGCACCTTTCCCCTAGGCTAACCATTATGAGGAAGGTCTGCTGCCTCCTCCCCGGCCATTTTGTGTGGAGTGACACAAGTGCAGATCTCCATCATCCAAGAAACGGCTTAGATGCCTAAGCCGCTTGACTCCAGGAGAGGGATTCCTAGGTATGGATCACAGAGACAGGTGCATTCCTACACAAAACTCTGAGGGGGGCGGGGCTTAGCATACACCCCTCTCAGCAGCATCTCCCATTGTAATCCTGTCAATTACAGGCCAGTAAGCCTAAGGGCTTGTCGATAAGTACAGCTCTGCAGCTGTACCGCTACAGCTGCGCCACTGCAGCACGTGCAGTGGAGACGCTCTATGCCGATGGGAGAGAGCTCTCCTATCGGCATAATAAACCTACCTCCACGAGCAGCAGCATCTTAGGGTGGCGGGAGAAGCTCTCCTGCTGACATAGCACTGTGCACATGAATGCTTTTGTCACTCAGGGAGGTTAAATATTCACAACCATGAACAACCGTAAGTTTTGGCAACATAGGCTGCATTGCGGACAAAATGGCAGCTGAATTTCACTGTTGATAAATGCAAAGTAATGCACATTGGAAATCATAATCCCAACTATAGATATAAAATGATGTGGTCTAAAGGAGCTCTTACCACTCATGGAAGAGATTTTCGACTCATCTCTGAAAACATCTGTTCATAAAAGCTAACAGAATTTTAAGAACCATTAGGAAAGTGATAGATAATAAGAGAGACAATATCACAGTGCCACTATATAAATCCATGGTACATCTTGAATACGTCATACAGTTCTATTGGCCCCATTTCAAACAAGATAGATTGGAATAGGAAAACGTACAGCGAAAGGAACAAAAATCATTAAGGGTAAGGAACAGCCTCCATATAAGGAGAGATTAAAAAGATGGAGAGTTCAGCTTGGAAACAGACAATTGGGGTGGGGATGTGATAAAGGTCTATAAAATCATGGATGGTGTAGAGACTGAATAGGGAAGTTTATTTACCCCTTCACATTACAGGAGCCAGGGGAAATGATCAGGCTGCAGGTTTAAAAACAAACAAAAGGCAGTACTTCTTCACGCAACACACGATCAATCCATGGAACACATTGCAAGGGATGCTGTGAAGGCCAAAAGTATAACTGGGTTCAGAAAAGAATTAGATGAGTTCATGGCGGACAGGTCCATCAATAGCTATTAGCCATGGTCAGTGATGCAACCCCATGCTCCAGAGATCCCTGAACCTCTGACTGCCAGATGCTGGGACCAGATGACAATGGATGGATCTTTTGATAATTGCCCTGTTCTCTTCAGTCCCTCTGGGACACCTGGCATTGGCCACTTTCAGAAGACAGGATACTGGGCTAGATGGACCTTTGGTCTGACCCAGTGCAGCCGTTCTTATGTCCTTAGTGATTTTCTAGGTGCCTAAAAGTTAGGCATTGCAATGCTGAGCAGCACAACACCCAAGTCCCTTTGGAGATTCAGGACGAAATCTCCTTTGAAAATGAGACTTTGGCTCTAAAGTCAGTTGGGGCTTTTGAAAATGTGCTCCAAGGATCTTCTTCTGTAATTCACCGGGAGGGGTTTGAGGTGTTGCAGAGCCACAGAGGATCTAAAAGCACAGCTCCCATCCATTTCAATAGAATCTGGGCGTCTGAGCCCTGCATTACTTCTATGCTGTATGTGTCATGCTGCCAGGAAACAGAGAGGCCTTGGGGGCCCCAGACCTGATGTAGAGGCTTAGGGACTTTGTCCAGACGGCCCTTTGCCTGCAGCGAATCCTCCAAGTGCTGCAGGGCAATGGGTTGAAGTCGTATCCATTTTGCAGCAGCTTAGGATAGGTGTTGTGCTCCCATGCAATGAGAGGGAACAGTATATGAAGAGATCTGGATGTCACAGAATGAAAGCTGAGCAACTTACAGGAAGGACATTTTGGTAAGAGTGTTTAAAATACTTTAAAAAAAGTGTATATTAAACTCTGGTGCCTAATGAACACTTGGGAGAAAGGGACTCTGGTTAAAATCCAACACACTCACAAGGTTCATAAATATTATGTTCAATTGTTTGGCATGGGGAAAAGGAGCACTTCCAGGTGCTCCAGTACTGAGACTCAACACGGTCCTGGGAATCAACCTTTTTCTTCCTTTAATCTTATTGTAGCACTAATACAGTCCACTTTGTCCTTAAAGCAAGAGTGGCAGACAGCACAGCTGATTCTGCCCTGAGTGGATTGCTCTGTCCAACAGGCGCTTTAAGGTCCCAATCTACTTGGGCTTCATGGGCCCTAGAATGTTGCATTGAATTTGTGGTGCAAATAGATGCATAAACCCAAAGCAAAACTCTAAAGCATGCATGGGTGGATGTGAACCCCTGCCTCAGGAGGCTAGCTGCCAGTTCAGCCCCTTCTATCTGAGGCCCCACTCCTCCCATGCACTGTGACAGCCGGCCCTCTGCCCCATAGCACCGGGTGAACAGGCAGTGCAGCTCTCAGCTGCAGACCTAGGTGTGCCAGGCCAGCCCCCTGCTAACTCCCACCTGGCCACGGGGGACCAGATGCAGCAGGCTGGCGGGATGCAGGAGGGGGCCTGGGAGTGGAGGTGGGGCCGTGCCATGCAGGGCTGTGCCTTCCCTAACTACCTGCTCTGCTTCTGGAGCAGCACAGTGACCAGCATTCAGCAAGCCAGGAAAACAGGAATTCATCATCCTTCAGAAAGTAGCAGTAAACAAACCCATTGTGAATGCTGCTGACAATGTGTTACTTTACTGCTGCTTCCAGGAAGCAGCCAGCAGTCATCAGATATGAAATGCTCAAACTGGGCACTACGCCAAGCACTGGCTCTGTCAAAACTCAGCCGTGCTGAGCGGTTTATAATGTGATTGTAAAGCCCTGCCTGACAGGAGCGGTGAGAGGCTGTGTGGTCTAGTGGCTAGAGAACTAGGATGGGTATTGAGAGGCCAGGGTTTAATTCCTGGTTCTGCTACTGAGCTGTTTTGTGAGCTTGGTTAAGTCACTGCCCCTTCCATGCCTCTCTGTCCCTCCCAGTCCTTTGTGTTTGTCTGTGAGGGTGCCCACAGATCAGGCCCTGCAGGTGACAGAGGCAGGAGAACACCTGTCTTCACCCAGCTCATGGGTTGGCAGGAAATAGGCAGCCAGATAGATGCCTCTAGAGGTAGTAACACAGGTACTGAGAGAACTTGGACCTGAATACACAGGCACTGAGTGAGTTTGGGCTCCTACAGGGCTTGGCAGTAGCTCTGGGGATTGCAGTAGAGCCATTTAGGTGCCAAAACCCCAGCTGTATGCACCTCACTCTGGAGTTTAGGCACTTAAGTACCTTTGTGAATCCCAAGCCTTCGGCTCCCTCGCCTGCACTTTGCCCACCTTGACTGGTTAGACCAGTGGTCCCCAAACTGTGGAGCGGGCCCCCCGGGGGAATTCAGGGGGCCATGGTGGGGCTCAGGCCAGCCCCCAGGGGGCAGGGGAGTGCCAGCCACACATAGGCGCAGGAAGTAGGGGTGCATAGGGTGCTGAAGCACCCCCAGCTTTTGCTTTGGGCATCCGGGCTGCTGGCCTGGGGGAGCTCTCAGCTGCCTTACCGCTGTCCACGTCCCCCCTGCCCTCCCGGAGCCACAGCCCTGCTCCGGGCCCCAGCTCGGGGGGGCGGTGGGGGGCGCGGACAGGGGTAAGAGGGGTGTAGCTCAGCACCCCCCACCCCACTCCAAAAACTGTTCCAGCACCACTGCAGCCACATCTGCTGTGGCCTGGGCTCTGCTTCCGGCCCCGCTCCCTGCTCAGCCATGGCCTACCTTGTGCTCCCGGGCAGCCTCCTCTATAGGGACCACCCTGTGAGCGCGGTGAGCCTGGGATTCCCTGCAGATCACACAGATGAGAACTTGGTCCTGCTTACAGAAGAGTTTGAAAGGCTCCTGGTGCACGTTGCAAAAACCTCCTGCTGCTGCCGGGACACTCAGCTGCTTGGCTATTTCTACCATGTTCCCCAGTTGTCTGTTCGGCCTCAGGGTCCCCTGGGGGAAGGTCTCTCTGCACTGAGGGCAGGAGATGTCTGTGTCTGGTCTCGCCCAGCACTGGGCAATGCAGGCTTGGCAGAAATTGTGCCCGCAATCTAAAGATACTGGATCCTTAAAAAAACTCAGACAGATGGAGCAAGTAGCTTCGTCTCGGAGGCTTTTCAGAGGATTCACAGCTGCAGCCATGGCTCCCTGCAGACCGTGCAACAGGATAAGTTTCGTTTCCTGCCAGACCCAGCAAGCAGCCTTGCAAAGCAGATTGCCCAGCTGGGAGCCAATCACGCTCTCCGGGAGAATTAAAACAAACAAAGAAACGCATCAACACACCCCCACACCGGAAGCCACCCCCAGCACCCGGAAAACCCCCCAAACAAGCAACATGCTACTTGAAGAAATGAAGCAATTACATACACTAAGAAGCCACTAGAGCAGGGGTGGGCAAACGTTTTTGCCTGAGGACCACGTCAGGGTGTGAAACTGTATGGAGGGCTGGGTAGGGAAGGCTGTGCCCTCAAACAGCCTGGCCCCCGCCCCATCTGCCCCCTTCCACTTCCCGCCCCACTGAACCCTCAACCCATCCAACTCCCCACGCCTTGTCCCCTGACTGCCCTCCCAGCACCCCCACCCCTAATCACCTCCTCCTGGGATTCCTCCCCATCCAACCCACCCTGGTTCCTGTCCCCTGACTACCCCAACCCCTATCCACACCCCTGTCACCAGAAAGGCCCCTGGGACTCCTATGCCTATCCACCCCCCATTCCCGATTCCTGACTGCCCCTCCCAGAATCTCTGCCCCATGCAACCTGCCCCTGCTCCCTGTCCCCCAACTTCCCCCCTCCCGAACCTCCTGGCTGCCGCCGCACATGCACACCTCCCCACCACCGACGTCCAGACAGAGCCAACTGTTCTGCCAGCAAGGCTGCGTGGCTATGGGGGAGGAGGGACAGCAGGAGTGGCTGGGGCGAGCCTACCTGGCCGGGAGCTCAGGGACTGGGCGGGATGGTCCACGGACAGATGTGGCCCGGAGGCTGTAGTTTGCTCACCTCTGCAATAGAGGCTTGCTTTTTCGGGAGCAGGCTTGGCAGCTTTCTTTCTACACCACAGAATGAACCCAGGCTCAGATTCAAGTTTAAGGCCAAGACCCTTTCTGTACCTTTGTGTTGGTGTCACTAGGCCTGGAAGTAAACCAAAGTTGTGACTTTGGGCCTGAAGTGAACCAAAAGTTCTTACATGCTGTGAACTTTAACCAGCCTAAGATGCTAACAGACTGCAAGCAAAATATGTAACTATCAGCAATCTCAGCTTGCAAATGTAGGAGTTTGAAACAGCAGAAGGCGGGAGGAGGGGAGAGGGGAGGAAAATCTGTATGTGTTTGTGCTGTGAAGGCCAAAGATAAGCTTGTGGATGAGAACTTTTCTAACACGCTGAAATGTAATGCCTAATGTAACTGCTGTTGGGAAGGGAGGGTGAGGGGGAAACCGAACAAAGGCTTACACAAACAAGTGGGGTATAAATGCTGGGACCCCGCTGCGCGCTGGTGTGCAGGATTTGAGAATGCTTTTCTCCTGGCACCTTTCTTTGGGCTCAAATAAACCTGGTTTTGCTTCTCCACCCTGGTGTGATAATTGTGCGGCCTTGCACACCGGCAACGAACCTGCTGTTGCTCCGCCTCGGGCTCTTTGAGCCGGCAACATTTGTAAAGCACTTTGAGAGCTAGTCAGGAAAACATTATATAAAAGTGTTACTAATCCCTAATAGTTAGAGATCATTTTAAACTTGACCAATGTATTCCCTTCCAAAAAATTATTTGCATTAACTTAACTATTATAACTCTGGGGTTTCTAGTTATTCATATCATCAATATCATCCCCTTTTTGCATCTTGCTAAATTACTGGCCTCAAAACTCATGTGGCAATGAGTTCCACAGTTGAATTACAGGTTTGTGTAAAAGTATTTCTCATTGGTTTTGAATTTGATCCCACCACACACCACACACACTTAAACAGGAGGGCTTGTTCCTGTGAACCTGGCTGCTGGGCAGTGGAGTTCAAACCAGTGACCAGAGTGGGTCACAATGGGGCATTGTGAGACACCTCCTGGAGGACACTTAGCTGGTGTAGGCAATGCAGCGTCTACACTGCCACTGTTTGACCTATGTCGACAGAAGCGCCACACCTCTCTGGAGGTGGAGCTATTCAGTCTACTTCAAGCTTGAGGTGCAGTTATGTTGGTGGGAAGAACACTGCACTATGGACGCTGACATTATTAGGTCGGTGTAAGCTGCCTGACTTCGACCTAACTCTAGTCTGAGACTAGGCCTTAGTTGCTTAAGGCCCGCTGTAGCATCTGAGTCGCTCTCTTTGCAGTTCAGTAAACTGGAGGCTTGTGTAAAGGGTAGAGGGGAGATGACATCTAATTAAATCCATTTATTTGCTTTCAGAGGCACAGTTTTAAGTATGATCTTGAGACCAAAAAGAAATGAAAGGAACAAAGTCCAAGACCAGAAGATCAAATAAACTTTATTCTGTAAATTT
This sequence comes from Mauremys reevesii, assembly GCF_016161935.1. Classification (NCBI taxonomy): domain Eukaryota; kingdom Metazoa; phylum Chordata; order Testudines; family Geoemydidae; genus Mauremys; species Mauremys reevesii. The sequence goes on from NC_052637.1 coordinate 7,399,058, forward strand.
TCTCACTTGAATTTGCAGCATCCAAATAATCTAAACAGAGCAAAATAGGAGCATTGAGCTAGGGAACTGGAGGGTGGGTGCAGTAGAACATCACTATGCTTGTTATATTCATAAGTAAAGAGCAGAGGACTTTGATGGATGACCTGAGTCAGAACTTAGGCCAGGTCAGCAATGTAATCTTACTTTGGTATAACTATGTCACTCAATCCACACCCTCAGTGAAGCAGCTTGCATCGACTGAAGTCTCCAGCGTTAGACAGCGACCACGTTGATGGGAGAGCTTCTCCACTGCTTGTCATAGCTACCGCCTCTGGCAGAGGTGGATTAATTACACTGATGGGAGAAACTCTCCCTGTTGGACGTAGAAAGCAGCCGCTCTCTCTTTACTTAAGCATTACAGCGCACCAGTGTGTTTGTGCAGCTGCAGTATTTTAAGTGCAGACCTGCCCTAAGACAGGCAGGCTCTGCTGTGACCCTGGGAGTGGCTCCTGCCGGGTTGGCCAGTCCGTGTGTGCCTGGAGGATCCCAGAGGTTAGAGAGCAGGCATGGAAGAGGGTTGAGAAACCCCAGTCACCAGTATAATGCTGAGCATGTCAGTCTTGTTCTCCCCTCCCATTTTATTGAGAGTCTTGCACTTGCTGTTTTTCTTACAGTCCCAGCTGCTGGAGTGGATAGATTTGAGGGAGATCAGATTATATTACAGATACATTTCCAGCCTTCATGTTTGTGTAGAAAAGTTTGAAGACTGGAAACAAGTACATCCAGAAAGCTCAGAAACCAGAAAAAAAAATAACTAATATTACAAAAGATCAAGACAAATATGATTTTGGGGAGCCTGATTACATCATTTTCCATATGCTTAAGGCTGGCAATGTGTGATAGCCATAATTTATCTATTTCCCACATCTTTGCTCTACTTTAGATATCTCATATTGAGAGTGAGTACCACACCTCTGTCACGGTTTTAATCAAATAGATCATAGGATAAAATATACAAATTGTTTCCAATAATCGACACGCCGGCTCCCAAAGAAGGGACGATCTTCCCAGTA